>NC_137066.1:15302622-15689195 GCF_032717465.1 Coenobita brevimanus
AGAGGAAAGGGTAGACACCCGAGAGCACTCCCTCGATGTAGTGCTGCTCTCGGGTGTCTGCCCTTTCCTCTCCGACATCCTTCTTTCCTTCCATCCTCTTCTGTCTTTCTTTCCTTCATGCTTTCCTCGTCCTTCTGCCAACGGGTGACTTTACACTCCCTCTTCTTTCTTTCTTTCCTTCATTCTTTCCTCTTCCTTCTGCCTGTGGGTGACTCCACACTGAGCGACAAGCTAAATGGTTTCTTGTACACCAGGAAACCATTTACTACGCTGGGTGGTAGCCATATAACCAAATTTTGGCTCTGGTGGTTTAGTGGGTAATTATGGCACTCCAGTCGGATTTAGCTGGTGAAGGTTTATATCCCTGGGGTGATTGGGGTTTATTTGTCACGTAATGCCACTCAGGGATGAGTGAGGTTGGTCACTATCATCTTAAATGTCAGGACCAACTTGCCTAACCCCAGGTTCCTACGCTGCTCATGGGGCAACGTAGGATTGGATGATGGATAGATGGATGGATATCTGTAAGGGATAGCGTGCCACCAGATGCTTGAGGGGAGGGTTTGAGGGGAGGGTTGAATGGGTGTGCTAGGTCTGGTATTTCAGAAGGTAGGACAGCCACTCTTGCAGTAGCTGTCTCCAAGTTCGTCGCTGGCACTGGCTGTTTAGTAACGATGCTCTGCCTTTCTCCTTCCTCGACGCTAGGTATAATTAGAATGTCTGCTTAATCCTTCTCTAGACCCCTCCTCCCTGTCTGTTCTATTAGAATGTCTGCTTAATCCATCTCTAGACCCCTCCTCCCTTTCTATTCTATTTTACAAATCTCATTCAAACAGCTCAGAACGTCTCTCCAGCTGAACATATTCGCTGAGTGGCAGCAAGCATAAACTACAAAATGCATCATCGTAGCATCGTATGGAAACGTATCTTACTGATGCAAATCATGTCGATACAATAATACCTATATCACCAAGGGAAGGTCAAGTAGTAATTACCAATATGTATAAATCTTTAGGGAAGAGATGTTACCAACTCGCGTACTCAAAGCTAACTACAAAAAGGCTGACATTGGTGCAATACGTTGAGAAGAAATCATAGACATAAACGTCTTCAGCCCAGTGCCGTATTTTGTATCTCATTCCCGCTATCACCATACAGTTGTATTTAATTTCGAGGAGACTTTTCGAATTGGACGGGTTACAGAGTCTTCATTAATCCCTTGAATGTCAGAGGCCTTCTCTAACTTGAATGAAGTCATTTAAAAATAGAATGAATACTTTAGAATATGCCAGTGGATTCAGGAGGTTACATCGCTAGAGGAAAGATAAATGGCCAAATTTTGAAGTACCGGTACGTGATGAAGTAAGAGTTTGTCTGGCCTCTGCCTATCACTGCTGACTTCACTCTGTAATATGGGAATGCAGGCTGATCAAATGCAATAACCAAAGGCGGTCCATCAGTATCTGTCAAAATATACGAGCCTTTCTTCCCTTCAGCAGTTTAAGTTTTAAGCATAAGTTGAGAAGTACTATACCAGTTTATCAACGCTGCCAGTATATTCAGTCATCATCATCATTATCACCATGAGAGCTGTTTTCTTTAACGACTTCATTTCTATCAGCTTACTTATTTTTAGAGGCCAAAAGCATCTCTATGAGTTGCCCTGTCCGTCTGTCTCTGAGTAACGACTTTCGGAAACGAGGCGTTTCACTCTGGAAATTTTCAGTGAGCTAAAGGGCCATATTAGGGCCCTGGTGTTGGCACTTCACGCCCATGGACTGTAGCCAATTTAGCCAAGCCCCATGTTAAGTCCCTGAAGCTCTGGCATTTATCTAGTATTATTGTACCTGTTCGTTCTATATTTGCCATCTTTGGGCGAAGAAAATCAGGTAAGAGAGTTTAGTCAAGGAAAAGATAAGGTAAAGCCCTCATCAGCCCTAACATTAAATGAGGGCTCTTGAAGGATGAATAAATCGCCTACCAGCAGACATGACGAAAAGAATTTAACGTCCTCTGGCTAAAGAAGATAAGCCGTATTGTCACTTGTGTGGGGACTTCCAAACACCACTTCCTTAGAGATTTATTGCAACTTAAGATTTCGCCACAAAATATTTTACTTTATATCTCGTCAGTGTTCTTGTTTAATCCAAAGGGACTTGGATGTGTAGGGATAAGAAATACCATTCACCAACTCTTTCACTCTGAGTCAGATACACAAAGTAGATAGGTATACGGATAGATAGATAGATACATACATAGACAGAAAATAAGGCGTATACTTAGATAGATAGATAGATAGAGGCGTATACTTATAGACAGAGAGATAGATTGAGGAGTGAAAATGACATACAGATAAACAATCAGATAAATAGATAGAGGCTTACAGACAATGACAGATAAAGAGAGATAGATATAGGAGTATAGACAATGGTAGATAGGTAGATGGATTTAAACATACGGATAAAAGCAGATAGACACTGAAATCAGATAGGATGAGAGACAGATAGATAGATATAGATAGACAAATTGACAATCAGACAGGTAGATCAGTGCAATTAATGGATTCAAGTAATGTGCAAATTCTAATCCTCCTCCCTCCTAACAGCTGCAACCCATTACTACCCAGGTCTCTACACAAATAACACAAAGCCATCCACACCAACACTCCCTCATCACCTGCCTTCATTTGACGTTGAAATTCACCCACACCAAATAAACCTTGAGGCTGAAACAATTTATCTAACGTCGCTTCATCGTTAACCATGCCAGAGCGTTAATCAATGTTTCCAATCAAGTTACAGTGCATTTTAATAATTTTCAACACGATCTTCTGGCTGTTATACACTGCACCAAATAAATTCATCCCTTCACTGCGATTACCAAATTTTCTTGCAACAGGCGATTATATTCAACTTTGGCCTTCCTGTAATGGCTTCCCCCTCCCCCTTTTTTGTTCTACTCCTAATGCTGCCAGACTAGGGATAACTACGATAGCATATTTTTTGTCTTCTCTTGGTTCAGTCAGACGATTCCATTGAGCTTAGAATAAATGCGGAGACGTCATTTTGTTATCTTCTTGATACTCTTCGGCGATTTTATGTGGCTTAGGCGAGACTTTTTAAAATGGCGAGGTTACATAAGTATATCCCCCATAAAACCAAGTTGAGTAATGTCGTCCAAGGGTAGCCTGATTATAATGGAAAAGTCGTTATGGGTGTGAAGGGATTAAACAAGTAACTCACAAGCCAAAAAGGGTGTTATTGGTAAGAGGGGTCGGCAAGATTCTTGGTGCACTGGCCAGCACATCACCTCGCAACTGAAAGAACCTGAGTTTGATATGGGACACGGTGAGACTGGTGGACTAAGTTTGTTTCCCTTTTATCCCTGTTCACCCAGCAGTACAACTGGGGACCAGATGTAACACCGACTACTGCGGGTCGTATCGAGGGGAAGATTGGAATTTAGCAGGTGTAGACTGTCTGCCTTTATGACCCTCGTGCAGGCGATAGGCATAAAATATAATCCTTTTTCTTCATTAGCCTCATCCTACCTAGCAAAGCAAGAAAAAATAAAAAAAAATAAAAGTTGGAGAGGAAAAGTAAGATTTATGCAAATCACGTCCACGGTTGTCATTAAGACTGATGATCAGGATTTGCTAAGTCTGTCTTTCCCCTAGAACAGGACCAGCAACAGAAGAACTTACATCCATGTTCCCAGTAACTTACTCACAGTTCAAAATGTACACAAAGTGTCAAGTTTGGAATTATCTTGCTCAGTCTGTATATCCCTCTGTTCATGATCTTGAAATTAACAGTTCTTGATTTCGTCTGTCTGTTCTCAAATTTCTCTTGAAAAGATAGCTTTTTCCAGCCATTTACTCTCATTTTTTTTTCTTCTTGCATAACAAAAACGTTTGCAACCATTACGCACCCCACTGAGTTTCAGTCTCTCACCTAAGCATTTATCAACACCATTCACACTTACTCACCCCCATTGACATCACAAACCACCCTTCCACCATGCCACCACACTTCTGACCCTACACACTGCACACCTATTATTTTCACACACACACACACACACACACACACACACACACACACACACACACACACACACTCCCAAATTGATCAACCTACTTCCTCCTTGCATACCTCACGCACACATGTCTCACACACCTGTCCTCATGACTCCAGTCTCCAGACAATCTATCTCTTTACATTGCTGTATATCATTACACACCTCTGTTTACCCGTCCCCACTTTGCACATGTCATTTACACACCTGTTCCTGCTTATGCCAGGGACGCCGTGTTCCATCATTTGCATCCAATCCCTACCTAATCAATTTCTTCACAACTACCCAAGCCTACACATACTCACTATCACATTCATTTGTACAGGTCCAACCTTGCACACTCACCAACACCTATCCATATCCACTGCCACATTCGCGTACCAACCTTCATCCTTGCGCACCTTTATGACACTGCTGTGCTGGTGGCTGCAGGTGTGTCGTCGTTCCAACACCTGCTGGTTGGCAAGGAGCTGCGTGTGGCTGTGTGGCTGGTGGCTCTGACGACACTGGTGGGCAACCTTACAGTGCTGGCCGGTAGGGTCTTCTCCAGGGATGACAACAAGATACTCTCCCTCTTCATACGCAATCTGGCAGGTGAGGCAAGATGATCATCACACACGGAGCCGACTGATGTAGATGGCAACAATGGAGAGAGAGAGAGAGAGAGAGAGAGAGAGAGAGAGAGAGAGAGAGAGAGAGAGAGAAATCTTCATTACGCCTTGAGATGGTTATATACAACTGACATCAAAAGGCAAAGGTGAAACTAAAAAAAATCATACCCCCTCCATGCATGCCACGAAAATTTTTCAAGGGGGAGAGGTAAAATTATAAAAACCTAATAGGACCGTGAAACTAGAACAGTCAAGTTTTTTGCTGCAGGATACCCTTGGGAAGGGCCAACCGAAACCTATCTTCACAAAATAAAAATTGCTATAACTCTGCGGGATCATCTACCTGCGTTTCACGGGGCCAAAAAAGGACCTTAAGTCATCTAACCAACTTTTAACAATGGAACCTTTGAGGATAATCTAGGGGAGTCCTGGGATGGCTCTTGTGACTGTCCTGGAGTCCTTAGGGGGTTGCAATGGGATAATTTTAAGGTGATCTACTAGTAACCGGTAAGTAAGATATATTGGCATTCCAAGACCAGCCCCTGGGAGTGTCTGGCAAATATTAAGCTACAAGTTTCTGCATAAAATCGTGCAACGATAGTAAGAACGTATTGTCAAGAACGTCAACATGATCCAAAGGTTAAAAGAATATACTAGACTTAATAGTGTCATGAATCTATGCCATAAACACAACTCTGCCGACCACCCCCGCTTCTCTGTCTGTCTGTCTGTCTGTCTATCTGTCTGTCTGTCTTTCTGTCTGTCTGTCTGTCTGTCTGTCTCTCTCTCTCTTTCTCTTTCTCTCTCTCTCTCTCTCTCTCTCTCTCTCTCTCTCTCTCTCTCTCTCTCTCTCTCTCTCTCTCTCTCTCTTGTGTGTGTGTATTTGTGTGTGGAACTTGCAGGTCATCATGGTGGAGCTAGCTGGGTGGGTGGCTAGAATAGTGGGTATATGGGTGGCGAGGGCAGAGTGCGCGAAGGTAAGCTATGTAGGTGGACAGGGTGGGAGGGGTGGGTGGGCAAAGTTAGAAGGTGTGTTGGGGTGGGGTGGGGTGGGGTGAGTGTGTTGATGGGCAGGGTGAGTGGAGGTTGGGTGATTGGGTGGGCAAGGTGAGTGGGTGGCTGGGCAGAGTGGGAGAGTGGGTGGGAAGGGTGTGTACATGAATAAATGGGCAGGACAGGTAAATGAGTAAATAGGAAGGCAAGTGGGTTGGTGGATGGGTAAGTAGGTGGGTAGATGAGTGGCTAGGCACGGCAGATGGATTGGTAGGGCGAGGGGATAAGTGCATGAGTGAGTGAATGGGTGAGCAGGGTGGGTTGTTAGGTGGATGCGTGGGTGAGCAGAATGAATGGCAAGAGGGTTGTAGACTGAGCTGGTGGGTGGGTGAGTGGTTGGGCAAGGACGGTGTGTGGGTGGGTGAATGGATGGGCAGGGTGGGAAGGGTGAGTGGGTGGATGGGCTGGGTAGGTGGGTGGGTGGAAGCTAGCTGGCAAAGGCGGATGGGTGGGTGGGTGATGTGAAAATTGTTCCATGGCTATTCGGCCCAAAGGGTAAGAATATCCATAATAAAAACAAGTCTAGCTGGAAAGAGGTTCGTGAAGAATATATCCCTGGGAAACTGGGCTAAAGGAGAAACATGGATCCAGGAGCTAAAAATGGGTTCATGTGGGAAAATTGGCTCAGGGGAGAATTTAGTTCCATATACAGATTTGGTGTGTCCCAGTGGGGAAAACATTGGTTCATAAGGGAATAGGTCCATGGACGGAGTAGATCCAAAGAGGGAAAAAGCTCCAAAGGGGAAAAACAGTGGGAAATGGATAAATGGGAAGAAATAGGATCCATTCTGAAACGAGGGCCATGAGGAAAAGCATTCCATGACAATATGAGGTCCATGAGGAAAAGCGGTCCATGGAGACAACAGGGTCAAAGGGTAGAATAAAGTCGATGAAGGAAAAACTGGCTAATGGAGGGAAAAATTGGTGCGTGGAAGGAAAACAAGCCCATGGAGGCAAAACAGATTCATCAAGGGAAAATAGGTTCATGGAGGAAATCAGTCATAATGCAAAATAGCTTTATGGGAAACTAAGTCCTGGGGGAAACGAAAGTCCAGTGGTGAAAACAGGTCAGTGATGAACATAGGGTCACGGGGGATAAAAGGCCATATGGAAAACACGTCAATCAGCAAAATTGGTTGATTGGGATAATAGATTAATGGAGGAAATCAGGTTCAGGGGAGAAAATAGGTATTTGTGGGAAATTTTGTCATGGTGGGAACAAGTCAGTGAGGGAAAACAAGTGGGTGGGGGTTGGCACTTAGGGGGCATAGCCAGAAATGGGTTTACAAGTGTGTTAGTTATACGAGTACAGTATCGAAATTATTTCATACCGCACAGTTTTGATTGCAGTTTATATTTTTTTCTTTATTAATGCACATTTCTTCTACCTCTTAAAAGATCACTATCTTCTTTCAGTCCAGTTGATGGCTAAGGGTAGTCATACTTGAGGTTAGGGTTACATACTAATCAAGGTGATTCAATTTTACCTTACTAAGGCTCATAAAAGTCTCACGCTACCTTGGCGCAGTATTCAAGTTGTGTGCCTAACTGATGATTCTTTCGTTTACAACTTTGTCAAAATCCCCCACGTTCAACAAGGTCATGCAAATGTGCTTCGTATTGTCTGCTTACCCTCCCTGTATAATGAACTAGAGGAGGTACATAGTTCATTCATTAATGCCCTGAATACAAGACACCTTCTCTATGTTTAGTATAATTGTCTGAACTGGGCAAGAAAAAACAATGATTGGTTGGCTATTGAAAGTGTTAGCTTCTTCATCCCGATGTCCTATTATGATCTTACTATTCTTGTCACTAAGTGACTATTTCATTTAGCCTGGGGGAAAACGTTTTGCTTGTTATTGTTTAGTAATCTCAATCTGTCTGACCGAGCAGACCCACCAACCTCGGCCATGCAACTGTCCCTACAAAGCCATCCTGTGCATTCATTTTGTGCCCTGATTCGCCCCTCTTGATCCCAAGCATTATATCCTATCTGGGCCTTTGACCAAGTAAACGCCATCTCTGATACCATCGCACGAATTATAAATGGGGCAGAAGTACCATGATCTCAATAAGGACGATGAATAATTGTACCAAAGTGGTGATCTGTGAAGAAGAACCGCACATAGGACTACTGGGTGTAACGTGACAGGCTGTCATTTCTATACCCAAATGACAACACAGAAAATTATTTTAAAAAGTACTTAGTCCTTTATATGCCTCTTGGAGGTGTAGGGTACTGGACCTGATACCGCTGTTGCTTACAACATATAACCTTCTTTGTCACCTGACGTGTTTTTATATTTAAACTTTGTTGTTCCCATAGGACTGTTTTAAATCTGGACCAAATGTCTGCTACCGGCGAAAGGATTAATGAACACTAAATTTAACACCTTCAGTCCACAAAGTATCTCTGAAGCTGAGGTAAAATCGTTTGGAGATAGTAAGAAGGGGATATGAAATGCACCATCTGGCTGAATGCATCAAGGGTAAAGTACAAGCCTACATAGCTTGTACCATTACCTCACCTACTGTGATGGTCCAACGTTGATGCTTTACTCAGGCTATAACAAAACGATTTGATTCAGGTGAGTAAAATTTTGGCAGGCGGAAAGTAAAACACGATCTTAACTAATTCTTTCGATATTGTTTTCAGTTTGTCTGTGTGTGTGTCTGTATGTGTCTGTTAGCCCAATTACTTCACAACCACTCAAAAGATCATCACAAAATTTACAGGTGTGTAGTAGGGAAAAAACTAGATCACGAGTTTGAAAATGGTTAAAGTCGGTCAAGGTATGTGTGTCTGTAACCACGATAAGTTAGCAGCTGCTCAATATATCATCATAAAAGTTTACAGGTGTGTAGTAGGAATTAAAATCTATTACGAGTTGGAAATTGGTGACAGTAGGTCAAGGTCTGTGTGTCTGTTACCATGATAACTTCGCAACCACTCAAGTTATCATCACAAAATTTTATGTGTGTAGTAGGGATGAAAATCTCCTACTAGTTCGACATTGGTGATAGTGGGTCAAGGTCAAGGTCATATTCCAAGCCGTGCTAGATATGTATCGGCTCGCAGCAGGTGTGATTCCCCCCTCAGGGGACCTCTAGTTTGTACCAACTGCGAAAACGAAGCTGGTATTGTTTTCAGTTTGTGTGTGTGTGTGTGTGTGTGTGTGTGTGTGTGTGTGTGTGTGTGTGTGTTAGCATGATAACTTCGCAACAGCTCCAGATATCATCAAAAAAATTTACAGATGTGTAGTAGGGAAAAGAAATGGATAACGAGCTCAAAATTGATGAATGAAGGTCAAGGTCTATGTTTCTGTTACCGCAATAACTTCACAACCACTCAAGACCTAATCACAAAATTGTGCTGGTGTGTAGAATGGATGAAAAATCTACAAGTACTGTTATCAGTTTGTCCATCTGTCTGTGTGTCTGTGTGTCTGTTAGCACAATAACTTTGAACGGCTCAAGATATCATCACAAAATGTCAAAAGTGTGTAGTAGGGATGAAAATCTCATATGAGTTCGAAATTGGTGAAAGTAGGTCAAGGTTAAGGTCATATTCTAAGCCGTGCTAAATATGTATCGGCTCATGGCTGGTGTGATTCCCCCCTTGGGAGCCTTTAGTTTTTTTTTTCTTTTTTACATTACCTTGAATCGCTAGGCTACGATGGTCTTACCCTGGTGGCTTGCAACTCTGCTTCCCCAGTTGCCGACCTGCTGACTGGGTTGTACCTGATGGTGGTGGCAGTGAAGGATGTGGAGTTCCGGTCAGAGTACAGCCAGCATGCCTACTACTGGATGGGTTCGTGGCAGTGCACCCTTACCGGCATCTTGGCTATGACATCAGCAGAGGTTCGTTGGGTTAGAATAAATTAGAATAGGTTAGGAAAAGTTAGATTTGCTTTCGTTAAGTTAATGTTGGTCAGGTGAGCATTGGTTAAGTTAGGTTTGGGCAACTTTGGATTAGTTAGGTAAGATCAGATTACATTAGCTTTGGCAAGGTTGAGTTAGGTTTCCATTGGTTATCATGCATTAACCTTGGTTAGGTTAGGTTAACTGGATTAATAGGGTTCAGTTAAATTATGTCTGTAGTGGTTAGCTTAGGTTAGATTTGGTTTGTTTAGATTAGGTTAGCATTGGTTTGGCTAGGTCATATTAAATTAGGGTGAGTTATCTTAACACACCGCATCCCATTGACATATATATAAGTCCACATGTTTTGTCACTGTCAGTCCCATTGATGCATATAAATGCGAATCAATTGCAAGGTCCCTAATTTGCACAATTTTAAATTTCCGCAAGTGATTTTTGGTACGTATACACGTGACACCTTCCTCTACAAGATGCCTGGCAGGGACAATGTCTTACTCAGCATGACCTCCCCCCCCGCACACCATTGTCTCGACAATTCACCTGTTACCAGTGACCTGGCCAGTAAAGACATGTCGTGCCACGGTATGAAATTCAGGGCCAGAGTGATTCCCCAATCGATGACAATGTGGAGGACAAACTTTACATAGCATTAGAGGAAGAAATGGTCAGAAATGGTGATCAGGTAATGTCATCAAAAAAGGTCAGGTATGTTGATGTGTTTGGTGAGTGAAACAATGTTTATATTGCCTATATTACTGTGTGAAAACCAATATACTCTCGTACTACATATAAATTCGTACCAAATAAATAACTAAATACCGTTTATGAGTGGTGTGGAATTGTTACCCTCCCATAGAACTCGTTTTCTTTGGAGCCAGCCTCATAGAAAACACAGTAAAGTGAGGAGGTACCGCTACCTGTATCGAGTATTTTAAACCTCAGGGAAGCAATTTCTCTATGAATTTTCGATGTTTCTCACCAAAAGTGGAGGTTTGAGCCAAAAAAAATTTTTTCCAAAAATGGTCTGGATTGGGGGGAGTCAGTGGTGGAAAAGTGGTCGGGACGGGGTGGGTTAAATTTGGTTTGGTTAAACTATGCTGGCTTAGATTTGGCCAGGTCATGAATATCATGTCAGATTAGAGCACAGTATGCACGCCATCTACTTGAAGATGTCATGGCAGTGCACTCATACCTGCAACTTGGTTGTGATGTCAGACAAGGCAAGAGTAGGTTAGATTTGGATAAGTTTCGTTAAGGTAGCCTTGGTCGAACGTGGAGGCGTTCCTACACATTGCTTTAAACTGACTCAAACATCAAGTCGTACCATATAAATTCCAAACGGACAGGCAAAAAGGATACAAAGTTGATCGTAGGTTGGGGTAGGGAATAGGTTGATGACTTGAATGTCTTAATACTGAATTTAAAAATTTTCCACATAACTCACTAATATATTAAAATTCCTCCACTAGTGCCAACATACCAGTCCTGAGTAATACAGTCATACCATGTATTCAGTATAGAAGTTAGGTATTAAGGTTTAAGTGGTGGCACTTGAAGATGTGTGCCACGTAGAACTGAAAGGTCTCTGGTAACAGACTGCCCAGTCTATATCCAGAGTGGGAAACTCGGTATAACATCCTAAGTTATCTTTGTTTTGCATTAGGATATAGCCTAAAACACAAGGGTTGTCTGTACTTATTATTCCAGTAAACTGAAAGATTCAGTCTCATAATCCTCCCTTCGAAGCATAGGAATTCAAGACTAGGTTACCATAAACCATATTTTTAATGCGAGCCATAGCACGTAAGTCACAGTGTTTTCCTTCCCGAATACATGGGATTTTATTTTTGTGGCAGGTGTCGGTGCTGCTGCTGTCATTCATGTCTGTGGAGCGTTGGCTGTGCATCACGTGGCCCCTGGGAGCCCCTAAGCTGTCCCTTGGTGGCGCTAAGGTGGCATTGGGCTGTATATGGGCTACTGGCATCACTTTGGCCATCGCTCCAGGTAAAATGTCTGAATTTTATTTTTGTTTTCTCAGCACTGAAGACATTTTTATGCAGTCTGGGAGGGAGTTTTCGGATTTGACGGGCTAGAGAAAACTTCATAGTCGTCATTACTGACAGAGATCCATCCAGAGCTAAACAAAGCTGTCTTGAGGTAACAAAAACAAGTAAAATAATATGTACAAGTAACTGAATTAAAAGGAGTTTCTTGTCGCCTGGAAGCCCCCAGGCCCTAGATTATCCTGGTCTTGTACTTAAATGGCCTTAACTTTTGCTTATGCAAGTGGCATCACAGTCTCCGATGCCACAGGCGTACTTCATTTCAAAACTCCATAACGATTTGCTGTTATCTTTGTCAGAGTCTCAAGCGGTCATCCTAAAGTCTATCTTAATAACTCTTTCTAATTCATATACTCAGCCCCTATGAGATGTTACGAAAGTCACGATAATGGTTTCATCATTCGGTAATGAGTGTCCAGTTATGTGTGTCATTCTTTGTGGTACACAATATTTAGCACCTTAATACGTGAAGGTTCACCCTTACAGAGGCAAGGATAAGGGTATGTGATCCACCAACTGATATTTCTACACAACATTTGGAATGATGTTTCATGTGGAGTAACATCAGTCAAGAAAGCAAGTGAAACTCATCGTGCTCGCATTTTCTTTATCATGGGACAGAATACCTCCCTATCATGCACACAGAATACCTCCCTACACGCATTATTGTTCTTGCACCTTTCTACTTGGAAGTTTTGAAATAAAAGGTGAGACACTAAAGTGGCGAGTATGTGTTTCACCGCGGCAATTCTTCTAGCCGTAATAACACACACACACAAACACACACACACACACACACACACACACACACACACACACACACACACACACACACACACAGAGTGAGAGAGAGAGAGAGAGAGAGAGAGAGAGAGAGAGAGAGAGACAGACAGACAGACAGACAGACAGACAGATAGACAGACAGAGAGACAGAGACAGAAAGACAGACAGACAGACACAGAAAGAGATCCATCTTAAAACAGAAACACTCAAAAACACAGACGGGTCTACTCATAGTCACATATGAAACGATGAACTCCACTTTCATAAACCTTATCGATGTTTAAGTCGCACCTCGCCACGTCACACAACACGCCAAAAGCCATTAACTGAAGAACACACAGGCTTCCGCCTCAGCACTTTTGTGCTTCTTCCACGCTGAACTGCGAAAAAGGCTGTACCACCATCCTACGTCCAAGTCCGTGTGTGTGTGTGTGTGTGTGTGTGTGTGTGTGTGTGTGTGTGTGTGTGTGTGTGTGTGTGTTTGTGTGTGTGTAATACTCCCCGTCACACTCCTCCATACTACCACAGCCGCCGAGGGTTCTACGGCACCAACGGCAAATGTTTCAATGCTAATACCCTGTACCTCTTTCCCTCAGTGGTATACTACCGCAGCCGTCAAGGGTTCTACGGCACCAACGGCCTATGCTTCCCCCTTCACCTGGACGACCCATGGGTGCCTGGATGGCTGTACTCAGCACTCATCTTCGTTGGCATCAATCAGATCGGGTCAGTGCATGGCTGAATTAACCATTTTGATTGCTAGGATTTCTCACAGCAGAAAAAAATTATTCAAGGTGTATATATTTATCTATACCTATAACTATATCTATATCTGTATCTATCTATCTATCAATCTATTTATTTATAGGCAGATATATAGATAGATACAGATATAAATACATGTATAGATAGACAGATACATAGACAGATACATAGACAGATAGACAGAGATTTATCTACACACACACACACACACACACACACACACACACACACACACACACACACACACACACACACACACACACACACACACACACACACACACACACACACGCACGCACACACACACACGCACGCACGCACACACACATACTGTATAAATCTCTCTCTCTCTCTCTCTCTCTCTCTCTCTCTCTCTCTCTCTCTCTCTCTTTATATATATATATATATATATATATATATATATATATATATACAGTATATCTAGGCAGTGGGCCGTAGCACCAGCCGATCATGGCGGTACTCCCGGGGAGGATGGGAGTGATGGAGATAAGGAGAGCTGGAGTTCCTGTTTCAGTAGCCATCAGGATAGCCTGGCCTATTGCAGATTTTTCAGTGTGATATTAACAAAGTGAATAGGCCAGCATGTTCTCCCAAACACATATCTCTGTTTCAGGCACTACTTAACATACGAAGTCTGTTCAGATATTATCCGACCTCATTTTTTTTTTTCGTCAACAACCAGTTGGAGGATAGGGGCGGTGTTTTGTGTAGCGCAGTGCAGGACCTTCTTGGACATTCGTGTTTAATGCCAACCGCCACGAGTGACTCGTTGGTTGTCAGTCACGCTGTGCTCATGGCTGTTTAGTTCACGCTCGTCGCGTTACGCGTTCATCAAGATGGCGGAAAAAGTCGAACAACGTTACTGCATTAACTGTACCGTAACTCAAAACTAGGTGATACCCAGGTTGAAAAGATCTGGTAGGTTTGGGGGAATGAAACCACGGGGGTAACGCAAAGAAAGGAGTGGTACAGTCAAAGACTAATGTCTGTCTAGCTGTCTATTGCCAGACGTCTTAATGTCGAGTCGTGAAATTTGGTGAAAATATCTGCATAAAGACTTTAGTTTTGGTGCGGTCTGTTGCCATTTTCTCCAGGTAATCTGCATGTGGATGCCATTATATTTTTTGTAACTAACCGAAACTCATGTACTATTGCGGCCAGGAGTTCTTAGCCACCCTCGTCCAGCCAATCCGTGTATGTGGCAGCGTCGCATTCACGAGCACAGAAGTTGCCTTCGATGAATTTCTGTCGAAAAATATTCCTTCAGCTTTGGGCTTGTACTAATGGATAAAACAATAGTACTATTTACTTTCAAGGTTTGACTCTGCTACTGTAACACGAATATATCATACTGATTATTTAATAACTTGTTTCTCGTATAGAGCCAAGCAAGTGACAAATATGTATATATGGTTCCACTCCAAGACTTCCTGTAGATTTGAACCAGCGAATACAGAGTGAACAAGTTCGAAACATTCGTTTGTTAACAGGAGAGAGAGAGAGAGAGAGAGAGAGAGAGAGAGAGAGAGAGAGAGAGAGAGAGAGAGAGAGAGGGAGTGCCTGTGAATTTTAGAGGAATGAGGTGGAGAAATGAGGTGCTCAACACAGTTAAATAGGGATTTTTCCTTTCGTTTCGGTTGGCTTTCTATGCCTAAATTAGTAAATGAAGGAAAATTATGAAATATAATAACTGGATGACGAAGTGGTAATAAGGTCTGGCTAATGTTTGTTTGGTCCAAGGTGTGCCATGGTAAGCCTAATTCCAGGCAACGGTCGCTGTTAAAAGTTGGATATTTTAGGTCACACGTATTTTAAATATTTCCATGTATGTTTATAGTACGTGTATGCCCCTATGGACCTATTTTCACCGCATGAATAGTTTTTTCAATGGACATTTTCACCACTCGGAGCACAATCCCCCATGGACCTATTTTCCTTAATGATTTTTTTTTTTTTCAAAGAAGCCTACTTTTCTATGTAACCTATTTTCCCACGAACTAATTTTCCCCATTGATGTATTTTCTCCCCACGGACCAATTTTTCCGTCGACCTTGAATCTCTCCATGGATACAGGTCTCCTACATGGTAGTATACCCATCGATGTATTTTTCACAATGAATCTATTTTCCCCATAAACCTGTTATCCGACGTGGTTATATCACCCACTGATGCTTGCAGTTGAAACACAGACCTCGTAACCAACAGACGTATTGCACGATGGACCTGTTGTAACCCACTGGATATATATATATATATATATATATATATATATATATATATATATATATATATATATATATATATATATATATACCTGCTTCAGCATAATTCCAGAATAATATCCTTTGTGGACCGATTTTCCGCACACTAAACTCTTCCCAACTCGGACATCAACTCAAATCACCTAATCCCAGTGGCCTTTTTTCCCACAATCCGTCCATCCACCTACACACCCACCCATCAACGCACATACCCACAACCTTACTCAATACAGAATGTCTCAAAAGTAGGACGACACAAACCCGTCTCTTGTCTTGTCCTATAGGTATCCCCACCACCCACCCCACTTAAACAATGCACGAACCCCACTCCACCCCACTTAACCAGCCCAACAACCCTTTCCCTCCCTCTCGTCCACCCACTCCACCTAATCCGCCTGTGAAACAATCAGCCTACACTAACCAATCCACCCACCCAGTCACCAACTGACCAACCCGCATACCATGCTCCACTAGTCAGATGACTTGCAATTCAACACACACACACACACACACACACACACACACACACACACACACACACACACACACACACACACACACACACACACACACACACACACACACACACACACACACACACACACACACACACACACACACACACACACACACAGAGGCGGGGTGGATTTCCTTACACGAAAGATGAGTCTCACCGCTTAACTCTGTCTGTCGGTAGAAAATAGTACCGGGTACCCTTTACAGGGAGTTTGCCAGGCCGTAGATAAGGGGCTTCATTCCGGCTACATACACATGAGTTTATTCAATACGAGTAAATAAGGTGGTCGAGCAAAACACGGAATTTTTCCTTTGGCTGATGACGAAGGAGTTTAATCCCAGGATAACGTCTCGTCGGACATAATGAAAGATGGGTTTTATTCTGGGTAACGCCAGTTGACTTTGTCAAATAATTTGGCAGGCCGCGTAACTTCTGTTAAATGCCTTATGTTCGCATTTTTTTCTCTCTCTGGTGGTTGGCACCTGGATATTTTTGGCAAACTCATGAGTATTTTTCTCATTAACTGGATATCTCTCTCTGGACAGAGAGGCAAATTACTTTCTTAAACACAGTTTTTTTGTTAAATCAACAGCATTTATCCCCTAATTCATTACTCCAACGAAAGCAATCTAAAAAAAAAAAAATCACCACAAAGCAAGGCAAGTTCTAGTGACTAATGGAAGAAATATTCACACTGTGGCCTGTTTTCACAGGAATCCAGGGTTTCTCATCCCTTGCATTTCCCTGTGTCAGTCTGCCTCCACCTCATTATTCCAAAATTCACAGTCGTCCACAATACACTCTCTCTCTCTCTCTCTCTCTCTCTCTCTCTCTCTCTCTCTCTCTCTCTCTCTCTCTCTATCCTGTTAACAAACGAATGTTTTGAACTTGTTCACTCTGTGTTCGCTGGTTCAAATCTACAGGAAGTCGTGGAGTGGAACCATATATACATATCTGTCACTTGCTTGGCTCTATACGAGAAACAAGTTATTAAATAATCAGTATGATATATTCGTGTTACAGTAGCAGAGTCAAACCTTGAAAGTAAATATTATTATTGTTTTATCCATTACTACAAGCCCAAAGCTGAAGGGATATTTTTCGACAGAAATGCATCGAAGGCAACTTCTGTGGTCGTGAATGTGACGCTGCCACATACACGGGTTGCCTGGACGAGAGTGGCTAAGAACTCCTGGTCGTAATAGTACATTTTAAGTATTTATGACTGCTGTTGTTATATAGTATATATGAAGCGATTCTCATCTTTTCTTTTTTATTACCATGTCCGCAACGTTACAATCACT
Source organism: Coenobita brevimanus (assembly GCF_032717465.1). Lineage (NCBI taxonomy): Eukaryota > Metazoa > Arthropoda > Malacostraca > Decapoda > Coenobitidae > Coenobita > Coenobita brevimanus. The sequence continues at coordinate 15,319,963 of NC_137066.1, forward strand.
CGGCTAAATAAGTGCTCGAAAATCAGTTCTCCATCTACGTTAACTGTAAATTTGTTAATCAAGTTGATAATTAAGACCTGGGACAGACATAATTAACAGTGTTTTAAAACAAAATGGACTACAGTATTCAACACATGGGAACACAGTTATCGTATTATGATAATCGATTTTATTTTATATGGTTGACGAACTGAATCCCACAGACCAGCTCGAGCACAAACCAGACGACCGAAGTCTACACACAACTGTTCATGTGCTTTATTGTAGATGCTGTTCATTTCTTATGGCGTAAGCACTGCTTTTAAGTGCTGCTTCCATTGTTGTGATTATTTCTTGGTCCTACAGTCGTGTGGTAATACAAGGACGACCTGAACGATGACTGTATTCCATTGTGCCTTGCTCTTGAATTCACCTAATTCACCTTTCTGTGGTTATACTTGTACCAAAATTATGTTTGAGCTGTCTGTTCAGGATTCGCTTCCCGTAAATAAAGGGAGATCATGCTACCTCTCATCTCCCTAATAGTTGGATGCATGTTGCTTTCCCTCCCCATACTAAGGTATAGTAGGTCTGATTGACGTTTTGTGTAAAGGTGTAAGATGAAATGACCAGGAGATCATCTCCTAACCGTTAGCATTTCGCCTTTCATACGAAATTCAGGCTCAGTAATTCTCGCGAGTTGATTTTAAGACTTCGGAATTTCCTAGGTTCACATATATCGTCATTCCATCAGCAGCAGATATGAAGCTTGAGGAAGTCAGGCTAGCCAACAACGAATGTGTAACTGAGGTAGAGCTGTCATGATGTTTAAGGTGTTGCACTTAATCTTCGGACAAAATCGCGACACGACCTTTGTCTTTGACTGTACAATCATCTAAATAATGGCCGAATATCTGTCGAGAGTGATCCACGTTCTGGGAGGCCATTAACAAGTAGGAGTGCTGAAAATGTGAAGAGTCTCCGACTTGGGTCATGGGAAATTGTCAGTTGACTGTCAGAGAAATTTCGAATGGAAATTGAATCAGCAATGGATCAGCACACGAAATTTTAATGGATGATTTGGACATACGAAGAGCTGCAGCCAAGTTCAGTCCAAAGTTCCTTTCACAAGAACAAGCTCAGCAGATGAACGTTGCTCAAGACATGTTGGAGTGTGCAAATCGTGATCCAGACTTTCTGAAGACTTATCACTGGAGATGAGGTTTGGATGTATGGGTATGACCCAGAAACCAAAGCAAAGTTGTGTCAGTGGAAACATGCAGGGTTTCCTCGTCCAAACAAATGCACATGTCCGCAGCAAGGTGAAATACAAGTTGACTTTTTTTTTTTTTTATGACTACCGTCGTGGTGTGCATCATGATTATGCACCAGAAGGTCAGACTGTCAACAGACATTTCTACCTCAATGTTATCCATCGTCATCATGACGCATTTCGGCGGAAGAGACCAGACCTTTGGAAAGCGGCAATTTGGAAGCTGCACCTTAGCAATGCCCCTGGCCATTCTTCTCAAGAGATTCACAACATACCGCAGTTCTGGCAGGCTCCCTACTCACCAGACATGGCTCCTTTTGACTTTTGGTTATTCTCCAAGCTCAAAACTCCATTGAAAGGGTCCCGATTTGAGATGAGAGGAGAGATCATGACAAAGGCAACGAAGCACCTGCAGGGGATACAGAAAACCGAGTTTGAAAAATGTTTCAGACAGTTAAAAGAATGCTGTGCTATGTGTGTGAAGTCAGAAGGGGCCTACTTTGAGGGGGATTAGTGTCCTAGTTCAACAGGTTAGTTATTTATTTTTTAAGAGCAATAGGTTATATACTTTCTGGACAGACCTCACACATTCTACATACCACACAAAGTACCCTACTAAATCAAAGGGGTTGATGTCAGCAAAGGCACGCTGCTAAAAAACTTTGCCCCCACTACCTAGTGGCAGACCTGTGGGGAGGCATGGCATGGGCTACACACGCAGACTGGGATGGGATGGGGTTCAGATCTGTGCCAAAGCATAGACGGCATTGCGGTTTCCAGGCTGCCACTTCCGTCAAATAGAGCGTCCCAAACCTGGGAGCAGCACCGCAAAAGGTTACACTATCAGTGAGTGTATAGTGGTGGGGCGATTACAGTGCAAAGGTGCCCATAGAGGGTGTCGCTGTAGCTGTCCTGGCAGGGTGCCCAGAGGCCTCTGCCATAATCACTGGTCATGGCTGGTGGGCTATGGGTCCCAATTCCCACGCCTGGACTCAGGGTTGTGTGGGTGGGCGGGGCCTGTGGATTGTCTCTTCATTTATTAATCTATTTATGACCGAAATAGTGAGAAGAAGAAGCTAGCCTGAGGAATTTAAGTCACCCAAGGGGTTCAGAGTAGCTTCAAGGAATGTGGGTAGTTTGATAGACAGAGCAAGAGAAGTGGTGGAGGTTATGAGTAGGAGGCAGGTGGATGTTCGCTGTGTATAGGAAGGTAAGTATAGGGAAGGTTCAGCCAGAACGATTGCCGTGAAGGACCATAGGTATGAGCTATTCTGGCAGGGAAGTGATGATGGTTATGGTAGTGTGGGTGTGCTTGTTGAGAAGGAATGGATGGAATGTGTATTATAACACAGGTCTGCAAATCTAAAGCCATTAAAACCTGTTTTAATTTAGAGTTCTTTAGTTATTTTTTATGGCACTTATGAACACAGTAAAACAATACATTGAAAATGTTTTCACCATATCACATTTTAGAACAAAATTAAAAAGAAAGACCCTGGATAGGTGACCTTGGGTCTCCAAGACTCCAGGCCCTGAAAATAACGTTTTATATATATGAACTTAAGGCCAAGGGATCTGTCCTTCCATCTACCTTCCTGCCTACTGAAGTCGTTCATGGGGATGGTGGGGTCATTCCGGGAACTCACTCCAATTTTGCTCTATAGAGCCACTGGAGACTGTCAGACCCCAAGTTACTTAACATGATACATCAATGGTCATTTCTTGTGTGAAGTTAATTTTCGTAAGCTGTGTTTCTCCTTTTGTTAACAGGAAGTCCCAACATCGGTCTACACCAGATGTCCCATGAGATTATGTTATTAGCTTTCATTTTTGCTAGGGTTAAGTTAATTTAGCATATACTGTACAAACGTTTCCATTTTTTCTAAAATTTATAAAAAATTTTATTTCATTTAAACAACATTTTTTGGCCTCAGGGAAGGAAAGTGGTTTGAATTTTTTTTTTTTTTATTATAGCATTTTCCAATAAATCTAATGTATTTGTTTCATTTTTTTCCTTGGGGTCTGTGATGTGCAAAATTACTTCATAATCTAGCATTATTAACTGACAACAAATATCTGAGGGGGAAATTTGGGTCAGTAAATATTTTTTGGACATGTTGCATTCAGCGGATCATCATCAACCTGTCAAGTGCATCTTCGCCTCAATAAAAAAAAAAAAAAACGAGTATTGGTTACGCAATGTTGTTAAAAAAAAAAAAAAAAAGGTTGCCTATCCAGGGTTAATAAAAATATACCAAATTAAAAGATTTAATCGATCCATACAATATTTTTTTAAATTACCTAAAAATGAAAATGTTTAGTCAATGCATATACATAAAGGAAACAACACTGTTTGTTCCATGACTCACATATAACTTCTCTAGTCTTTGTAACTTCACATTTTTTTTTGCTGTCATAGTTCGTTTGGTGGCCAATTGTTTGTAGACATTTTCTGGTGTATCCCTATTAATCAGCCAGCAGTAGTCCGCCATCATACTGACATCCCAACGTCCCTGGTACCTTCTTTCCATGTCCTTGATATTCTGATGGAATCTTTCACCATGTTCTTCACTCACTGCTTCATGATTTGGGGGGGGGGGGAATTCCGAATGCAAATCCAGAAAGTGAACTTTGAGACTCAAGTTAGAACCCAACTCCTTAAGCTTGATCAAAAAATTATTCATAATTTCTTTGTAATGTGGATGCTAATTGTTACCTAAACACTTAGAAATTACTTTTCTAAATGATACCTTAGCCTCTCGTTCCAGGTCGTTCGTCGCACCATCAAATTCTGTATCAGAAACCAGTTTTCTAATATCAGGTCCAGTAAATACACCTTTCAGTTTAGCTACAGACAAACCAGGAAACTTTTGGCACAAACTCATAAAACAGGCTTCATCTTTTGATGGGGCTTCGACAGATACCGTCATTAATCCAAGCTTAATATGAAGCGATGATAACAGCACTTTATCTGGGTTCCCCAAGCTAGACCTGATGATATTTTTGGCACTAAGCTGTTGATTTTTTCTATTTGGCCATTCCTTCTGAACCCAGTTTAAATATTTGGCTGTGCTGTTCCACTCATAGAAAAGACATGGGAATTTTGTATCCCCTGATTGCTGACTCAGTAAGATACACAAAACTTTCAGTTTCAAACATATGAACCAATGTGGTTCATTGCTGTTTATTTTCTTGAGAGGATATGCTGAATTCTGTTATGTTTCATATACATGAACAGAATGAGCAACAGGTAATGATGCATATTTGTCACCATTATGAAGAAGTACCCCTTTCTGGCTTCTTTTCGATGAATCTGTAAAACGTCTCCTCTTTTGTGCATTATAATCTCTGGCAAGTTTCTGCACTTGACCACTTAAACCAATGCAATAAACCAAGCACCCATCTTTCTTTAAATATGGTGCAAACTATTTTTCTCTGTTTCGGAACCAACAGAAAGTTGTGTCTCGATGTAGTAATTTTTTGTCTTTTAATCTGGACCCCAAGAATTCTGCAGCAAGTTTGGGGAGACCAAGATCTCGCACTAAATCATTAAGATCATAATGAGAGAATGGTTGACTCGCACTAAATCATTAAGATCATAATGAGAGAATGGTTGATGCTCATTGCTGGAACACACTAGGGCAAATTCTTCATCGTCTACTGCAGCATTTTCTTCCTCTGAGTGAGTTTCTACATAATCAAGACTACCAGGTGGAGTATGGAATGGTAGATCAGGTCCATGTGGTATAGGTCTTAATGCTGATGGATGATAAGGATAAACAATTTTTTTCTGATTCTTTTTGCTGTATCCTTGAATTTTGCAGGAACAAAAATACCAACTGTTACAGTGATTTTTGGGTTCCCTCCATATCATCGGAATACCAAAATTAAGAGCCTTCTTTTTGCCTTTTGTCCATTGTCTTTGTTCCTCAACACAAACATAGTAGACACTCTGAGGGGCCCACTTCTTGTCCTGGTCACCACTCACCAAGTACTCGTACTATTCTAAAGCAGGTGTAATACGCTTTTTTTTTTTTTTTTTTTTTTTTTTAACAAAATCTGTTATATTTTTTTTTTTTTTTTTTTTACTTCAAATTATCCACATATGTAACAAAAAAAGAATAGGCCTCAAGTTGCCATAATATGATCGTTAACAGTACCCAAAAAAATATATTTATCTGTAAAAACGAAAAAACTTCAATAAAATCACTACTTCTTCAGTAAATCATTACTATTTTCAATAAATATCACTGTCATAAGGAAAGAAACACTAAACTGAAAGTGATTTACAAGTGCACTAGTCAGCCGTGGTAGTGGGGGTGCCCATCATCCACCCATTTAGTTTTTTTTTTTTTTATGTGAGGAAGAAGGAACCAAAGGCTGCAAGCCCGCAATTATTGTTCCTTCCAAGAGAAAAACAAACTACAACAGAGAGCCAAATTCAAGATCCGATCATTTCGAGATGTCTGGACACACTTCGTTTGAAAAATTGGATATCATAGGAAGCAGGAAATACAGAGAGAGGGAGACAGTTCCAGAGTTGACCTGTTGCATAAATGAAGGGCTGGGAGTAACGGTTAACTCTTGCATTAGAAAGCTGGGCAGAAAAGGGGTGAGAGTTTGCCCGTCGTAGAGGTGAAGGAATGCATGCAGACAGTTCAGAGGAGCAGTGATCATTGAAATAACGATAGAAAAGAGATAAAGATGCAACAGTGGAGCGAAGAGACAGAAGTTGAAGGGAGTCGGTACGAGGAGGAGAGTTAAAGAGACGAAAAGTCTTTGACTCCACCTTATTGAGAAGAGCTGTATGTGGGGAGCCTCCCCACACATGAGAGTTTTACTCCACACAGGAGTGGATAAAACCCGTGTATAGAGTCAACAATTGTGCAGGGGTAAAGAAGGAACGGCGTCGGCTTAGCACACCTAATCTCTTGGAAGCAGATTTTACAAGAGATGTATTATGATCTTTCCAAGATAAGTCCTGAGTAAATGAAACCCCAAGCATGTTCAAGGATGATGCAGGATTAAGCTGATTATTATTAAACATTAGTGGGTATACCTGTAGAAGATTCTGTCGGGTTGATAGGTGTAAGAATTGAGTCTTTGATGCATTAAAAACCAGATTATTTTCACCCCAGTCAGAAATACGAGCCAAGTCAGACATTAGGTGTGCCATAGCCTCATCCCTTTTTTTGTTGAAGTAACTGCTGAGATGGGAGTTGCGGAAACCGAATGAGAAGGTGAAGGGTGGAGTCCATCAGCGTATGAGTGGATAGGGTTAGATGTACAGCTTAGAAGGTCATTGATGAATAAAAGGAAGAGTTGGTAATAGGACAGAGCCCTGAAGAACACCACTGTATCTGCAAATATTTTGTGTTGGATAGGGTATAAATTAGCCTCGATTTTTTTTTGCTGGCAAGCACTAATACACACACACACACACACACACACACACACACACACATGTAGAGGTGTATGGTATGTAGGAGGACTACTGGGCCTTGATAGCAGGCTGTGAAGCCTATGTCCAGAGTCGAACACATATATATATATATATATATATATATATATATATATATATATATATATATATATATATATATATATATATATTGTATATATCTATATATATTGTATATATCTATATATCTACCTATCTGTCTATCTGCCTATCCATATATATACATATATATACATAAATACATATCTATCTATCTATTTATCTCTCTATCTATCTATTTATCTCTCTCTATCTATATCTATCTAGTTATCTCTCTTTCTCTCTCTCTCTCTCTCTCTCTCTCTCTCTCTCTCTCTATTTATAATCATTATATATGGTTTTCATGAGTTCAGCTTTCCTTGAAAGGGTTAAGATTGATGGTTGAATTGTTTTCTTTTTCTAAAAATAAAAAACATGAAGAATAATGATAATAGGCAGATATAAGTTTAAGTGAACATCTGTACCATATGCCAGTGATATGGATATGACCTCAGACTGCAAGTCAGGGTCGTCCGGCATAATGGAATACGAGGCTGTGAAACCTTACTTTTGTTTTCCAAGCGACAGTCGGAGATGGAAGTTGAAATTGGCCACAGCTATTAAACTTGGCTAATAATGCGTTCCCGTTTGGGAACTACGTGTGTTTCAAGAAGTTTTAGATTTTCCTCTCATTCTGTGTGGGCAATTTACTAATACATATCAGATTTTGCATGATTAATAAATATTTATATTCAAAATGTCTTACCTGATGATGTGCAATTAATACTGCACATTAGTTTTGTCATCATCTCGTAATAACTCCTTTTGTTACAGATGTTATCAGTACAAAGTAGCACTAATATAGCACGTGCTTTATATCTTTGACAACTATTAAATTTTGTTCAACAGTAAAATGGTGAATTAACACTGTATGTCATATTTTTCAAGTGTTAGTCGTTACTTCTCAGAAACAAGCCGAGTTTTTAAGCAGTCTGATATGCTAAATTATACCCTGAAATAATTACTTTCTACAGTCGTTATAGTATTCATGAAGAAAGACATGAATATTCGTTATTCTGTGTACACTTGAGTACCTAACAGTGTTTGCCGACCCATCCCAAGGATTGGCTTAAAAACGGTTTTGTCCTTAAGTAACGCAAATTAACCATTAGTGATGGGAGATAACTGTAGTGCTTTTGAGGTATATATATATATATATATATATATATATATATATATATATATATATATATATATATATATATATATATATATATATATATATATAGTATGAGCTTATTCTGCAATTACCATTCCCTTACATAACTACCCCCACATCATTAGGTTACATTCATAGAGCAGCAGATAAGGTATGGAACAATGATACCAGTTCTCGCACTATGATATTGTTGGCACATTCATAATAACTACAATGGGCTGTATACTGGTTGTTCACCAAGCACACATACAGAACGTTATTACACCTGTCATCTGAAAGTCGGGTGGTACCATCAACTTTTTTCGAGAGTACCGCCCTCGGAGCTTCTTTCTTGCTCACTGTCTCCCACTCCTCCTCATCATCATAATCTCTCTCTCTCTCTCTCTCTCTCTCTCTCTCTCTCTTGCTAAGCTCCACTGATACATATAAGTCAGGTTGGAAGATTCTCAGTAGCCTAATGCATATCCAAGTATAAGTAAAGTCTTATTTTTCTCACAGTTACTCTGACATTGCTTGATGTTCGAGAGCATTTTGATGTCCACGTTTCAGTATCTACGCTTTGTTGCTTATGTCTGATTATTATAATAACTGTTATTTTGTAATTTGACTAGAAACAGTACCTGACCACAATGTTTCAGCACAGTCGGAGACAATTACTAAGGTTGTGTGTGTGTGTGAGGGGTGGGGGGGGAGTGGGAGTGACAAGCCACAGTCAACACGAACTGGCGAGTTGCTGACCAAAAAGTCTGTGAACCACGAATGGGAAAGGACTTCAGTGAAAACCACTCTTACTCTCTCAGTGAGGCATCAGAAGATAATAAGAGTGAAGATAATGAAAAAATAGTTTTATACCAAAGATTATTAACCAGTGGCATGAGACATAACCCTCATGAGTCAATTCGCGGGCGACCTACCTCATATGAGCGGGATATTTAACTCGATTTTTTTTTTCTTCAGTAGAATAGCGTCACACAGTTTTTATGGATTTTAGGCTTTCTATCGTCTCTCCTGTACAGCCCGAAAGTTGACCAAACATTAGCAACTCTGAACGAAAATCATACACTTCCTGATCCATTTACCATAGTGTCAGTACCTGAGGAAGGCTCAAACCTGTCTTTAATTTTTTTTTTTTTTTTTTTTAATGATATTATCGAATGTAAGGCCGTGAGTGGCTAAGGCAAGACAGAGAAAGATGAAATAAAGCATCAAAAAGTAGCACGTCATGCTTATGTTATAGTTTACTGAACTAACTAGCAAGTTACTGAGACTTTGACAGGAATCAGTCCCGCTCCATTAGTTGTCAGTTTTCCGACAACTGGGAAATACCCAACCACGGTAACTCTATAACTTTGGCAGGTGAGCGAAAATATTTGAGATTTTGTGGCACAGCATTTCCAAGATGATTGTGTATATTTGAAAACAGTTTGCATTGATACAGTGTTGTAGCAAAATTTGTCATATTGCCACACCACAGAACCTGTTTTGTAGACTCCTGTCGTACAGTAGTCCACGGGATAAGAGGTAACGGTCACACAATGCAATTTCCAAACTCAGTAATGGAATCTTGCATGAGTAGTTAATAAAAATAACGTCTTTTTTAGTCTGAGGATCCGTCATTATTTCCACTTGTACTGTACGTAAAAGCCATCAGTTGCTAAGTTGCTTTTTATCCAGGATATACCATCATAAACATATACATTTACTGAAAACTGTAAAAACACTAACTGCTTCCTTGCCATAATTGTTTTGAACAAACATGTTTTCAGAACGAAGGCAAGGAGTAATTATTTGGTAATCGATTAGTCGAAAGGTAATCAATTATTGAGGAATTTTACTTAGTAGTTGATGCAGCTGACTTTATGTAAGTTACCCACTAAACCACCAGGCGCCATAATTTGGTTATGTAGTTACCATCCAGCATCATAAATGGTTTCCTGGTGTACAGGAAACCATTCGGCTTGTCACTCAGTGTAGAGTCACCCATAGGCAGAAGGAACTTCAAAGAATGAAGGAAAGAAAGACAAAACTGGGCGTATAGTCACCCATAGGCAGAAGGACGAAGAAAGAATGAAGTAAAGAAAGACAGAAGAGGAAGGGAGGAAAGGAGGGAGGAGAGGAAAGGGCAGACACCCTAGAGCAACACTACATCGAGTGGATGGTGAGTGCCATCACCTACCAAAGCGCCCCCACATACCAAATTATATATATATATATATATATATATATATATATATATATATATACAGGAGCCTCTGTGGTACAGTGGTAATGTGCATCTTGCACGCTGGTGGAACAGGTTCGCCTACTACCAGAGTTGTACAAACTTTAGGAAGCGTTCACCGAGCCTCTTACTGCTTTGGCGGACATAAGGGGTGCTGTGGTTAACCCACCCCATCCCAACCACTTTTCCACCACTGACTCCCCCCAGTCCCGACCATTTTTGGAAAAATTTTTTTTTGGCTCAAACCTCCGCTTTTGGTGAGAAACATTGAAAATTCATAGAGAAATTGCTCACCTGAGGTTTAAAATACTCGATACAGGTAGGAGTACCTCCTTACCTTACTGGGTTTTCTAACAGGCTGGCACCAAAGAAAACGAGTTCTATGGGAGGATATCTATTTCACACCACTCATAAACGGTATTTTTGTACTTACTTGGTACGAATTTATATGTAGTACGAGAGTATATTGGTTTTCAAACAGTAATATAGACATTATAAGCATTGTTTCCTCACTAACCCATCACCATACCTGACCTTTTTTTGCCACATTACCTGATCATCATTTCTGACTGTTTCTTCCTCTAATGCTATGTAAAGTTTGTCCTCCACATTGTCATTGATTGGGGAATCACTCTGGCCCTGAATTTCGTACCATGGCATGACATGGCTTTACTGGCCAGGGCACTGATAACAGGTGAATTGCTGAGACAATGGCGTGCACGGGGGAGGAGGAGGTCATGCTGGGTAAGGCATTGTCCCTGCCTGGCATCTTGTAGAGGAAGGTGTCACGTGTATACGTACCAAAAATCACTCGCGAAAATTGAAAATTGTGCAAATTAGGGACCTTGCAATTGATTCACGTTTATGTATGTCGACGGGACTGGCAGTGACAAAACGTGTGGATGTTAAAGAACGTCGACGGGATGTCGCGGGTTAAACCAGTGTCGCATACTATAGTCGCGGCGTGTGACTCTGAGGTTGCTATTATCGTGCCCTGGCAACTACCATTCAAAAGTATGTCTGATTTCGTGTATTGTATAAGACGCATGTGATTCGTGTATAACATGTTCGTGTATAATAATATTTGTTTATAATATATTTGTGCTCAATATTTTGATCCGTGCGTAATACGATACGAAATTGGCCGCACTTTTGAATGACAAGTTGCCAGGGGACGATAATGACAACCTTAGAGTCGTGCACCACGACTCTAGTAAGCTTGCACCCAGACGGCTTAAGACGGACCGATTACACTTGGTTCACAGATGACACACCCATCCAAAGCCACTACAATATTATAATCACACTCACAAGCACTTCTAACCCTACATACAGTCTCTACCAGACAGCCTAACCCACTGGGTAGAGATACATTGGCTGTGTCGTCCTTGCTTCGGCAGGGATAGGCCGGTCCTGCAGTGGACACTCAATGGCTGCTGCTGCTGCTGATGATGATGATATATATACGGAAGACATTGTGTACATGTCAGAAAAATTCACGGCTATAAAGTCAAGTAAAATAAACACAAACGCAAGTAATTTTTGAGATTGTAGACCTCTGGCATCCCACAGCAGGACACCTCTCTCTCTCTCTCTCTCTCTTGGGTACTCTTCTTTCTCGTCCATGTTTTTGTTTTGCCACTTTCCTTTTTTTCACACTCTTGATGCCTTTACGAGGTTTCTTTTTCTTGGCCTGCAAATATAATCCACATATTTTCACTCGAAACACTTGCAGTCTTCTTCCCTTCATGTTGGTGGTAATCCATATATTGTATATGGGGATGTTCCATAGCATTATCTCTCGCTTTCTGTCTGTCTGTCTGTCTGTCTGTCTGTCTCTCTCTCTCTCTCTCCATTACATACGGCACATACTGCTCACAGCTACATCCCTTTTCTTTTCGTGGCGGTGGTAATTCTGATATCATGTATGAGACTCTTCTGCAGCATTAATCACACCACGTTCAATACACCTTTTTCATTTCACCTGTTTATACTGCAAGTCAGTGAACTTTATGTTATGTTAGGAAGTGGAACCATCTATCACGAGCTGTTGACGCTTGTACTCATCATTTTTTTGCCTGTGCCTCTGTCTTGCTTGCTTGTGATTTTTTACCAGAATCTAGGTGGCACAGCCTCAATGCCACGGCTTCGGCTGTGGTGGGGACGATTTGGTAGTGGGGAGAGCCTGCTCGTGTAGTGCTACCTGATGAGCAGGTTTTGATACTGCTTTGGCTAAGTGAGGCCATTCTAGAAAGGCTTCTTGAAACAGTACACCCGGATCTGTGACATGCGGCCACTTTTTGCTACTTTTTGGTTTAGCAACTTCTAGACGCCAGGGACCCCCGTCCTTCTCAATAGCTTCCTAGGTTTGGGTGCTGATGCTAAGGGTGGGTGGGTGGTTTTCTAGGTTCCCCTCTGTTTTGGTGCATAACACACACGGGGTCTGTGAGACCCAGGTATACTGGATTAGGGAGGGCTGTAATGTATTGTTGTGTGATGCATATTTCTGCACCATTTGCATTACCCTTTCCACGCCATGAAGACCCTTCATACCACTGGCTTTGACAGCAGTGCGAGCATCATTGTCATTTCTTTTCTTATGGGGTCCACGTAAACAGAAACTGTATTTTTTGGTAAAGATTTTTCAAAAATTTGGCTAAAATACATAAAATAAGCTGATTTTAATTTTATAGTCATTATTGCATAGTAAACTGAACCAAAAAGGTTGTAGGATGGTCAAAGATTCAAGAAATAAAACATGTAATTTTTTTAATATTTCATTTTGTGGGTCTGTGAGACCCTTGTATACTAATGGTGTAAGGGTGAAAATAGGTATATTGCTCTGCATTTCCCTAACCACTAGGGGAGGGGGGGAGGGGCAAGACAGCCTCGTCTCGGTGCCGGTCCCAAGCTCAAATAAATGAGGATGGTTGGCGCCAGTAGTGGCATTCGGCCGTAAAATCAGCTGATACCAAATGGCAAATCAGCCCAGGATATCCTCGATAAAACGCATCGACCCAATATAGAAGTGGGAAAAGATGGAAGATAAAGAAGACGATTGTTGGCTTTAAAGCACCTGTGTTTTTCTTAATGATTTAGGCTACTTCGCAATATTCATTGTCCGACAGCCTCAGGAGAAATCTATCTATCTATCTATATACCTAAGCTGCTTCCCCCAAGGAAAGGGAGGTAGCCGAGACAGGACGACACACTCTCCATTTACTCATCCATTCTTGACTTGGAAGAAGCCTTTGACAATGTGTATAGGCAGGTGGTGAAGTGGGCACTGAAGAAGCTTGGAATTAAGAGTGGTTCATTAGTGTGGTTATGGCAATGTACAAGGGTACTCGCACCCAGATGGAGGGTTGATTGATGAATTTTTCGTGAATGATGGTGTGCATATGTGATCAGGTTTATGCCTTATTGTTTATCATCGTGCTTCGAACTTTCTCATGCTACTTCGGAACTGGACTTCATGGGACGTGTTGTATGCTGACTACATGGTGTTGATCAGAGATAATTAGAATGTAGGAGAAGGAAGATTTCTGAAATGGAGAAATGGAATGGGATGAGAGGGTTTGAAAGTGAACCCAGATAAAACAATAGTGATGACGTCCAGAACAGGTGACGGTACTGTCATAACAGGAGGAGTATGACCATGCTCAGTCTGTCACAGGGAGTGGGAAGTAACTCCATTTTATGCAGTCTGTGTGATATGTGGGTGCATAAGAGATGTTGTGTTATTAGAGGTAGGCTGCAGAACAATGCTAATTCTTTGTGTGTTGTTTGGGAAGGAGAATAGAGAAGCAGACAGGCAGGAAAGAACTAATCTTAATGGAGATTCTCTTGCATGCATTAGGGAGTTTTCTTAGTTGGCGGGCATGATATGTAATGGAGGTGAAGCTGGAGTTAGTTCTGTTGAAAGGTTAAGGAGAGTATGGAAGAAGTTCAGGTAATTGCTGCCTCTCCCGACATTAAGAAGGCTCTCCCGCTGTGCTAAGGGGTTCTAGCAGCCTATGCAGCATGTGTTTGGAGTGAAATACTGTACCTTGCTGAGACTTGGGCAGTGAAGGATTAGGATATTTGTTGGCTCAAACACACAGTGATGTCAGTGATTTGATAGATATGTAATATGTCCTTGAATGACAGGCTGGGGAGGGGTAGGATTGTAAATGAAGGGAAATTTGGACTTGAATTTATTAGTGTTGTGATGAGAAGGAGTGAACTGAGATTGCTTGGGTATGTGGAGAGGATGGAGAGTGACAACTAGGTGCAAAGGGTGAGAGGTATGAATGTTTAAGGTAGAGCTGCGAGAGGCAGACCTAAAAAGACTTGGCATAAAATCACTTACTGAGACCTCTGGGATAGGACACTGAATGAAGCTGCTAGATCTCAAGCAGCAGGAGATCTGTCATTAAGTGACTAAGGCCGATCCATGCATGCATGTTGGAGCCTGTTTAAATGAAGGAAAAGAAACACTCACGCCTTTAATTTCCCGTGAATATGGGCCATGCCATTTTAATAACATCGTAACTTGGATCAGCAATCTACAAGAGAATGCAGTGCTGTAATATGCAGAAATCATCGCTAAAGAAGAGATTGTATTAACTCTCCAGTGTCACTTCCAGGTCCCTTAGTGGTCCTATGTGAAGAGCTGCAGCCATCATTTGCAACATACACTCATAGCACTGGGTCTCATTTTCCTGTCAGTATGGTGGTAATCCTTCTGTTTTGTACCGGGATGTACTGCAGCTTTCTTCTTAACAGAGCCAACACACCACTCCCTCTAACACCTTCATTTCTCTTCCTGACAGTGTGGTGGTAATCCTTATGTCGTATACCGGGATGTTCTGCAGCATCCGTCGCACCAGAGCCAACACGCCACTCTCTCTGGGGGACCGAGAGTTTGCCATGCGCTTCTTCTTCATCGTCTTCACGGACTGCCTTTGCTGGACTCCCATCATCATCTTACGCATCATGGCACTCGCAGAGATCGACATTAAGCGTAAGTTGTTCCTCGACGATTCTGACTCTTCTTTTGATTCTCTTTTACACAATCAGTTACAACCTCAGTTGCATCCTTATTTACGAGTATACTCTTAGTAACAGTCTCAGATACTGCCTAAATTGTGATTATATTCATACTTTGCTTTATTCCCAGTTAGTCCTCAGCTGCATCATCAGCTCCTTTCAAAGTGAGATTATAAATCATCACCTCTGATCCATTTGCCAGACGGTGCAAAAAAAATTACCACGTTTTTCCATTTCAGCTACGATGCTGTCAATAATACGTCCCCTACAAATTTGGCTGTAATTTTTTAAATGTTGTTCATATTGTATAACTTAATCGTAGTTCTTACATCCTATTTTCTGTTCCTAGATTCAGCCTTTTATATTTATATTTATCTTCCGGTATTTTATTATTCACATATATTCTTTGATTTCCATCACCTTAGATGAGTTGCTTAAATTTCACAACTACAGTCTACAAGCAATGTAATTATACATACCTGGCGACTCTGACCCATCTTTTTATCCTTCCTTATATCCTCAACCAATCAGTTAATGCTATTCCCTTTCTCTGCAATTTGAAAAATTGCACACCAGAAAATAACAGCTCAGCATCAACCATACGCTCCGTAACCTATCTGTCGTCCTTTAACCTCATCTACTCGAACACTTTTTTTATATTGTTACTGTACTTCCACTGCCAAAAAAAATATCTTGCTCATTTTGGCGGAGACTTTTCGAACTAGAGCGGTTGGAAAATGCCTTCCTGAGTACTTTTAGCGCGAGTATTCCTTCCTAATTTAACAACATCTGTCTGTGGGCAAGAAGAAAGTCCAAAGGCATCATCTTAAAAAGAGTTAAACGTCTCAGTCATTCGTCCCTTAACTGACACAATTTCTCTTATTCACCCTCCTTTGCCCATCCAATGGTTCTGTATTCCATTACCACAAGATCCACAGAAATTTCAAATAATAAAAGAAATTTCTTCATCGTTTTGATTCACTGAAACGTCGAAATGACGCATCTTTCAATCCATCGCTCCTTCCTCCTCCTTCGTCCATTCGAGATGTGTTCCAATCTTACAAAATTCACGTTAAAAATTTTCATAAACACAAAGATATCACACAAACACACTTTGGCCTCACTGCTCTGTTAACATATATCTTCTCATATATTTACCTTGTGCTATCATAATCATCATATCGTTATCATCATCCATACCTCCTTTCCCACACTAAGGCAGCGTGAGGTAGGGTTCAGAGTGCCAGATATAAAATGATAAAGAGAAAGATATTCGCCAACGTTGGCCGAGTTGAATGAGCCTTACTCTAATTCACTCATCATTTAAGTCCCCAGAATTCAGGCCACACCTAATTCATCAAAAAACATTCAGCACATAGCTGCATATTCACTTATCTGACAGAATCAATTAAACGACTGTCAAGATAAAGTCGGTTGCCCAATGCTGGCCATACACTCGGCACAAAATTAATTCAAGCAGTTGGATCACTTGTCAGCTTCCTGCTCTCGTTAGCTCCTATATCTTTCTCACACCCTCATTAGCCATATCCATTCACCTTCTTTTAGGCTCATGATGTTTCCTAAAACCTTCAAATTATCACAGATATACCCTTTTCGCCACTCTATTTCATAGCCATTGCCTCCACATATCTAAACCATCAGAGCACATATGCTTCAGCTCTGGTGTCCATAAACTTCCTAAACTTCATTGCTCAGCATCTTTCATGGCTTACATAATTCCATATCCTGTCCACTCTCCTCTCGTCACACACTTTCCTCTTCAGTTGCATATCCACTGCTCTTTCTCTTCACTTCTATTTCATGCCACACCACAGTCTCACACCTGTATATTAGAGTAGTTACTAAAACTCCTTCATGAATGCCTTTCACAACCGCCACACTCAGACCTATGCTTCATACGAAGGCCTTCATAGCACCAGTCACTTCCTTGTCCATTCAGCTTTCTACTTCTTTTGCACATTTACCCTTGTTTTCTATCACTGCATCCAGGTACTAAACCCGTTCTATGCGGGAGCCTTCATTGGCTTTTGCGCCCCCGTTGCCGAGGGTGTGGGAGGCTGACTGACCCCCAGTGCCAGCCATTTTCGACCTTTTTTTTCATGACTGGACTTGAAAAGTGGTTAAAATAAGCGTAGTGACAGTAAAAGTGCTCACCTCGGCTGTTTTCCGTCCGAAAACAGGTGTTTTTTTTTATCCAGCACGCCCAGATCTACGTCAGATGGCTATTTTCAGATGCTGTCAGTGGGTGATGTGGACAAATAGTCCATTTTGGTGTGGAGTGGGTGGATGCATGGAGTACTTGTAGTATGGAAGTGCAACCTGTGTTTTTTTTTTTTTATGTGAGGAAGAAGGAACCAAAGGCAACGAGCCTGCAAAACTATTCCTTCCAAGAGAAAAACAAAATATAAGAGAGAGCCAAATTCAAGATCCGATCATTTCCAGATGCCTGGACACACTGCGTTTGAAAAACTGGAGATCATAGGAAGTAGGAAATACAGACAGAAGGAGACAGTTCCAGAGTTGACCTGTTGCATAAATGAAGGACTGGGAGTAACGGTTAACTCTTGCATTAGAGAGTTGGACAGAAAAGGGATGAGAGTTTGCTGCTAGACGGGTGCTATGCGCCCGTCGTAGGGGTGGAGGAATGCATGCAGACAGTTCAGAGGAGCAGTGACCATTAAAGTAGCGATAGAAAAGAGATAAAGATGCAACAGTGTGGCGAAGAGACAAAAGTTGAAGGGAGTCAGTAAGAGGAGGAGAGTTAATGAGGCAAAAAGCCTTTGACTCCACCCTATTGAGAAGAGCTGTATGTGGGGAGCCTCCCCACACATGAGAGTTGTACTCTACACAGGGGCGGATAAAACCCCTGTATAGAGTCAACAATTGTGCAGGGGTAAAGAAGGAATGGAGTCGGCTTAGCACACCCAATCTCTTGGAAGCAGATTTTACAAGAGATGTAATATGATCTTTCCAAGACAAGTCCCGAGTAAATGAAACCCCAAGCATGTTCAAGGATGATGCAGGATCAAGCTGAATATTATTAAACACCAGTGGGTACACCTTTGGAAGATTTTGTCGGGTTGATAGGTGTAAAAACTGAGTCTTTGATGCATTAAAAACAACAAGATTAGTTTTACCCCAGTTAGAGATATGAGCCAAGTCAGACATTAGGTGTGCCATAGCCTCATCCCTTGTTTGTTGAAGTAACTGATGAGATGGACGTTGCGGGAATCGAATGGAAAGGTGAAGGGTGGAGTCATCAGAGTATGAGTGGGTAGGATTAGATGTACAGCTTAGAAGGTCATTGATGAATAAAAGGAAGAGAGTTGGTGATAGGACAGAGCCTTGAGGAACACCACTGTTAATAGATCTAGGAGAAGAACGATGGCCGTCTACAACAGCGGCTATAGAACGACCAGAAAGGTAGCTAGCGATGAAGGCACAGATAGAAGGATAGAAACCTAAGAGGGCAGTTTGGAAATTAAAGATTTATGCCAGACTCGATCGAAAGCCTTTGAGATGTCAAGTGCGATGGCAAAGCTTTTGCCAAAGTCCCGAAAGGAGGATGACCAGGAGTCTGAAAGGTAGGTGAGAAGATCGCCGGTGGAGCGTCCCTGACGGATCCCATACTGACGATCAGAAAGAAGGTTGTGATAGGAAAGATGCTTTAAAATTTTTCTAGTAAGAACAGACTCGAAAACTTTTGAGATACAGGATGTTAAAGCAATTAGACGATAGTTAGAGGGTTGGGAATGGTCACCCTTCTTTGGGACTGGCTGAATGAGAGCAAACTTCCAGCAAGAAGGAAAGGTACAAGTTGACAGACAGGCGAGTTTGCCTAGGCAGGGTGTAAGCACAGAAGCACAGTTCTTGAGAACAACAGGAGGGACTCCATCAGGCCCATATGCCTTATTAGTATTGAGGCCTGTGTCAGCAGAAAATACATCAGCTGAAGAAATTTTAATGTCAGCCATGAAGAAATCAGAGGGGGGAAGAGATGGAGGAACAGCTATGATGATGTGAAGTTGGAGTTCCGTGCTATTTTTGCTTATTTTCAACTTCACTTTTTTTATATTATATTGGTTTAAGGCACTATAAACACTCACATAAAGCATTATAAACACTCATGCTGCACAGAGTCATACTAGTTATGGTAAGTCTCACATTTCTTAAGTTATACGAATATTCCTTACATTACTTGTATTCATCATTTACATCTATTTACAAACTTACATTTGCTTAGATTATTTTCATTATATACAGTATTCACACTCACATACACACGCTTTCCGTATTGTTCTGTTCAATAATTTTCTAATGTTTGGTACTCTGTGAAGTAGGGTTCCATACACAGGCCGTCATCGCAGTCTTTGCCCTTGTACCTTGTGTCCTTTTTCTTGTTGTAAAGCTGTTTTGTGGTGGTGGCACACACTTTGCATAGCCACTGACGGGTTTCTCTGTTTTTTGTACTAGGTATACTAAGGCAGACTCTAATACTCTCATGCAAATGTGCACAAAATTGTTTCCGTATATATACAGACTCGGCATTCTGTGCCAGTATAGGTGTGTCCATATACGGACATAGCACAGAACGGGTAAAAGTCTCTCATCAATTGAAGTCTTTCTGTAATCACAATAACATCACGCTGGTAATCATCTCACTCAACAGCCATCACATTACCCTTATGTACATTTATCAAGGCACGGCGTTCACAGGCATCTACAAAACTTTGCACCAGTCTACCTAGCTCTTGTCCACTACTTTCAGGCAGTGAGGAGTAGACTGTAGCACCAGTCGAGCAGGGCAGTACTCCCGAGGTGGATGGTAAGCTGATGACAGGGAGTGCTGGAGTTCCCGTTTCATCAGCCCTCAGGACTAGTTCCTGACCATCCCCCTTTGCTGAACTTTTTCAGTGTCTCAGTTACACAGAGAGTAGGCCAGCATGCTCTCCAGTACAAATTTCTCTAACTATCTACACCAAACTACATGCACAGTACACACTACACTTCCTATTCCAAATTCAACAAAAATGGCGTCTTTTAATCTAGCCTCGGAGTCCCCAGGGGGGGGGACCATAAATGCCCCCACCGTCCGCCCCTCTCCCGGTGACGACTCGAGGTGCCTGGAGCCACTGTCTGATTCTCTTCTTCTTCATTTCTGCAACATTCGCGGCCTTTCCTCTAACTTTCGCTCTGTTGAGCACCACCTCTCCTCCTCTAAACCTCACCTTCTTTTTCTAACGAAGACTCAGCTGTCTGAGGCAACTGACAGCAAACCCTTTTCTGTATCCTCCTACTTTCTCTATACTCATTTCAAAGCCAAAGGTGGCTGTTGTGTATACATACGCAACGACTTATATTGCTCTCGTGTTCCTGAACTTGATTCTTCTGAATTCTCCACACTCTGGCTTCGGCTTTCCTGTCATTCTCTGACAAAATATATCTGTGCTGTTTATTTATCCCCTAATTCTACTGACTATCAAAAATTCTTCGACTATCTTACTTCTACGATGGAACACATTCTGTCCATTTCTCCTTTCTCTGAAATCTCCATTCTTGGAGATTTCAATGTTCACCACCACCTTTGGCTCTCCTCTCCTTTCACTGATCCACCTGGTGAACAAGCCTACATCTTTTCTATCCTTAATGACCTAGAGCAGCTTGTACAGCACCCTACCCGTATCCCTGACCGCCTTGGAGAGAGCTCCAACATACTTGACCTCTTCCTCACAACTAATCCTTCTGCTTATTCTGTTAATCTTTTCTCTCCGTTGGGCTCCTCCGATCACAACCTTATTACCTTAACCTGTCCTATCACTCCCGTACGGCCTGTGGACCCTCCAGGGAAACGTCGTCTGTGGCATTTTGGAGCCGCGGACTGGGAGGCCCTCAGGCTGTACTTCTTTGATTTTCCATGGAATGATTATTGCTTCCATGGCCGTGAGCCATCTGAATGTGCCTTGCGCATTACGGAGGTTATTCTCTCGGGCATGCAAGCATACATTCCTTTCTCATATCCCTTGACTAACGCAAGAAAGCCTTGGTTTAATCACGCTTGTTCTAATGCTGTCTGCAACAAGGAAATCTATCTATCTATCTATCTATCTATATACATAGGCTGCTTCCCCCAAGGAAAGGGAGGTAGCCGAGACAGGACGACTCACTCTCCATTTACTCATCCATTCAAACACATTCATTTGCATCTTAGCCCCAAAGGGGAGAACGGACAGATCCTCACCGCACCACACCGCACAAGGGTCAACTGGGCAATGCAATCAGTGACATCCGCAGCAGGGCCCGACAGCAGAACTGGTTTACCCCTGGCACATCATAACAGACCCATCCCCTTACCCGCACCTGACCTGACTAGCTGATCAGACCAAATGCGGGAGAATATCCCCTCAGGGCTGCGTCATCACTTATTCACTCACAATTTCTCTCCATTTATTTCTGTCACGCAACAAGGAAAAGGCCTGTGCAACAAGGAAAAGGCCTACAAAAGGTACCGGAGCCAACTCACCCCTGAATCACATCATCTTTACGTTTCTGCCCGGAATCGTGCTAAGTCTGTTCTTCGCTCTACTAAAAATAATTTCATCCATACTAAATGCTCTCAACTCTCCAACTCGAATTCTTCCTGCTCCTTCTGGCACCTTGCCAAAAATCTTTCTAACAACTTTACCTCATCATCCTTCCCTCCTCTTTTCTACTCTGATGGTTCTGTAGCTATTTCTTCTACTGATATAGCAGATCTCTTCGCACAGACTTTCTCCTCCAATTCCACCTTACATGATTCCGGTGCTGTTCCTCCATCACTTCTCCCCTCTGACTTCCTCATGGCTGACATTAAAATTTCTTCATTGGATGTATTTTCTGCCATCACTGGCCTCAGTACTAACAAGGCATATGGGCCTGATGGGGTCCCTCCTGTTGTTCTCAAGAACTGTGCTTCTGTGCTTACACCCTGCCTAGGCAAACTCTTTCGCCTTTGTCTGTCAACTTGTATCTTTCCTTCTTGCTGGAAGTTTGCTCTCATTCAGCCAGTCCCAAAGAAGGGTGACCACTCCCAACCCTCCAACTATCGTCCAATTGCTTTAACGTCCTGTATTTCAAAAGTTTTCGAGTCAATTCTTAATAGAAAAATTTTAAGGTATCTTTCCTATTACAACCTTCTTTCCGATCGTCAGTATGGGTTCCGTCAGGGACTTTCCACTGGCGATCTTCTCACCTACCTTTCAGACTCCTGGTCATCCTCCTTTCGGGACTTTGGCGAAAGCTTTGCCATTGCACTTGACATCTCAAAGGCTTTCGATCGAGTCTGGCATAAATCTTTAATTTCCAAACTGCCCTCCTACGGTTTCTATCCTTCTATCTGTGCCTTCATCGCTAGCTTCCTTTCTGGTCGTTCTATAGCCGCTGTTGTAGACGGCCATCGTTCTTCTCCTAGATCTATCAACAGTGGTGTTCCTCAGGGCTCTGTCCTATCACCAACTCTCTTCCTTTTATTCATCAATGACCTTCTAAGCTGTACATCTAACCCTATCCACTCATACGCTGATGACTCCACCCTTCACCTTTCCATTCGGTTCCCGCAACGCCCATCTCAACAGTTACTTCAACAAACAAGGGACGAGGCTATGGCACACCTAATGTCCGACTTGGCTCGTATCTCTGACTGAGGTAAAAATAATATGGCTGTCTTTAATGCATCTAAGACTCGGTTCTTACACCTATCAACCCGACAAAATCTTCCACAGGTATACCCACTAATGTTTAATAATATTCAGCTTAATCCTGCATCATCCTTGAACATGCTTGGGGTTTCATTTACTCGGGACTTATCTTGGAAAGATCATATTACATCTCTTGTAAAATCTGCTTCCAAGAGATTGGGTGTGCTAAGCCGACTCCGCTCTTTCTTTACCCCTGCACAATTGTTGACTCTATACAGGGGTTTTATCCGCCCCTGTGTGGAGTACAACTCTCATTTGTGGGGAGGCTCCCCACATACAGCTCTTCTCAATAGGGTGGAGTCAAAGGCTTTTTGTCTCATTAAGTCTCCTCCTCTTACTGACTCCCTTCAACCTCTGTCTCTTCGCCGCACTGTTGCATCTTTATCTCTTTTCTATCGCTACTTTAATGGTCACTGCTCCTCTGAACTGTCTGCTTGCATTCCTCCACCTCTACGACGGGCGTGTAGCACCCGTCTGGCAGCAAACTCTCATCCCTTTTCTGTCCAACTCTCTAATGCAAGAGTTAACCGTTACTCCCAATCTTTCATTTATGCAACAGGTCAGCTCTGGAACTGTCTCCCTCTGTCTGTATTTCCTGCTGCCTATGATCTCCAGTCTTTCAAACGCAGTGTGTCCAGGCATCTCAAAATGATCGGATCTTGATTTTGGCTCTCTATTGTATTTTGTTTTTCTCTTGGAGGGAACTGTTACTGCGGGCTCATGGCCTTTGGTTCCTTCTTCCTCGCATAAAAAAAAAAAAAAATCTGCATAAATTGGATTTAAGATACTTTCTCCTACACCGTTCATCCCACCCTCCATTATTGTTGTTACCTCTAACATAATACAATTCACACACACACACACACACACACACACACACACACACACACACACAAACACACAGTATATATATATATATATATATATATATATATATATATATATATATATATATATATATATATATATATATATATATATATATATATATATATATACATTCATTATATCTGTCTGTCTATCTACCTATTGCCAGACGTCCCATTACCGTAAGGGATGGCCACAAACATATCGCCTCCATGTTGCCCTGTCCAACGCCATTTCACAGCCATGCTCCCAACTCAAATCCGCCTTTCTCATATACGGTAACACTCCATTCCATTCCTCCATCTCATCCTCGGCCTCCCCTTCCCTCTCCCCCTTCCACCTCAGTCCCATACACTCTCCTCGTTAGCCTCCATCCTCTCCGCATGACGAAACCACCTCAGTTTATTTCTCCTGTCACATCTACGGCCACACCACAACGCTTCATCACTTCCTCATTTGTCAGTCTGTCTCTCCACGTAACTCCACAGGTTTCTCTCAGATACCTCATTTCCATTGCTCTCACTCTTAACTTGTGTCCTTCCAACAAGGTCCATGCATCACTTCCATACGTTAAGGTTTGTATCACAATCATGTCATTCAGCGACTTTTTTACTTCCACACTCACGTCCATGTTCCATATCACTGCTTTCAAGGAACCAGAGACGTCTCTGCTTTGTTGTGCCTTTTAAGCACTTCACCCTGTAAACTTCCATCCTTACTCATCACATTACCCAAGTACTTAAACGCACTCACATTTTCTATTTCCTCCTCATCCAGCCTCACTACACATTTAGTCGCTTCATTTCTCTTGAAGACCATAACTTTTCTTTTCCTACATTCACCTTTGGATTCCGTTTCATACACACTCTCCCACACTCATTCACGAAGCCTTGCAGTTCCCTATATTCTTCACTTAACAATACGGTATCATCTGTAAACAAACGTACAGGAAGTTTCCAAACAACACCCTCTCTCACTGGGGTCGCTCCAACATCCACTGCCCTACCTTGCACCACTTTTATAACTCCATTCATATACAGACTGAACAACCACTCAGTTCACTAACCACACGCACTGCAGCCTTAACCCCCTTCATAAATACACTTCACGACATTCAGCAACTTCCCATTTACTCCATAAATTCTTAATACTTTTCACGTTCCTTCTCTCTCTCTCTCTCTCTCTCTCTCTCTCTCTCTATGTATATATATATATATATATATATATATATATATATATATATATATATATATATATATATATAAAGGTGCTACTCAAAAGTTCCCCAAAATTGACTTATGAAGGAAAAGACTTAGGCAAAGTCCTTATTACCATTGTCCCCTTTAAAGTTGTCATCTTGGTCATGCAGACATACGTCCCAGCGCTTCCCCCACGATCGGAACGCACTCTGAAAGTCCTTGAGCATCAGCCTGTTCAGGACCTTCTGCGATTCCCCCTGGATCACTTCAGTGGTGTCAACTCTTAGTCCTTTCAGCCTGATTTTCATTTTTTGGAAATCACAGAGCGTCACATCTGGTGATTATATATATATATATATATATATATATATATATATATATATATATATATATATATATATATATATATATATATATATATATATATATATATTATGTGCGACTCTGGGCACAGGCTTCACAGCCTGTTTCCAAAGCTCAGTAGTCCTCCTACATACCATACACATCTACATGTCACCACTTCGGTGCTAACAACCACAGTCCATATTGAATACATGCTAGGGCTGTCTCATACAGGAGTGGTGTATTGGCATTAATGGGGGTATTTTTGTGACATCTCGGCGGGTCTCCTGGTAGATCAGTAAAACGTGCTATTATGAAATTCAGATCCTTAAATTGTTCCCTGCCCC
Source organism: Coenobita brevimanus (assembly GCF_032717465.1). Classification (NCBI taxonomy): domain Eukaryota; kingdom Metazoa; phylum Arthropoda; class Malacostraca; order Decapoda; family Coenobitidae; genus Coenobita; species Coenobita brevimanus. The sequence goes on from NC_137066.1 coordinate 15,345,674, forward strand.
AGCTGGGATTTGAACCTGGGTCCGGTAGGACTGCAGGCCACCTCTCTACCGACTGAGCCACCGCCACCCCTCAAATACGGGGGGTGGGAGACAACTGCCATTTTTTTTCTTTTCCAAAAGCTGCTGAACAAAAGTTGTGTGCGTGAGTGCATCGTCATGGTGAAGCACCCATTTGTTTGTGTGCCACTTGTCTGGATGTTTTTGCCTCACGTCCTCCCGGAGCTGTCTCAAAACGTCACAGTAGAACCTTGAATTAACGGTTTGCCCTTGAGGAATGAATTCCTAATGAACAATGCCTTCCATGTTGAGGAAAGTGATGAGCATTGATTTTACATTGCACTTGACGTGACGTGCCTTCTTTGGTTGGGAAGAAGCTGGCCTCTTCCACTGTGATGATTGTTGTTTGGTGTCCAGGTCGTACCCATAATCCTAGCTTTCATCACCAGTAATGACACTTTACAGGAAGTTAAAGCCATTTTTGGCTACAGTAATATATATATATATATATATATATATATATATATATATATATATATATATATATATATATATATATATATATATATATATATATATATATATATTATTCTGTATACAAAGGACTCCTACCAACTTATTGCGTAGAAACTGCAGTCTCAGTATGAACTAGAAAACAAAAATTTTCATCCAAAATGATTGGTAAGAAGTATGAATGGCAAAAGTGCAAAGATTAATGATGAAGGAAGCACATAAACAAGCCAAAGACTTGTAGCCGTGGAATGTAGTAATGGGTATGGGTCTCCAGATCTCCTCCCATCCTGAACACTCTTATTTCTGTGTGTGTGTGTTTTTTTTTCACCCCTTATATGTGGACTTTTGCCATTCCTACTTCTTAACAATCATTTTAGAAGAAACTTTTGTTTTATAGTTTATGATGTTTTTGTGGAAGTTTAACCCCCCACATGCCAGTTATTTTTAGCCCTATGGGTCACCCCAGTGCCGGCCATTTTTCGACCTTTTTTGGGGGGGCTAAAATAATAGATTTTGATGTGGAAACAATGAGGCTCAGAAATGAGTTTTATTGAGTCCTGCATACTTGTGTGCAGGTATAGCCGCTCTCTCACGCTCACCACATATGTGAGAGAAAGCCGTTTTCTATATTAGGTATACTCAGGTATTTATGCTGGGAAGGTATAGCAATGTTCAGTACACTTTTCTGATCACTTATTACTTCAGCACCTATCACAATTTGCGTGTGTGTCTCACTGTGAATGCATTATCTTACACTTACATGAAGATAGGTACAACCTGACTTCATTACGTACAGTCCTGGCAGTTGCAAGAAGGTATTTACAACTTGACTTCACTACATAGTCCTTACAGTTACATGAAAGTATTTACAACTTACACTTACATGAAAATATGTACAAAATGCCTTCACTATGTACAGTACTTTTTTTTTTTTTTTTATGCGAGGAAGAAGGAACCAAAGGCCATGAGCCCGCAGAAACAGTTCCCTCCAAGAGAAAAACAAAATACAATAGAGAGCCAAATTCAAGATCCGATCATTTTGAGATGCCTGGACACACTGCGTTTGAAAGACTGGAGATCATAGGCAGCAGGAAATACAGACAGAGGGAGACAGTTCCAGAGTTGACCTGTTGCATAAATGAAAGACTGGGAGTAACGGTTAATTCTTGCATTAGAGAGTTGGACAGAAAAAGGATGAGAGTCTGCTGCCAGACGGGTGCTACGCGCCCGTCGTAGAGGTGGAGGAATGCAAGCAGACAGTTCAGAGGAGCAGTGACCATTAAAGTAGCGATAGAAAAGAGATAAAGATGCAACAGTGCGGTGAAGAGACAGAGGTTGAAGGGAGTCAGTAAGAGGAGGAGAGTTAATGAGACGAAAAGCCTTTGACTCCACCCTATTGAGAAGAGCTGTATGAGGGGAGCCTCCCCACACATGAGAGTTGTACTCCACACAGGGGTGGATAAAACCCCTGTATAGAGTCAACAATTGCGCAGGGGTAAAGAAAGAGCGGAGTCGGCTTAGCACACCCAATCTCTTGGAAGCAGATTTTACAAGAGATGTAATATGATCTTTCCAAGATAAGTCCCGAGTAAATGAAACCCCAAGCATGTTCAAGGATGATGTAGGATTAAGCTGAATATTATTAAACATTAGTGGGTTTACCTGTGGAAGATTTTGTCAGGTTGAAAGGTGTAAGAACTGAGTCTTAGATGCATTAAAGACAACCATATTATTTTTACCCCAGTCAGAGATACGAGCCAAGTCAGACATTAGGTGTGCCATAGCCTCATCCCTTGTTTGTTGAAGTAACTGTTGAGATGGGCGTTGCGGGAACCGAATGGAAAGGTGAAGGGTGGAGTCATCAGCATATGAGTGGATAGGGTTAGATGTACAGCTTAGAAGATCATTGATGAATAAAAGGAAGAGAGTTGGTGATAGGACAGAGCCCTGAGGAACACCACTGTTGATAGATCTAGGAGAAGAACGATGGCCGTCTATAACAGCGGCTATAGAATGACCAGAAAGGAAGCTAGCGATGAAGGCACAGATAGAAGGATAGAAACCGTAGAAGGGCAGTTTGGAAATTAAAGATTTATGCCAGACTCGATCGAAAGCCTTTGAGATGTCAAGTGCAATGGCAAAGCTTTCGCCAAAGTCCCGAAAGGAGGATGACCAGGAGTCTGAAAGGTAGGTGAGAAGATCGCCAGTGGAAAGTCCCTGACGGAACCCATACTGACGATCGGAAAGAAGGTTGTGATAGGAAAGATGCCTTAAAATTTTTCTATTAAGAATTGACTCGAAAACTTTTGAAATACAGGACGTTAAAGCAATTGGACGATAGTTGGAGGGTTGGGAGTGGTCACCCTTCTTTGGGACTGGCTGAATGAGAGCAAACTTCCAGCAAGAAGGAAAGGTACAAGTTGACAGACAAAGACGAAAGAGTTTGCCTAGGCAGGGTGTAAGCACAGAAGCACAGTTCTTGAGAACAACAGGAGGGACCCCATCAGGCCCATATGCCTTGTTAGTACTGAGGCCAGTGATGGCAGAAAATACATCAACTGAAGAAATTTTAATGTCAGCCATGAGAAAGTCAGAGGGGGGAAGTGATGGAGGAACAGCACCGGAATCGTCTAAGGTAGAATTGGAGGAGAAAGTCTGTGCGAAGAGATCTGCTTTATCAGTAGAAGAAATAGCTACAGAACCATCAGAGTAGAAAAGAGGAGGGAAGGATGATGAGGTAAAGTTGTTAGAAAGATTTTTGGCAAGATGCCAGAAGGAGCGGGAAGAATTCAAGTTGGAGAGTTGAGAGCATTTAGTATGGATGAAATTATTTTTAGTAGAGCGAAGAACAGACTTAGCACGATTCCGGGCAGAAACGTAAAGATGATGTGATTCAGGGGTGGGTTGGCTCCGGTACCTTTTGTAGGCCCTCTCCTTGTTGCGGACAGCATTAGAACAAGCGTGATTAAACCAAGGCTTTCTTGCATTAGTCAAAGGATATGAGAAAGGAATGTATGCTTCCATGCCCGAGAGAATAACCTCCGTAATGCACAAGGCACACTCAGATGGCTCACGGCCATGGAAGCAATAATCATTCCAGGGAAAATCAAAGAAGTACTGCCTGAGGGCCTCCCAGTCTGCGGCTCCAAAATGACCACAGACGACGTTTCTCTGGAGGGTCCACAGGCCGTACAGGAGTGATAGGACAGGTTAAGGTAATAAGGTTGTGATCGGAGGAGCCCAACGGAGAGAAAAGATTAACAGAGTAAGCAGAAGGATTAGTTGTGAGGAAGAGGTCAAGTATGTTGGAGCTCTCTCCAAGGCGGTCAGGGATACGGGTAGGGTGCTGTACAAGCTGCTCTAGGTCATTAAGGATAGAAAAGATGTAGGCTTGTTCACCAGGTGGATCCGTGAAAGGAGAGGAGAGCCAAAGGTGTACAAGGGATAAGTATGATACAGGGGCAGTAGGGGAGACATGGCCATGTTGAGGGGAGGGAATTAGAAGGATATATACATATAAGATATATAAGGAATAATAGGTACAAATCCAGTAAGGGTCGAAGGTATAGATAAACATAATAGGAATTACATAATAATAGTTTGATACATGATAAACAAGGAGTAGATATGAGAGTTCTAATGTTGTTCTTCCTTCATTTTTTTTTTCTTTTTTTTTATATCTTTCTTGTTGTTTTTGGTCATTTGTATATTCTGTAGGATACACTGTCACTCAGTAATGCATGAAAGAAATACCATCATTTTCTAGTAGGCAGAGTGCTGTTCACAGTTTGGTTAAATGGTAGATGGCAATGGTAGTCACGGAATGTGAGGGCACTAAGTACGGGGAGTTTCTACGTCGTGGGTAGGGCGTACTATGCCGGTAGCGACTCTGATTTCCTGGAGTTGACGTTCCATTTTTCTGACACAACAATGCACTGCACAGATGACGAGTAGAAAACCTATGAAAGCGATAACCACAGGGGGAAACAGAACTGTTGGATGAACCCATGAACGGCTGAAGGCCAGAAAAAATTGATCCATAATGAAATCACTGTCATTGAGGAAGGTGAGCATGCGCAAGTGAGGGGAGGTGATGGTAATGTTGGCAGATGGTAGGGTTGAAGGCATGTCGATTGGTGGAAAGATGTCATAGGAGTGTTTACGAACAGCTTGGTGATAGCGAGTGGCGTAAGTGACGATGGACTCTGATTTGACGGTACAATAGTCAGGTGCTTTGTAGAGACCACTAGGACGGAGCGAACGGAAGAACCAGGACACATGATTGTGACAGAGATGGGAACAGCAAAGAAGAAATACTGGACATGGTTGAGGTGAGCATGGTGGACCGGGAGGTCAGGAGCTGGGACAAAAGAACAGGCCGAGTAGATGGAATGGTTGCGAACTAAAGCAGACTCACAGGGTGTAGCACTGCTAGGGAAGATAGCGAAAAGGTGGGCAGCACAGAGACGAGAGGTCGGAGTAAGGGAGGAACATTGCTGGAGGTCTGTGGAAGAAAGGAAGGCAACGGAAAGATGATCATGGGAGAGGAGGAAATATTCTGAAGGAACAGTTACCTGTAACAAGGAGTTGTTGAGGCGGAAAGGGAAGGGAATGATGTGGAAAAGGTTAAAGGTTATGGCAGAACGGAGAGGAATATGGACGACGACGTATGTAGTGAGAAGAGTGGCTTCGAGAACAGGATAATAATATTCAAGGGAGGAGTAAGGGAGGACTGGGGAGAGACCGAAGGTGGAGTGAGCCCATTCCAGGACAGAACGGAGAGCTGAAACAGGTACGAAGTCGGCAGTGACACGTCCATTGATAGCATCGACCAGGATACGAACCAAGGTAGAGACTTGAGACAGGAGAGAGTCAACGGCCAGTTGGAGATTATCCATGTTGAGTTTGAGGTAGAAGAAGAAAATGTGTCAATGAGCTCAGTGAATCTGTTACTTATGCATTGCAACTGCCAGGAGAGTGGGAGGAAAAGGTTATAGAGATACTCATGCGGGTTGTGTGTCCCCATGAGAGCCGTGAGATGGTTCCTGATTCCGTGGAGCTGGTGCGCGTAGGCAGGTAGGGCAATGGCTACGTCGGCCAGGGGCGCAAGATCGTAGCTCAAGGAGACCTCGCCTCCTGAGCCGACCAATGCCCCGGGACGTACTCCACCATCGTCCTGACCTGACCCAGACCCCAGGAGGGTCAGCACTGCCAGCAGGGAGATCGCTAACATCGTACCTAGAAAATCAGGGTAGAGTTAATGGGGGAGGTCGTGAAGAGGTTGATGGGCAGAGCGCAGTTTGGACCGATATTGATTGACTGATGAATGAGCAGGTGGAGATGGAGAGGAAGGAGACTGAGGGATAGGTGGAGACAAGGTAGACTGAGGGATAGGTGGAGACAAGGTAGACTGAGGGATGGGAGGAGGGGAAGAGGGGGCAGGAGGTTGTGTAAGTGACTCTTCCAACACGAGGCCACGGGGTGCTCGCTTTAAGTCATCGACGTGGACCCATTTGGTGTCCCTAGTGGACAGGTCCTGGAGGTGAAATTTGTTGCCTTGTTGAGTGAGGACGCGGTAGGGCCCTGTAAATTTGTCATCCAACTTAGAGGAATGCTTATGGGAATGAGCAAAGACAAGATCGCCTACACTGATAGTGATAGGAGAGGCGGACTTAAGTTGGCGCTGCAGCATGTCCTCCTGAGAGGAAGCCAAAGTGGATTGGACATACTGGTGGATTGTCTGGAAGTTGGCCAATTTTAGTTTAACATAATCATCCATGTTGTAGATGGGTTCTGGCTTTGAGGATAAGAGAGAGTATGGGAGGTCCTTGTCAAAGCCAAAGAGGACGAAGAAGGGAGATTCAGCAATGGATGCATTGATGGAACTATTGATGGAGGATGCCACTTGGGGAATCCAGTCATCCCAGGACGAACTATGGGAGCCTAGATGTCTGAGGCACTCTAAGATTTTTCGGTTGTGGCGTTCTACAAGGTCATTGGAAGCCGGATGGTTAGGCACGACATTGCACTTACTGATATGAAAGTGGCGACAGATCTCATCGAGAAGGCTATTGTTGAACTCTGTACCGTTGTCAGTAAGAATGGTATGAGGGGTACTGAACGGGCAAATTACGTGATCTACAAGGGCACGTGCAACGCTCTTCGCGGTCTTGTCGGAGAGGGGTACGAGGACACAGTAGCAGGAGAAGTGGTCGACCGCTACGAACAAGTACTCAGCGCCAGATTCTGTGAGAGGTAGTTTTAAGAGATCGATTGAGACAGTTTCCCATGGTCGTGACGGGATTGGGTATTGTAAGAGAGGTGCTGGTAAGCCGGTTGATCCTTTGTGGCGGTGGCAGGAGAGGCAAGAGTCACAGTGGGCATTGATATCGTGGCGCATGTTTGGCCAATAGTATTTGAGACGTGCTTGGCGCAAGCATCGGTCTTTACCTGGATGGGAAGCTTGAGGAGTATTATGAACAATATGAAGAACCTTTGGTATCAGGGCAGCAGGGACAACAAGTTGGCGTACTGCGCGATTGGGCATATCTTTGCCTGTTAGCAGTGTTTTCCTGTACAAGAGATCATCATCTAGCATGAACTCATCTAGTGATACTGGCAGAGTAGGTAAGGTCGAGGCATCGCCAGATTCTAGGAAATAAATGACTTTGGACCACATGGGGTCTTGGCGTTGAAAGTTTCGAACAACGTCTGACGTTAGTGTAGTGTTTTCAGTTACTTCAGGCTGCAGTGATGTTATAGCTGCTGCTACATGACGTGAGAGTGCGTCTGCGACTACATTCAACTTGCCTGGTACATATTGAAAAGTGGGATTAAAGTCCTGGATGATGACAGACCATCTAGCTAACCTACCTGTTAGGTTGCGATTTTTGAACAAATCACATAGTGGAAGGTGGTCTGTTTGGATATGCACTGGATAACCATAGACGATATCTCTGAAATGTTTCAAGGACCAGATTACCGCTAGTGCTTCAAGATCTGTGACACTGTAGTTACGTTCAGCGGTTGTAAGGGTGCGACTAGCATATGCTATTACGCGCTTCCTTGATGCTTCATCGAGTTGCATCAAAACGGCACCATGTCCAGTGCCTGAGGCGTCTGTGCAGAGAACGAATGGTGTGGCATAATCAGGGAACGCTAGAATAGGGGCATTTACAAGAGCTGTCTTTAGCTTTTGGAAAGCCTGTGACTGGTCGTTAGTCCAAACAAAGGGCACATTCTGCGTGAGTAAGTGGGTCAGAGGAGCGGCGATATTCGCGTAATCGCGGATAAAGCGACGATAATAGCCACTGAGGCCCAGGAAACTTCGTACAGCGTCGGTAGTGGTAGGTTCTGGGAAGTTAATGATCGCCTTAGTTTTATCCTCATTAGTATTAATGCCTTGTGCATCTACGACATGGCCTAGGAATTTGATTTTCTTTCGCAGGAAGTCACATTTACTGAGATTGATTTTTAGGCCTGCGAGCTGGAGGCGTTCAAAGACTTGCTGGAGTTTGGTAAAATGATCAGGGATGGATTTACTCACAACAATGATATCATCTAGGTAAGCAAAAAGAGAGTGTCCCATCATACCGCTGAAGACTGAATGGATAAGTCGCATGAACACGGAAGGAGCATTTCTCAGACCAAAAGGGAGTCTCTTAAACTGAAAATGTCCGGAAGGGGTGCTAAAGGCTGTAACTGGGCGAGAGGACTCTTCCATTTCGACCTGCCAGTACCCGCTGAGGAGGTCTAAAGATGAAAAGACTACGTTATTTTCACCAAGGGATTCTAGCAAATCAGTGAGGACAGGTAGCGGGAAACGGTCTGGAACGGTGACAGAATTGACCTTACGATAGTCGACTACTGGTCTAAGGTTGCCGTCTTTCTTTGGTACTAAGAAAAGTGGGCTATTCCATGGACTGACGGAGGGTTCAATAATGTCCTGGTCTAACATGTTCTGTACCATTTGATCTGTTTGCTTTCTCTGGCTGTGAGGCAATCGATACGCTGGTATGTAAATCGGCTGAGTTCCTGGGAGTAGTTCAATCGTATGTTTGACAAGGTCTGTTCTACCCATCGGTTCACCGGGTAAGGCAACCACGTTTCTGTACGAGGTCAGAAGGTCGAGGAGTTGAGGCGTATGTTCTGGGAAATCTGTGCAAGTAAGATGTGAGAGCATATCGGGTGAATGCGTCGGCGCAGATCCCGTAGAGTTTATAGTACATATACCGATTGGCGTATCATCAGTCTGAATAGTAGGAATTGAGGAATCCTGGCACACCTTTACGGCCGCTGGGTATACTAGGAAGTCTCCAATCTTTACACCACTTTTAAGTTTTAGTGGAGCATTTGTGACATTGAGCAAATACAGGTAGCATAAACTGTCCTCTAAGACTGTACACCACGCTGACTCATAAGTCAAGCCATTCACACAACACGTCTCAGGTAGGGTTAGTACATCCACTCCTTCTTTCGCACCGGCAACACAAACAGAGACTTTGGTGAACTCATGCGGTAACAAAATTGTGCACGTATTCGTTACTGCACGTTTCGTCTCTGCGTGTTGGAGAAGATCATTCAGACTGTGTGAGGTAGGTAACTGAGACATGTCTGAGTCAGCGATAGTGTTGTTGGGAGAGGATGTAAGAGCCATGTTCGAGGGCTGAGATGATGTATCAGGGGACATTGAGGAATTTATGTCCTTGCTCGCAGTCAGTAAAGGAATGATCTCTGTATTCTCAGATGATGATGGTGGTGGTTTGGGCTGGGTTGGACTTTTTGGTAGTGATAGGGACAGAGGTAATTGAAGGACTGATTTGATCGTAAGAACAGGACGGGGACATTCCATAGTGTAAACCGGGAATCCAGAAATGTCTATACTACCACAACCAGGTAATAATGCAATGGAATGTTGTGCCATGGTGGAGAAACCAATAAGGGCATCTGCGGGATACTGCAAGTCATTAGTGACATGAAATTCAATGAGGATAGGGGGCAAAGCTCTGTGGAGTTTGACTTCAAGGGTGACTCTTCCCTTAACCTTAAACTCTGAGCCGTTAACACCACATAGGCGAATGTCTGGTGGTTCTAGGAAACTGACGTGGCTGTGATGGCGATGAATAATTTGTAAGGAATTTTCGGAGATGAGATTTACTATAGATCCTGTGTCCAAGAAGAATGACGTTGGTATGTCATGACTGCTTCCGAGAATGACTAAACCCAAGGATGTTATGGGACCTACATGGCGGATGGGGAGTTGGGTTTCTGGTTCTACGTGATATTGGTCCGATACGGGCGCGGCGCTTCCCCCGACTGTGGGCGGTTGAGGTAACGACATTCCTCAGTGGTGTGAGTCGTGCTTGATTTGTGGTATTTGCAGTGTGGACGACGTGAGCGGGAAGGCATACGCTGTCTGGTTTGGGAGTAAGGACGTCTGTATGTACGGTCGCAACTGGATGCTCGATGTCCAGGATGACCACAATACCAGCAAAGAATCGAAGATTGTCTGTTCCGTCGGGCGCTAGATTGATCACGGCCTGCGGTAGGAGAGCGATGTGTGGCAGGTCTGCCGCGTGTGGTGGGACGGGAGCGAGATTGGTCTGGGGTAGTGGAGGTGTGACAGACTGAGGAGGCCAAGGGTTGGGTGGTGCCCTGACGCATGTAGTTCGAACCTGTTCTTTCATGAATGGCTTTAGTGACCTGAATAATTTTATCTCCTGGATTGAAACCGATTTCCAAGGCTAGCTCTCGCTGTTTAGGAGTAAGCCAGTGAAGGAATCTCAGGTAACCAATTAAGTCAGCAAAGTTGGTGAGTGAAAGCATTGGAATGCCATTCTTGTCTTCTAACCATTTCGTGCCTACCAGTAATTGGAGCATCTCGCTACTAGTTGCTTTCATGGCGGCGGCAGCTTCGCGGAGCTTGGCATATTGCGCTGGGACGCGCAAGTCCTCATCTAGTTGGTTTAGGAGATTAATGAATCCCATGAGAGACGCGGTATTTGAATGCTGGCAACAAAGGCTGATGAGTTCCGTACGAAAATCAGCAAAGGTACGAATGCTATCGAAATGTCCTGCACGGATCGCGGATCCGATGTCTGATTTACCGTGATGCAAGCGACCGAGGAGGTAAGCTACTTTGAGCGATTCCTCGGTAATTTGTCTATTATTTATTTTGGTTTCGACTTCTCTGAGGAAATCATAGACAGACCAAGTTGGATCCTGGCCGGTTCATTTGGGACGATTGGCATCGTCGAGATAGATAGACTGTGGAGGGTTGGCCATGGCTGGAAGAGCAAAAGTGGCGGGAGGAGAGGTGTGGGAGAGAGAGAAGGTAGTGGCAGTTAAGGGCGAGGAAGACGGGGTATGAAGGGAGGCAGGAGAAGTAACGACAGTGGAAGGAGTAGAGGAAGAAGAAGGGAGAGTAGAGGCAGGAGTAGAGGAGGAAGTATCTGGATTTATGAGGGTAGGACGGGTAGTAAGTGATTCTGCGGGAAGTGAAACGGGAGTCTCAGGTACAGGGCGGTGGTACTCTTTGCCACTTCGTAAATGAGTGATTGTGTTAGAGTCGGCAGATGGGGTATGAGCAGGTGATGTTTCCGGGTCGAGAGGGCTGGCGGTAAGCGGTTGACGGGGAAAGTATGACATTTAATGCGGCAATGGAAGATGAAAGGATAAAGATGGATACGTAGGTGGAAATGTATAAATAACAATGAGAGAATGGAATACACTAGGTGTGAAAATGAATAAAGGTGCGGGCATGGATGGTTTAAATAAAATGCGAAGGATGAGATGGATAATAAATAACGTAGGTGAAGATGAAAACGGGGCAATGGAAATGAGATGGAATATTTACAATAACCAATCTGTAGAGAAAATCGAGGATAATCTCTAAAGAAAGGAAAGATATACTATAGTTACACAGTAGAAACGGGAGTGTCGAGAGGTATGACGTGCAGGGTGGCTGGGCGTAGCTGGACTGGGGCGGGGCGGGGCGGGGCGGGGCGACGGGGCGGGGCTGGGCGGGGCTGGGCTGTGGGGTAGAGACAGCTGGTCGGAGAGGAGAGGAGACGCCGCGATGAATCACCGGCAGGGAGTGGCGGTCTTAGGAGGCTCCGTAATGCAGACCAGATGCGGGCGACGGCGGAGGCCGGTGGTGGGTGGGGAGGCAGATGTCGGCGCAAGGCAGGTGTAGAGCTGGTGAATTGCAAATGCAGAGAATGGTGGTGGGCAGACAGCGGGCAGACAGTGATAAGTGGCACCGTGGGGGCAGGAGCTATGATGAGTCCGGAACAGGTGCTGGGAACAGGCGCAACAGGTGCGTAGGTCGGCGACGGTGACACTTGCGGTCAGGAAGAAGGCGTATAGGTGCGGTTGTTTGAGAGGTGAGCACTGGCGAGAAAAATGGTACACTCGAAAAGCACAGCCAAGGTATAGAGGCACGGAGAAAGGGGCGAGGCTGGCAGATGCGAGACGTCGTGTATCTTGTTGTATCACTAAAAATCCAAGGAGGCGGTCAGAATGTGATGGTTCGAAACACCGCTGCTACCAAATGTAACTTGCAATACTTTGGTGATAGAAACTCCGTGTACAAACAGCTAGATAAGGAGTTTATTACAAGCTCACAGTAAAACAGTCTGCCCAGCTAGGATGTCTGCTATCAGCTGATGCAGTAACGCCGTCTTCAGGCGTGGGAGAGCATGCTGACCTAGCAAAGTTAGTGGGGGCATGTATGCATTGGGGGGGGGGACATATATACATCGGGGGTAGACATATTGTGGAGGGGGTACACAGCAACACAAAGTAGAAACACCCACAAACTATAACGACATCATTTATTACAACCCTTAATATAAAAGTAAAAATAAAAATATTGAAAAATTACAATAGCTTAATCAACCGCATGCCAGTGCCATTTTAAAATGGTCTAAGATAAAAAACTTCACTGTGACTGCAGTTTTAAAGATTCGCGGGTAAACATTGGCAGGCATGTAATGTAACTGTTCCTCTACTATCCCCCAGGCTGTCAAGGCCATACACTCACTCGCTCCCCCCCTCATGCTCGCTCTGCCTCACTCTGCCTGTGTGCCTCACCCAGTGCTGTACAGTCGTGGCCATAAATAATCACCTACCTTCCGGTACCCCGTGCCTCAGACTGGCACCTTTATGCGCAGCAAGTCACACTAGAGTAAGAAGGGCTGAGAGGGAGGGGCTTCAGAGAGAGGGGAAGGTGTGTGGGGGGACGAATGATGATGGAGGAAAGAGTGATGGTGCGGGGGTGGTGTGTGGGTGGGGTGGGTGGGTAGGTAGGGGAGAGAGAATGAAATGCAAAGAACATTACTTGTTTTGTTTCACTCTGGGTCTGATATATGGTTAATATATATATATATATATATATATATATATATATATATATATACTGTATATATATATATATATATATATATATATATATATATATATATATATATATATGTTAGATAATGCTGCATTACATCTTCTATAGCGGCGTCAAGTAACAAGCTTTAGAGTGATGACATCAAGGGCTGGCTGGTGAGAGAAATATGCTGACATGGCATATCAAATATTAGTGAGGAGCCAGATATTTGTGTTCATCCGTGTGTTTTGACTTTGGACACAGAATGGACTCTGGATGGCTTCGACTTCCATAATGTTTGGGTAAGAAAGGTCGTCGTCCCTTACATGTGGTTAATATTTGGAAATGTCATATGCACCCTCTGACATGGCTGTGTCCACAGTGTATACGATCACTGTCGTCTCGGTATACACTCCCTCTCTTCAGTCACCATCATGTAAACTATTTTATGGCATCTCTATATGAAAAGGTTGTTTAAAATATTTGTGCATAAAAGGTAAATAAATTTGATGTTTGTGCATATGGCGAGATATAATAACGATACCTCTCATCATCTTTTAGAATAAAAATAAAACAAAATCCTACCCAAACTCAAAAAATATATTTGTGTCAATATTTACCGAGATTGTTCAAGCCAGAGCAACCAGGAATGCCTTAGTAAGTAGTCCAGTGTCCTCCTGCCTCAATAACCTCTTGCAGTCTTCGTGGCACAGAGGTAACGATGTTGTTCATTGTTTGCTGGTTTCGTCTGAACAGCTCCCACTCGTCCTTGGTGTGCTGGAGGAGGCAGGCCCGTGTCCTCTCGTTCTCTGGCTCCCATGCGTTGACAGTCTGGGCCTACACAGTTTCGATGGGATTGAGATCAGGAGATCGAGCCGGCCAAGGGAAGAGCTCGATCTGTCCACTCCTCTCCTCGAACCAGCGCATGACCACTCTGGCTTTGTGGATAGGACAGTTATCGTAGTACAGAAAAGGAAAGTAAGCGTGGATTAGGTCAACAAATTTAAGTAAGCGCAAATTAAGAAAATGTTAGATAAAGTTTTATCAGTTTCACATCTGTGCAGATGATCATCTCAACATATGTCTCACCTGCATGAAAAAAATTTTCTCTGGACAAGGGAGACACATCGTCCAAACGGTTGGAAGCATAACCTCTTTCAGTATTTCTAAATAAACTTCAGAGTTAAACCTCCCATGTGTGTCAGTCAACTCGCCCAGGCAATTGAGGTTCACCCAACTCCGGACATTTACTGTTGTCCTTCCACTTCTTTCGTCGTTATATATATTTTTGCGCTCATAACGAGTGTTGTTTGGGCGCCAGCAGTGGAGGGCTTCATAATTTTTTGCATGAAAATGTCTTTTCATCACTGAAGATAGTACAGGCCCAAAAATCTAAGTCTTTCACTACATAGTTTTGTGCAGACTCATTTGAAACCTCTCCCCCACATGCCTCTGTTCCAGACTTCCTTTTGTAGCTGGAACACGATGGTGAAAGCCTGCATTGTGTAGACGGCGCCTGACGGTCCTGGCAGACACATCCAGGAGGAGCTGTTCCCTCACAGCCACAGAGTTGGTTAAGGGGTTACGCTCGATGTTTGAGAGGATGCGAGCGTTGTCCTCTTCGCTCGTCTGTCTTGGTCTTCCTGGCCTAAAATATGATGATAAATTGGAAAATAATAACTGAATAAGTAAGTATGTTAAGTAAAAGGATTTATCAAATACTTAAGGAAACAGTAAAATACACAAATAGAGAAGAAAATAAGTAAATAGATTTCATAGAACATCATAAAGTTTTAGTTAAATTGGAAGATAAGCACAGTAGATGAAAACAAATGCACAAACATACTCGTATAAATGAATAAATATGTGAAACAAAATATATATGTAAATAAACATCTGCAGGGAGAGATAAACCAAAGAATAACAATATACTGTCTGCCGTAAGTCTGATTCAATATGTCAAAAAACAACGATGTAATTTCGTGATATCTTACCGTCGCCGGTCTTCCAAATTGCCAGACTCTTCCCAGCGGGTTATCCAGAGCTTAACTGTTTGCCTGGTCAACCCGAGGTCTCTCACAATGTCAGCTATGCTGTGCCGGGCCTCAAGCATACCAAAAATGCTGCCTCGCTTCACCGCACAGCGTTGTCTGGACTCCATGCTGCTATAGGTATACATGGCCATCCAGCAACCCCACCATCCTCTCATCACCTCGGAATGATATTTTCCTCAGACAAATAACAGCTAGTTGTACAAATTGGTGGGCAAGGCAATGTGTGTTGTGCTGGAAACGCCGGGCTCCGCACAAATGTTTGATTTGTTACGTTAGTATATTTCTCTCATGAGCCACCCTTGATATCACCACTCTAAAGCTTGTTATCTGCCGCCGCTGTACAAGGTGTAATGCAGTATTATCTACCGTATATTAACTCTTTTATATCATGCTCTGATTGGAAAACAATAAAGAGATAACATAACCAACGCCTCGCATTTTATTCTCCCTCCCTTACGTACCCCCACTCCCCTCCCCTCCCTCACTCCACCCCAGCACCATCGCTCGTTCCCCCACCCACCTTCCCCTCTCTCTCAAGCCCCTCCCTCTCAGCCCTTCTTATTCTAGTGTGACTTGCCGCGCATAAAGGAGCCAGCCTGAGGCACGGGGTATCGGACGATAGGTGATTATTTATGGCCACGACTGTACATAGTGAAGGCATTTTGTAAATATTTTCATGTAAGTGTAAGTTGTAAATATTTTCATGTAACTGTAAGGACTATGTAGTGAAGTCAAGTTGAAAATACATTCTTGTAACTGCCAGGACTGTATGTAATGAAGTCAGGTTGTACCTATCTTCAAGTAAGTGTAAAATAATGCATTCACAGTGAGAAAGACATGAAAACTGTGATAGATGCTGAAGTAATAAGTGATCAGAAACGTGTACTGAACATAGCTATACCTTCCCAGCATAAATACCTAAGTATACCTTACACAGAAAATGGCTTTCTCTCACGTACGTGGTGAGCATAAGAGAGCAGCTATACCTGCACACAAGTATACAGGACTCAATAAAACTCATTTCCGAGCCTTGGTGAGCATTTTAATGGCGAAATTCGTTGTTTCCACATCAAAATCTATCATTTTAGCCAAAAAAAAAGGTCGAAAAATGGCTGGCAGTGGGGTGACCCAGAGGGCTAAATATAGCCGGAATGCGGCGGGGGGGGGGGAACATTAACGGCACTGATGACATGCAGTTGGAAATTTCAGTTTTTTGTATTGACTGAAAAATACTTTCCATCACCTGCAAGTCCTTATCCCTACCACAACTTTCTAAGACTTTTGTTTTTCCTGTCGACCTCTCTCTCTCTCTCTCTCTCTCTCTCTCTACAGATATATGCAAACACATACTTATAATATATATATATATATATATATATATATATATATATATATATATAGATATATATATATATATTGTAAATTAATAAAAATCAGGAAAAATTAAAAAATACCTAATTTAAAAACCTAAAAAACAAATTGCTATCCCACACCTAAGCCTAAAAATACGAATGTCTAAACTACGGTAACAGATGCAGTTATACTAATAGGGATATTTTTTTTAATTTTGGCCTATCGACCATTGGGGCCAAAGCCCCTGGTCATTAAGGCCATATATATATATATATATATATATATATATATATATATATATATATATATATATATATATATATATAATTATTTTATTTTATTTTTCCTATTTTTATTTCTTTTCTTGTTTTTATAATTATTTTTTAGACCTTACATTACGTATAAAAAGAAATGCCTAATCTAAAGGCCTTATAACTAATCACCTAACAGGCAGATCGCTAACCTATACTAAATCCTAAAGAGACAAAGAACTAAACCTGCACTAATGGTAAAAATACTTCGACTAAGAGAACACCATCGACTTCAGATATGGAATGCCTTTCTACATTACATACCTGCAGTCATCACCTGCTGACTGTCAGTCAAGGCACAACCTAATGTAGGGGACATCAATATATGAAAGGGAACCTGATGAGTCAGGAACATTTCCATTATCTTGCTCACATTCCATGGCAGTCTTTCTTCTCTAGTGATCCCAATTCTACCCAGTCCCACATTTGGGACTTAATACTAGCTGGTATGGATTTATTCATACCAAGTCAAGAGTTCACTAAAAGATCGAACTCTCCAAAATGGTTTGATGGCAACTGTGCCAGAGCAACAGCCCAAAAGTCATAAGCATATAACTCTTACTTAAAATCAAAAGCATCTGAATCACTCTCCCAATTCGAAATCGCTAGAAATCACGCAAAAGCTGTATTAAATTTATCTAAATCAAACTTTCTTCAAAAGCAAGCATCAAAACTACTTAACAACCCTAATGACAATAGAATATTCTGGTCAACTCTTAATTCTTTCAATAATAACTTTAACAAGTCATCTTCCATTCCCCCACTAAAATCTTCAGATGGCAACATTACAAATGACCCGCATGGGAAAGCAGATATCTTTGCCAGTACCTTGGCCAGAAACTCTACCATAGACGATACCAGCCAGAATGTCCCAGTACTGGAACTTGATTCTCCCGAAATTGCCCCACTTAAAATACGGACAAGATACGTAAAATCCATCCTAGACAATTTATCTACCAACAAAGCTCCAGGCCCAGATGGAATTCCGCCAATAGTTTTGAAAAAGTGTTCCCCTGAACTTACCTTTGTCCTAGCTAAATTATTCAGACTATGCACACGTACTTCTTTATTCCCAAATTCATGGGAAGAAGCCAATATCCACCCAATTACGAAGAAAGGAAGTTCGTGTGACCCCTCCGATTACAGACCAATAGCTGTCACATCTTCTCTTGGTAAGGTAATTGAAGCTTTAATTAATAAGCACATGGTTAAACATCTCGAATCAAACAACTTAATTAGTGATAGACAAAATGGTTTTTGCCACGAAAGATCCACCATTGACATACTCAATCTCTTAACTCACACCATCCATCAATCAATTAATCTTTTTGGAGAAACTCATGCAGTAGCTCTTGATATCTCTACAGCTTTCGACAGAGTATGGCACCGTTCCCTGCTGTCCAAACTCCTTTGCTATGGAACAATGTCTTTTGTTCCTTTGATTTCTTCATATCTTAGTGACAGGAAAATAAGAGTAAAAGTAGATCATGTATATTCCAATTTCCACTCAATTAACGCCAGCGTGTCGCAGGGATTAGTTCTGGCGCCAACCCTATTTCTGGATCATATTAATGATCTCTTATCTGTAACCCATTATCCCATTCACTCTTATGCAGATGACTCAACACTACATAGTTCATTCACACTCAGACACCCATTTACAAAGTCTAATATCTCTACCTCTCAACTCAGTACAGCCATCTCCATAAATCAAGATCTATCTACGATCAGTGAATGGGGACAAAACAACCTTGTCTCTTTCAATGCTAGTAAAACTAAATATATACAGTTTACTAATAGACAGATATTGCCAGATTCGTACATTACCTCCAGTGCTACTAATATTCCCATCTCCAAAAGTATTGAAATTCTTGGCGTCTCACTTAACAGTGCCCTCAGCTGGACCTCTCATGTCAGATCACTTGCCTCAGAGAAACTTGGATTATTGTACAGAGTCCGTAACTTCTTCGACAATGAGCAGTTAGCTATAATTCATAAGAGTCATGTGCGCTCTCGCTTGAATATTGCTCACCCTTGTGGAATGGTTGTGGAGAGGTTGCATTAAGACAACTAGACAAAATTCAGAACAAAGCTGTTAGAATCATTAACAACCCCGCCATTACATATAAACTACCTCCCATGCAAGTAAGAGGGAATGTTGCCTCCCTTGCATTATTTTACAGATATTTTTTTGGCAAATGCTCAGACGAAGTTGTGTCCATGGTGCCACCTTTCCATGCCTTCCCCCGTGCTACACGGGCATCTGGTAGCGCTCATGACTGGAATGTCACTCAGCCATTTTGCAGAACTTCTGCCTATCAGAATTCTTTCATTCCCCAAACTGCATCTATCTGGAACTCACTTCCCTAGAGTTGTTTCCCTCCAAATTTCAACCCTCAGCTGTTCAAGTCTAACTGTTACAGATATTTTATGAACAGAGGACACCAGTAATCTGGTGTATGGATTATTTTTTTTTTACTAATTTGTTTTTCCTTCCTCCATTCTGTTATTTATAAAAAAATATATATATATACGTCAGCTCTCGGCCTTAATTAGAACAACTTAAACAAGACGGCATAATGTATTTACATAATATGTACAAAAAGTGAAGGACCTTGCCCAACAGACCACAATCGACTGCAAATGCCTAATACCTTTCTATATTGCACACTTGCAGTCATCAGCTGGTGACTGTCAGGCTAGGAACAGTGTTTAATGTAGGGGACATCTATATTAGAAACAGTTCAGTCATAAGCAGGAATTATTTCAAATACATCAACTGTTAATCCTAATTAATCTATCTCTATATCTATATACCTAGGTTTCTTCCCCCAAGGAAAGGGAGGTAGCCGAGACAGGACGACACACTCCCCATTTACTCATCCATTCAAACATTAAACTAATTAGTAGTACAATATATACATATTTACAGTTGATAAAAACCAAAACCATATAGTAAAAAAGTCACATCACTCTGATCAGTCCAGTCTCACTCAGGAAAGCCATCAATTTATCAGTCATAACAATGTTCCCATCACCCAGGATAGTGAAAAGGGTGAAGGAGTCATCCGCCGTGCCACAGTAATTTATAAGTGAAGCACGTTTACGAATAAATCGCCGACAGTGCAGGATGATATGACTGATAGATAACACCGCATCACAGATGTCACAGTGCGGTGAGAAGCGTCTTTTCATATATGGTTTCATGTGTGTTATTATGGTGGCATTAAGCATTAATCATGCCAGTACCTTTTTCCTCAAGGCGACTGGGATGGTTGGCAGTATCCCAGTCACCCAGGTATGGCTTACGAGTTGGAATAATAAGTCTGGTCCACTGACCTTGCCACAGAAGATTTATTGATTTCTTTCCAAGAGACAGACTCGACCGTAGATCACGAGGAAAGTCCCAAGTCTCCTCGAGCTCCACAGCTGACTTTGCAAATAAGTCAGCCTGCTCATTGCCATAAATACGACAATGACCAGGCACCCAGACCAGCGTGAAGGACTTGTCGCACGAATGCAATTTATTAAGCCTTCGTGGGCCAGGGGTTACCAAGTTACACAGAAGGCTGATGGGGTCCTGGCGCACCCCAAACCTTAATGGTGTATTTCTGCCATATTCATAAAGTTATATCTACTAAACTTTGTACATATGTTACCCAGGACATGGCACGTGGAACCAACCCATCAAGTGTCCTTTTTTTTTTTTTTAATATAACAAAAAAAAAATCATTTTATCACAATTTTATTAAAGTTTGAGTGTGCAAGTACTGATTCTGCACTTATTTGAATGTCTGATTGTCAGTATTCTTGGAGCAGGTTCTCAAAATAATAACAAGTTCATGTGTAAAGTAAATTAACATGATAATAAAATAAAACTATCCCTATGATGTTCAAAATTGGTTCAACAATTTCTTGTTTTATCCTCTCGATGAGCATCTTCTGTATTACTACCACCACTTGCATTATCAGAATAATCATCAGCACTCACAGGAGACTCAATACTACTCACACTAATTTCACTGTCCGATCGTTCAAGCACTTCATAATCATCAGCATCGGATACAGATAAATCACCATCTGAATAACTTTCTTCTTCTTGGTCACCTTCTGCCACCGCCATTGAGGCATAATACTTTGCTACTGGTATTGACACTCTCCTAATGTTTATAATTTGAAAATATATATATATATATATATATATATATATATATATATATATATATATATATATATAAAATAATCACACAAAAGGCCATGTGGGGTCCTGGCAGACCCCACTGACATTTATTGCAATGTCACTCCTTAACCCTTTAACCGTGGGCTTGATTTGCTTTTTCTTGTGGCACCCGTGGGCATATTCGCGCTCTGACAGACTCTCTAAAAATATTTGCCGAAACTCAGTTATTAGTCCTAGAATATTAAAATCTCATATTCTTATGGCACATACCTTCAGCTTTCTCCTGGGGTGTTTGTTGAGCCTTCGTCAAGTACCGTAGGACTTGTAGAGACCTCTGAATTTGGGTAATGAAGTCTCCACTTTACACTTCCCGACAACCCGTAATATGATTACCACAGCCTGATATTATCACTAGAAACACTATTCTATGATTCTCAAATAGTTTGGAATCCATATTCCCCCCCAAAAAAAAAACACTGTGAAGGCAATGAAAATTACGAGGGCGTATGACCTTCCCACTTGCGCTAGTTCGCCGCTGGTGTTCTGTCATTTATTATTCATAAAAACACTCACAGTTTATATTTCTATTACTATATAACACTTATATATATCTACAGTCTTTATCCATAAGTTTTCTTCAGTAACAGTAGTTTATTGTCACTGTAGGCATTCAATTTCTTTCAGTAAAGTACGTAGCATTCACTTTCTCGTCCTGTATACTAGCATTGAGAGTGAATGTCACCTTCACCTTCACTCTCATAACTCATAGTATTCATACATGCTAGAGTGAAACTTTCACTTTCATTACTCTTAGTATATATACTCGTATTCTTATAATACTACTCATTTACATTTCTATTTACGTTCTCTATTTTATTTACATTATTTACATTTCTATTTTATTTACACTGTGTTATGCACTGTCACTTGAAGTAACTTATAAAACTATTTTCCACTGTTCACTTATATTTACATTCATTGCTTTCACTTGCTGTTTACACATTATTTACACATTATTTACAATTCCACTTGCACTGTTTTACTCAACAGAAAGATCGTATTCACCCTCTTTCAATTGTCAGCCCTTTGCCTCTTTCCACACGAGGTTTAGTAGGGGGTAAAGGTCACAGGGCCCTCTGCATGGGGATAAAAAGTGGCTGAAGTTAGCAGGAGCAAACAGATGTACCTTCACCTTGGAAGATGACAGTGAACTGATAAGGGTGGGCCGGGGTGGCCAACCTAGGGAAATGCATTACTGCCAACGTCAGCCTCTTGACAGCTGCTAATATATAGCAGTGAAATGATTGGCAGGAAATCTAGACAACACATTTTAAATTAGGTAGTTCCAGGTGAATATAAATATCACTTAGGCTTCTCCCTTCCCTCCTTATATATATTTCTAGTACAAGAATAGATTATATGGCATATTTCAAGGGGAAATAAACAACGAAAATTAGTGAACGAGTGCACGTGAGGTGTTGTCAGGTGATAATTAGCCAATTCCATGTGTATGGCACTCTCACTTACCTTATTTCTTTTTGGTATATATTATTTGGTATAAGAATAGGGCATAGAGCTTATTTCAATGGATGAAATCAGTGGAAACTTCCAGGGAAGGTTTACTTAGCGTAGCACGGCCGGGCAGGCGAGAGGACAGGATAATGGAGGGAAGGTAGGGAGGGGAGTCAAGAACAGGGAGAAATGGCTAAATTGTCAACAATGGATGGGAGTACAGATGAGATTAGGAGTGCTGACTAGTGTTGGACATTGGCAATACTGATAGATGATACAAGCTACCAATTGAAAGCCCGGGGGAAAACACAGAATCGCAAAAGTGATGCCCCGCAGTATGATCCCTTGCTCCCAAGCATCACAAAAGTGATGCTGCGCAGTTAAGGGGTTAATCGAGTGAGATTTTTTTCCTCAAATTTTATGAGGATGAAAAATAACCATTTACAATATAAGCCATGAGAGGCCAGGCTGTGAAAGTAAAAAATGGCTTAATGACAACATTTTAAAAATATGCTGGGTCCACAGGGACCCCATATGCCCTCGAAGGGTTAATAATGTGGCCATGGACCTCATTAGAATCCATAGTAAGAGAAGCAATTGCCTGAAGGGCTGATTTTGAATCTGACAATATGACAAATGAGTCATGCCGAGAATTTACAGCATAGTCTATGGCTTTATCAATAGCAAAAAGTTAGGAGGTAAACACGGATGTATGAGTCTGCAACCGATACTTGGGGGCACATTTAGTTGACCACACACTAGCATCCACACATTCACTCAACTTGGAGCCATCGGTGTACAATTGGTGGGACCCCAAGTGACAAACGACGATGTTACGAAACAAGTGTTGGACCTCCACCTCTGGCGCCTTGGTCTTTGGTGCTGGGAGCCACAACACATCAACGGTAAAGCCGGGTGGCTCCCAAGGTGCTATATTTTTAGTCACTAACTTGTCACAGTCAATGAGGTCCACACCAAGCTCCTGGGTTAGTATGTGGAGGCGAACAGCAAGTGGCCGACGCACCCCCTGTATAAGATGGTGGTATAGACGAAGGGGGGTACAGGCTACATTGGCTATATTACTTTTCCTTGATGTTCCTAGGCCATACGATATGGCTAGGTGATCACGGTGAATACGGACGAGAGGCACACTCGCCTCCACTTGCATATGAGCTACATGGGTACACCAGATGGCTCCAAGACACATTCGCAAACATATATTCTGCAACACATCCAACCTTTTCAACGTGGCATCGGATGCTGAGCTATACACCTGTGTGCCATAGTCTAGCTTCGACCGAATAAGGGACTTATACACCATTAACAAAGATTTTCTGTCAGCACCCCATGTAGTACCCGCTAGGTACTTGAGGACATTTAATGGTTTATCACAACGAGTAAGCAAATGATTTACATGAATTTCAAAGTTCAAACGACAATCAAAATGTATTCCCCAAAACTTGACGGATTTTTGAAAAGGTGCCGCCTGATTATCCAAAGTCAAGCACAAATTAGGTACGTTATAATTAGTGAAAACTAGAGCGGCACACTTAGGGACAGAAAACTTAAATCCCTGCTGCAAGTCCCATAGGTGGATGGAGTCAAGGGCTACTTGAATCCACCCAGCCAAAAATTTTGCATTATGGGAAGAGTGCCATATTGCACAATCGTCAGCATAGAGTGAGTATTTAACCTGCCCCATGCCAGTGCCATTTTAAAACGTCATTTGAAAAAAAAAAACATGGAGTGCACAATTTTCAAACTAGGCACACAAAAATTGATGAGAATGTACGTCAACTCTTCCACCACCATGCCTCAGGCCTCAGGCCTCAGGCCTATACACCCACGCGCTGAGTCATCGCCCTCACTCAGCCTCACTCTGCTTGTACCACTCATACTATTCAGTCATGTCTCACTGCGGTCTCTCAGATGATGAGACTCAGGAGCTCCTGATGGTGCCTTACACTGGCGAAAGCGACGTTGACAACGACGTGCAAGATAAGGAATATGTGCAACTGGGAGAGGAAAGTACTAGTGAGGAGAAAATACCCACACCAAGGAAATCCAGGTATGTGGGGTATGCTAGTACCCGGGGGATGAGGCCATCAGCATGTCATCGCCTAGCCCTACGTGATGATGAGGAGGATTCAGATGAGGAAGGTGAGGCTTCTAGTATTTCTGGGTGGCTGGGGAAGCAGAGGATTTCCCCATGTCGGGTTGGAAGTGTTTGGAGGAAGAGGGAGATTTGGGAATATTCCACTGGCTGGGGACACGGTGAGTAATCTCAACCGTGCTATCCCTCTCACCCATGTGACCTAGCCCGCCCTAGCACCTCAGGTCAAAGTGTTCCCCCATTTCCCACACCCAGCACATCCACAGAAAGTGTTCCTCAATTCCCCCCACCCAGCACATCTCGTGAAAGTGTTCCTCCTTTTCAGTGCTGGGCAGGTGCGCAAACACTTGCACAAAGCACAATTGCGCACCATTGCACTCTGGTGAATAATGTTAGCGCATTGCGCACAGCACGAGATCATGTGCAATATTGTGCTTTTGCACATGAAAAGGCAGGTGTGCAAGTGCAAATTTAATTGCGCTAGCACAACTTAATTTGCACTTGTGCACCTGCATTGCGCACCTGTTCTGTCGATTGCACACTGTGCAATCCAAGGGCCACGTGGTCTTGGGAGCTTCAAGTATGTCTGGACAAGGGACGGGGGAGGCTTGGGCGGGTTGCGAGGGTTCTGCTGGGGGGAGGGATGGAGGGTAGTAGCATTTCTTAAAATGCTTCAACAGAGATAATTATTTGAATGTTTTTTAAATTATTATTAGTAAATATCAATAAATTAAAAATACATTATTTATTACGAGTGGCATATGCAATTCTTTACAAAAATCATTAAAACTTATTATTTAAATCAAATATCCACAGCCTAATAATTTATTAGGCTGTGGATATTTGATTTAAATAATATGTTTTAATGATTTTGTAAGGAATTACACATGCTGTTGTATGTCTGTACTGAATTATTAAATAAAACGTCTTGCAAAAAGGCAGATAAAAGTAAAACTGGCAACATCACAGCCTTTGTTTCCCTGTCCCTACACTTTGCAGCCTGCTCACTCCTCTGAACTTCCACTAGTGAAAAAGCTACTACATGACAGTATTATGATATCAACTCTAATGTATGGAGGTGAAGCATTGACCTTGTTGGAGGGACACAAGTCAAGAGTGAGAGCAGTGGAAATGAGTTACTTGAGAGGAGCATGTGGAGTTACATGGAGAGACAGACTGACAAATGAGGAAGTGAATGATCGTTGTGGTGTGGATGTGGATGTGATAGGAAGCGTTAGGAGAGACACAGAGGTGGTTTGGTCATATGAGGAGAATGGAGGGTGAGAGTCTAACGAGGAGAGTGTATGTGAGTGAGGTGGAAGGGGGGAGGAAGGGGGAGGCCAAGGATGAGATGGAGGGATGGAGTGGAGAATATATGCGAGAGGGGGGTCTGAGCTGGGAGCAGGGCAGTGAAATGGCAGGGGACAGGATGACACGGAGGAGATTTGTTGCTTGTTTGTGGCCAGTGGCCACCCATTATGGGATTAAGGCGTCTGGCAATAGATAGATAGATAGAATAATAATAAATGAAAGTAAGTATGCTTTTTCATTAAATATCTCAATATTTTACAGTACTTCCCAGAAATATATGCAAATGGTTTGCGCTTGTCTATCTATCTATCTATCTATAGCCCGACGCCCTAATCCCGCAAAGGGTGGCCGCAGACAAAACGCCTCCAAGTCACTCTGTCACCCACCATTTGACTCCCCTCCCCCCAACTCACCCCCCCCTCCCTCATATACCTCTCAACTCCATCCCTCCACCTCATCCTCGGTCTACCCCTCCCTCTCCCTCCCTCCACCTCACCTACATACACCCTCTTAGTCAGTCTTTCATTCTCCATCCTCTCCACATGTCCAAACCACCTCAGTGTATTTCTCCTAATCTTTTCAACCACATCCACATCTACCCCACAACGTTCCTTCACTTCTTCATTCGTCAACCTGTCCCTCCATGTCACTCCACATGCTCCTCTCAAGTAACTCATTTCCACTGCTCTCACTCTTGACTTGTTCCCCTCTTGCAAGGTCCACGCCTCGCTTCCATACGTCAGGGTAGGGATCACAATACCATCATGCAGTGACTTCTTAACTTCCATACTCACCTCCCTATTTCTCATCACTGCTTTCAGTGTGCCAACAACCTTCCTTCCCTGCTGTACCCTTTCACGTACTTCATCCCCCAAAGTTCCATCCTTACTCATCACACTACCCAAGTACTTGAATGCACTCACATTCTCCATATCCTCACCATCCAACCTCACTGCACACTCTGTGACTTCATTCCTCTCAAACACCATAACTTTACTTTTGTTTACATTAACTTTCAGCTTCCTCCTCCTACACACTGTCCCAAATTCATTCACCAAACCTTGCAACTCCCATTCATCTTCACTCAACAATACTGTATCATCAGCAAACAGCAACACCGGAAGCTTCCAAATCTCACCCTCATTCATTAGGGCCACCCCGACATCCACTGCCCTACCTTGCACCTCCTTTACGACCCCATCCATATATATATTAAACAGCCATGGAGACATTACACACCCCTGTTTCAGTCCCACATTGCGCTTGTGCTTTGCGATATTGTGCAAGCTAAATATTTGTCAAATTGCGCACTTGCGCTTGCACAAGGTAGTGAACTGTGGATTGCGCATTGCACTTGTGCAAGGTCCTTCTTCGTTTGCACTGCCCACCACTGCTCCTTTTGCTACATTTCCCAGCACATCGAGGGAAAGTGTTTCCCAATCCTCCACACTTCCCAGCACCCCCAGTGAGACTTTTCCCTCCTTCGCCACACTTCCCCACACTTCCCCACGGCCCTTGGATGAGGGAGGTGATGAGGAGGAACTGACGTGGGAGTGGGAGGATGGGAGTGACTTTGTTCCAGAAATACACCCGTTCAAGTTCGAGCATGTTGCTGGGTGTACTGTACCTGAACTAACCCCAACTTCAAGTAAGCTGGATTTCTTTAGAAATTTCTTTACTGTGGACTTTGTATTGAGAATTGTAGCCCTTACAAACGCCTTTGCTGCATTTGAGTGTGCAGGGTCAACACAGACGCCACAGAGCCGGTCGTTTGAGGTGGATGTGAGCCTAAACGAGATGTATGTGTTCCTAGGCCTTGTACTTTTGATGGGGATTTTGAAAAAGAACCAGCTCCCCTCCTGCTGGACCGTAGATCCATTAATGGAAACACCTATCTTTGAGAAAGTAATGGGGAGGAATCGGTTCCAATACATCCTGAGCCGACTGCATTTCTTTGACCAACTTGACCCTGCAAACGCAAACAATACAGACAGGATGAGGAGGATACGTGTGGTTTTCGATCACCTACGTGAGAAATTTCGTACCTCCTTTTCTCCCTACAGAGACCTCATCATATACGAGAGTCTTGTGCTATCGAGAGGTAATATTGCCTTCAGGCAATATATCCTCAGCAAAAGGCACAGGTTTGGTTTCAAAATCTTCATGACGTGCGACTGTAAGACTACCTATGTGCAGGACATAGTCCTGTACACAGGTGTTCAGAGGACATCGTCGAAGATCGAACCTTGGGACTGTCTGGGGCTGTGGTGAAGACGATGATCGATGAGTACCTTCATTGTGGGCATGTCCTGTATCTGGACAACTGGTACACAAGCCCCCTTCTGGTCAGGTACCTTCACCTTCAGGAGACAGGTCTGTGTGCCACTGTGAAAGAGCCGCAAGCACATGGTGAAGGTGGGGAGGAAGCTGCAAAGGAACGAAGTTTTATTTTACAGGGCCAAGAACATCCTTGGAACAGCCTGGTGTCACAACAGAGATGTCTTCCTTCTCTCGACTGTACACAAGCTACTCGTACATCACACTGACAGCATCGACTACAGAACAGAAGAGCGGCGCTACAACTGGAAACCAGAACCTGTCCTGGCTTACAATGTGAACATGTGACAGGTAGATCAGTCAGACGCAATGATTTCCAGCATGGATTGTGCCAGGCCTACGATGAAATAGTACAAGAAACTATTCTTCCACCTCCTCGACATCACAGTCCTAAATGCTCACCTGCTCCATGCTCAGGTAACCGGCATAAAGGAGACCTTTCAGGGCTATATTCGTGAGTTGGTGCTGGAAATACTGAGTGAATACTCAGAGGAAAGGAGTGCTGCTTGCCACCCCCACACCACTGCAACACCTATCCGTCTCACCGGTTGCCACATCCCCACGATCATCCCTCCCACTGAGACTCCTCAGAATCTGCAGCGAAGGTGTCATGTGTGTGCAAATAGCACCGCAAGACCGCGTACTCAACAGAAGGACTCTAGGTATAGGTGTGCACAATGCAGCCTTGGTCTGTACATTTATCCTTGCTTTGAGGAGTACCACACTCTTCAATGCTATTGAGTAAGACAATGAAAGACTCTTGTAAATATTTTCTCATAAGTGTAGGGATTGTATATGGTAAAGTAATGTTGGTATCATAAGTGTAAGACGATGTATTCACAGTGAGACACTCAGAAATACTCTTACAGTGTCGGTGTATACTGAAGGCATGTTGTAAATAATTTACCACAAGTGTAAGTGCTTACATAGTGAAGTAAAGTTGTACATAAGTTACCGTAAATGTAAGATGAAGGATGCACAGTGAGAGAGATACAGGACAGGTGACAGGTGTTGCAGTACTAAGTGATTTATATGGGAAAAAAAGATGTTTTCTGTATGAAATCAAGTGAAGAAAAAAATATGCATATGAAGTGAACTGAAACGTGTAAAAAACATTCGTAGACCTTCCCAGAGTAATGTTGGCCAGAATACCTCAGTTTACTTTCATAGAAAAAGAGGTTTTCTTTCACCTTCGCTGCAGGTCTTCTGGGAAACCACACCTGAGGGGCTGACCTGGGACTTCCAGAAAACGCACTTGTAGCCTTCGGAGAGTCTTTTAATGGTCATATTCGTGTCTTTCACATCAAAATCTATCATTTAGCCTAAGAAAAAAAAAAAAAAAATTGGCTAGCACTGGCGTGCCATTTTATGTCTGGAGTGTCCAACACGCGGCGGGTTAAGATTCCTCAGGAAGGGAGCTGATGACAGAATATCAATGATCATAATACTAAATAAAGTGGGACTAAGCACACTTCCCTGCAGCACCCCACTTTCCTGGATAAATATATCCGATGTTACATTATGGGGCAATTTGACAGAGAAAGTCCTGTCCCTCAAGAAATTAGAAATGAAAATAGGCTTATTTCCTCTTAAACCATAAGCATAGAGCTTCATTAGTATACCGTGTTGCCATGTCATGTCATAGGCTTTATGGATGTCCAAGAACACCCCTATCATGAATTCTTTATTGACAAATGCTCTGCAATACAATACTCCAAGTTCATTACATGAGCTTGTGAACTTCTGTATTTATGGAAGCCACACTGTTGATCATTTAACAAATTCTTTGACTCTAAAACAAAAAGAAACCTATTGTTTACCATTCGTTCCATGACCTTACATAGACAAGAAGTCAACACAATAGGACGAAATGAAGTGGGATTCATAAGATGACCAGCCTCTTTGGGTGTCGGTATGAGGTACACAAAGTGCCATGAGTTTGGGAACGTTCGAGACGCCCAAACCTCATTGTACAATGTAACATCTTAATCAGGTTTTCGTGATTAAGATGCTGGATCATATCATACGTGACGATGTCTGGTCCAGGGCTGGTGTCTTTACAAGATTTAAGGGCAAACATAAACTATCGGTTGTATGGGGAGTCTACATCTTCTGTGGCAAAGTCTAATATCTGTAGCTCAGTCGTGTGTTTATGATGTTGGAAACGCGGATCATAATTGGCTGAGCTACTTACATGAGAAAAACTCCTGGCGAGAATGTTAGCAACGTCCATGGAATCGTCATAGATGATATTATTAACCTGCAGGGTAGAACAGGGATGTATGGGCCTTTATTATTAATATTTTAATAGTGGACCAGACTTTACTGAGTGGAGTAGTTCGATTCACCGTGGACACAAACGTCTGCCAGGAGTCACGTTTGGCCCTTCTTATTATTCTCCTTGCCTCAGCCTGTGCCTGTTTGTATGCAATAAAATTTTTGTCAGTAGGCTGACTGTTGAAAATCCTGTATCTCCTATTGCATTTCCTTAATGCTTGTCGGCAATCTGGCGTCCACCAATGTGCTCTGTGCTTCGTATGAACTGTAGAAGTCTTGGGAATAGCGGCCTCAGCCACGTGTAAGATGGAATTGGTTACATTTTCGACCTTAATGTGTATGGTCTCCCCAGATATATCTAAATTGGCGATCCTTGAGAAGGATCCCCAATCTGCTTTCTTATAGTTAAATTTTGGGGGTGGAAGTTCCGAAACGATGTTGCATGTATAGGAAAGACAGATGGATAAATGATCACTTCCCAAGGGTTGTCATAAGGGTCCCACGAGAAATTTTGATGTATACCAGGGGAGGCCAGAGATAAGTCAGTGGCTGAAAAGTTACCAGTACGATCATCTACACGAGTCACTCTACCATCGTTCAGAAGACAGGCTGGACTGTAGTATTAGGTCGGCTACTTGATCCCCACAGCCATCGATCCTCAAGCTACCCCATTGATAGTGATGGGCATTAAAGTCGCCCAGCACTAACTTATTTCCGGGCAGATGTTCATATAGTGAATTTAAAGCATCACTATCAATGGGGCCATGTGGTGAACTGTACAGAGAGCAAATAGACAGATAGGTGTTATTAATTTTTACTCTGCATGCGACCGCTTCCAGAGTAGAAATTAGAATCACTTCCGTTTTGGGGTGTGATTTGTGTGTGTATGTGGCCACTCCATGACCTTCATATCTTCTATACAAGTGGTAGTGTTTGAACTGTGGAGCATCAGGGTGATCCACCAAGCCCGTCTCCTGTAAACAAATAATGCCTGACCTGTGTTTTGAAAGCAATATTGCTATATTATGTAGCTTATTCCCAAGGGTCCTACAATTCCATCGTAATATAGTGAATGCGACGGTTTGAGATTTGTGAGGGTGGCCAGTGTGCTTAGTTTTTTTATGCCCCCGTGGCCAGTTGCGTGGCTACCGGGGGACCTATCCCGGTGCTTGCTGATGGAAACCTCCAAGTTTTTGTCAACAATGAGGCTTCCAGATTCCAGTGAGGAAGAGCTACCCTTTCCCTCGCTGGACCAGGAGCGGGAAAACATGAGGGCGTGACTGTTTTGTCAGGGTGGTCATATTACACTTACTTATCTAATTTTGGTTTAGGCTTGACTGATTGAGAGGCAGCAGCAGCCTGGGAGTAAGAAGCAGCAGTGGGGATGTCAGTCTGAGAGTTGGTTGGGACAGGAGGCTGAGATGGAGAGGTAGAGTGAGTGGCAAGAGAAACCGGTTCAGGATTAGTCTGTGCTGCAGCAGAGCACATCACGGGACAGGACATCACCGCCAAAGCATAGGACCTATTCGGCATAGGAGTTGCATGCAACTCCTTCACCTTTTTCCTTGCTTCGTAGTAGGAGATACCCTCAGTCACCTTCACTGCACAGACCTCTTTCTCCTTCCACCTGGGACAATCCCAAGAGGAAGTGGAGTGAGCACCCTCACAGTGAAAGGAACAGATAGTCTCTGATGTGCAGTGCTCAGTATCGTGATCCTGTGCTGCACATTTGCCACACCCTGACTGTGAAGCCCGACAAGTCTTATCATTGTGCCCATATAATTGACACTTTAAATAATGGAGTGGGTTGGGGATATATGGCCTTACAATAACCCCTTAACCTCGGGGCGTCACTTCCGTGATGCTTGGGAGCAAGGGATCATACCGTGGGGCGTCGCTTTTGTGATTCTGTGTTATTTTGAATTCACCCGGGCTTCCAAGTGGGGGCTTGTATCATCTATCAGTACTGCCAATGTCCAACACTAGTCAGCATTCCTAATCTCATCTGTACTCCCATCCATTGTTGACAATTTAGCCATTTCTCCCCGTTCTTGACTCCCCTCCCTACCCCCCCTCCATTACCCTATCCTCTCGCCTGCCCGGCCGTGCTACGCTAAGTAAATCTTCCCTGGAATTTTTCACTTATTTCATCCATTGAAATAAGCCCTATGTCCTATTCTTATACCAAATAATATATACAAGAAAGAAATAAGGTAAGTGAGAGTGCCATACACCTGGAATTGGCTAATTATCTCCTGACAACACCTCACGTGCACTCGTTCGCTAATTTTCGCTGTTTTTTTTCCCTTGAAATATGCCGTATAATCTATTTTCGTAATAAATATACATGTAAGGAGGGAAGGGAGAAGCCTAAGTGATATTTACATTCACCTGGAACTACCTAATTTATAATGTATTGTCTAGATTTCCTGCCAATCATTTCAGTGCTAGACATAGCTGTTTCAAGAGCTAACATTGGTAGCTCTGAATATCCCCTCAGTAGACCTCTACCCCGGCCCTCCATTATCAGTTTACTCTCTTCTTCCGAAGTGAGGGTACGTATGTTTCTTCTTGCTGACTTCAAGGACTTTTTCACCCCCATGCAAAGGGCCCTGTGACCTTTACCCCCTACTAAACCTCGTGTGGAAAGAGGTAAAGGGCTGACAATTGATAAAAGAGTGACTACGATCTTTCTGTTGAGTAAAACAGTGCAAGTGCAATTGTAAATAATGTGTAAATAATGTGTAAACAGCAAGTGAAAGTAATGAATGTAAATATACGTGAACAATGGAAAATAGTTTTATAAGTTACTTCAAGTGACAGTGCATAACACAGTGTAAATAAAATAGAAATGTAAATAACGTAAATAAAATAGAGAACGTAAATAGAAATGTAAATGAGTAGTATTATAAGAATACGAGTATATACCCTAGGAGTAATGAAAGTGAAAGTTTCACTCTAGCATGTCTGAATGCTATGAGTTATGAGAGTGAAGATGAAAGTGACATTCACTCTCAATGCTAGTATACAGGACGAGAAAGTGAATGCTATGTATTTTACTGAAAGAAATTGAATCCATACAGTGACAATAAACTAATACTACTGAAGGAAACTTATGGATAAAGACTGTAGGTATATATAAGTGTTATATAGTAATAGAAATATAAAGTGTGGGGTTTTATGAATAATAAATGACAGAGTACCAAGAGCGAACTAGTGCCAGTGCGACGATCAGACGCGCTCGTTATTTCCATTGCTTTCACAGTGTTTTTTTTTTTTAGTATGGATCCCAGACTACTTGAAAATTGTAGAATAGTGTTTATAGTGTTTGTATCTGGCTGTGGTAATCATATTACGGGTTGTTGGGAAGTGTAAAATGGAGACTTTGTTACCCTACTTCAGAGGTCTCCACAAGTCCTACGGTAACTACGAAGGCTCAACAATCATTCCAGGAGAAAGCTGAAAGTATGTGCCATAAGCATATTTAATTTTATTGTTCTAGGACTGATAACTGATTTTTGGCAAATATTTTTTGAGAGTCTGTTGGAGCCCAAATAACCCCGCGGGACACGCAAGTCGTTGGTAAACAAGCCCGCGGTGTAGGGGTTAACAATTTCGTAGCCAACTTTGACATGTGCCGGGAGTGAAACTTTGCCGAAAGTCAAAACAGTAGTGGCCGTCTTCGTCCTCATGCCTTTGGAATATCTAGTAATGAACTGAGTATTGATTACGTCCTGCTGAGCAAGTTCCCGTATGATCTCGTCCTCTTCCATAACCATGAGTTCCCTGCAGGTGATGACACCTTTGCAGGAATTCTTGGCATTCGGGATCCTCGGCTCAACATCACATTCATGGACCTTACGCAGTTTCATCAAGTCTTTTACCTTGGAGGAGTTGACGGTTTTTACCAGGAGGCCTTCATTTGCAAGTGTATTGACCTGTTCCATCTCCCCAGCACTGTAATCAATCACTTTCTTGATGAGGAAAGGATTGAGACTGTTCAAGGGCATGGAACCGAGAGCACAGAGCGTTACAAACTGTGCATTATGTACAGGGATGTCAAGAGTGGTACGAGTCTAGAACTGTTTTGTCTGGGGGCTATCAGTCCATGGTTCAGGTGAGGGTCGGTCAGGACCACCTCCCCCCCCTGAGGGGGGGGAGGCGGAAAGGGCATCTGCCATACAGACCAATTTCACCTCGTGGGGGAAGTGGAAAGAAGGAGAAAAGCGAGCAAGGGACAAACAACCAGGGACCAAACACCTAAGTCTGAGATTACCCTCTCAAACCACTCCAGGGAGGCCTGACCGTGTGTATTCACATCCCAGAGCGATCAGCTGGGGGGACCCTCCGTGGGCGAGTAGGCAAAGGCAAGCTCAGTAAATAGAAACAGACACCTACTGTTCCAAATTAACAGGGAGGGGAGGTAAATGAGTACTTGCTACCCTATCACATACCAGAAGGGTGGAAAAAAAAGAACTAATACCAGTGAGGCAGCTCTACGAAACTAGAGAAGAGAACATATGCACATAATCTACTCTCTTCACGACCATGCATAAAAGTCCCCCCTAATAGGGAGAATACCTCCACTAACAGAACACCATGAACTCCAGATATGTACTGCATTTCTACATTACACACCAGCACTCATCACCTGCTAACTTTCAGTCAAGGTACGTAAACTATACTCATTTTTTTTTTTTTTTTTTTGAGACGAAGATGCACTTGACAAGCTAGTGATGATTGGCTGAATGCTTCATGTCCGAATAACATCGTTGTATTATAGATAATTACTAGGTTTTGATTCACATTACCAGTAATTATTTGAAATACAACGATGTTATTCGAACATATTGCATTCAGCCAATCATCATTAACCTGTCAAGTGCACCTTTGCCTCGAAAAAAAAAAAAGGAATAAGTATAATGTAGGGGACATCAGTAAATGAAAGAGAACCAGAGGTGTCGGGAGCTATTCCATAAACGTCAACTGTCCACCCTAATTTTAAAAAACTTACCAAGAGCATGCGGTGGCTCAATCGGTAGAAGGGCGGCCTGCAGCTCTTACAGATCCCAGTTTAAATCCTAGCTGGGGCAGGGAACAGTTTATGGATGTCATTTTCATTTAAAGTAGGCTTTACTGATCTACCAGAAGACCTGCCGACATGTAAAAACACTCCCGCTAATACCAATACACCAAGCCTGTATGAGACAGCCCTAGCATGTATTCAATATGGATGGTGGGTGTTAACGCTTAAGTGGTGACATGTGTAGATGTAGGAAGACTACTGGGCCTTGGGAATACACCCTGGGGACAGGCCCTGAAGCCTTTGCCCAGAGTCGGACACATAAAAAAATATGTACAAAAAGGGAAACACCTCACCCAACATAACACCATGGACTGAAAATGCCCAGTACCTTTCTATATTGCTTACTTGCACTCATCAGCTGGGCACTGTCAGTAGAGCATGGTTTAATATAGGGGACACCAAATATTAAAAAGAGAACCATTAGAAGCAGGAAATATTTCAACTACATCAACAGTCAACCCTAGTTAAATAATGCATCATATATTAATATACACTTAATAAAAACTGCAACTAAACATTAAATTAGCCACAGCACTTTGATCAAGCCGGTCTCCCTCAAGAAGCCATCAGTTTATTAGTCATAACAATATCCAAATCACCAGGATGGTGGAAACGGTGAAGGGGACGTCTACTGCACTGCAGTAATTTATAAGTGAAGAACATTCATGAATTAATCACCGACAGCGCAGGATGATGACCGACAGATAACACCGAACCACAGACGTGACAGTGCGGTAGAAATCATGTCTCAATATATGGCAACATATGGGTGAAATGAGAACATTCATCCTCAGCCTTGCCAATACTCTTTCTTCCAGGCGACTGGGTCGGTTGACAGAATCCCAGTCGGACAGGTATGACTTGCAAGTTGGCTTATTATGTTTGGTCCACTTGTCACGGAAGATTTACTGATACCTTTCCGAGGGAAAGAGTTGACTAAAGATCATAAGGCATGTCCCATGACTCCTCGAGCTCTACAGCCGACTGTGCAAGTAAGTCTGCCTGCTCATTGCTGTAAATACGGCAATAACTGGCCACCCAGATCAGCATTAAGGACATGTTCCACGAATGCAATTTATTAATGACAGCCCCGGATCTCATGAGAATGAGTAGTCCAGGAAGCAGTGGCCTGAAGGGCTGACTTGGAGTCAGAAAATATGACAAATGATTCATGTCTAGATTTAAGAGCATAGTCTATGACTCAGTTGACAGCAAAGAGTTTCAACATAAATACAGATGTATGCTTCAGGAACCGAAACCTGAGGCCACATTTAGTCGACCACATGCTAGCACCCACACATTCACTCAACTTGGATCTATATGTGTTCGACTGGTGGGACCCCAAATTACGTACGATGTGCTATGAAACAAGTGGTGGACCTCCACCTTCTGTGTCTTGGTCTTTGGGTATGGGAGCCATGTAAAATCAACAGTAAAGTTGGGTGGCTCCCAAGGCACTATATTTTTATGCACCATCACAGTCACTGAGCTCCACATCAAGCTCCTAAGTCAGTAAGTGGAGGTGAACAGTAAGTGGTCAACGAATCCCCCACATAAGATGGTGGTATTAACATAGGGGAGCACAGGCCACATTGCCAAAATCACCTCTTTTGATTGTCCTTACCCCATAAAACAGCAGCAGGTGGTCCCAGCGTATTCGGAGGGGAGGTACATTCGCCTCCATATCCATAATCACTGCTTTGTACACCTCAAGGCTCCAAAACACATTTGCAATCATTTATTCTGTAACACATCCAACTTCTTGAACGTGGCTTTGGGTGGCCACCCATACACAACTGAGCCATAGTCCAGCTTAGATCTAATAAGAGACTTGTACACCATTAATAAAGATTTTCTGTAGTACTCTCGAGGTACTTGAGGACATTCAATGATTTATCACAGTGACCAAGTAAATTGCTTGGATGAAACTTAAAAGTTTAACTGACGATCAGAATGGAGACCCAATATCTTCACAGAATTTTGAAAAGGTACCACCTGATTACTGAAAGTAAAATGCAAATCAGGGACGTTATGAGTGTTGAAAACTATAGCACACACTTAGGGATGGAAAACTCAAATCTCCACTGCAAGGCCCACTGGTGGACGGAATCAAAGGCTATTTGAATTCGCCAGCAGAAAACTGTGCATTACAGGAAGAGAGTCGCATTGCACAATCGTCAGCATAGAGTGAGTATTTAACCCGTGGCGTCCCGGGGACGTACTTCCACGTCCTCACGTTTTGTCACAGCTAATCCCCGGGACGTACTTCAACGTCCTGCAATGGCAAGGTTCATAATTTCCACAATTTTCAATTTTCGCGAGTCATTTTTGGTACGTATACACGTGACACCTTCCTCAACAAGATGCCAGGCAGAGACAATGCCTTACCCAGCATGACCTCCTCCCCCCCCTGCATGCCATTGTCTCAGCAATTCACCTGTTATCAGTGACCTGGCCAGTGTAGCCATGTCATGCCACGGTACGAAATTCAGGGCCAGAGTGATTCCCCAATCAATGACAATGTGGAGGACAAACTTTACATAGCATTAGAGGAAGAAACAGTTAGAAATGATGATCAGGTAATGTGGCAAAAAAAGGTCAGGTATTAGTGAGTGAAACAATGCTTATAATGCCTATATTACTGCTTGAAAACCAATATACTCTTGTACTACATATAAATTCGTAACAGTAAATAAATAAATACTGTTTATGAGTGGTGTGAAATAGTTATCCTCCCATAGAACTCGTTTTCTTTGGTGCCAGCCTGATAGAAAACCCAGTAAGGTAAGGAGGCTCTCCTACCTGTAATGAGTATTTTAAACCTCAGGTGAGCGATTTCTCTATGAATTTTCGATGTTTCTCACCAAAAGCGAAAGTTTTAGCAAAAAAAAAAGGGTCGAAAAATGGTCGGGATTGGGGGGTACCAGTGGTCAAAAAGTGGTCGGGACGGGGCAGGTTAAGATTCCTCGGGATGGGAGCTAATGACAGAATATCAATATCGTAATCCTAAACAATTTTTTTTTCTTAATGTGTCCAACTCTGAGCATAGGCTTCACAGCCTGCTCTCCTGGCCCAGTAATCCTCCTACGTACCATATGCCTCTACATGTCCCCACTAAGCACAGTTCCCTGAGATACCCTGTTTCCAATGTTACGTTATGGGACAAAATGACAAAGAAAGCTGTGTCCCTTAAAAAATCAGGATAAAAATAGGCAAATTACCTCTTAAACCACAAGCATACATCTTTATCATTATACTTTGTCACCATGTCATGCCATAGGCTTTGTGTATGTCCAACAACACCCCAGTGAGTAATTCTTTATTGGCAAATGCCTCTGAAATACAATTATATATGATCTAGTGAACTTTTGTATTTATGGAAGCCACATTGTCGAACATTTAACAAATTCTTTGACTTTGAAACACAAAGCAGCGTTTTAGTTACCATACGTTCCACGACCTTACACAGAAAAAACTCAGCACAGTAGGACGAAATGAAGTGGGATTCATAAGACTACCAGCAGAGTGGCTATCAGTATGACGTGCGCAACATGCCTTGAGTTTGGGAACGTTCAGGATGCCCAAAGCTAAATGTATATTGCTAACAACTTAAATAACTTGCCCTGATTAAGATGCTGGGTCATACCGTGCGTGATTGTATCTGGCCCAGGACTGGTATCTTTACAGGATTAAAGGGCAAGGAGAAGTTCATCTATCGTAAACTCTTGATTGTACGTGAAATCCACATTTTCTGTGGCAAAATTTAATGTTTGTAGCTCCGCCATTCACTCATGTTCTTGAAAGCACTGGTCATAATTGGTTGTGCTACTTACTTGAGAAAAACTCTTGATGTTGATGTTAGCTACGTCCCCCGAGATCATAAAAAATGTTGTTCACCTGCAGAGTGGTCACAGGGGTATAACGTCTTTTATTATTTATTTTTTTTAACAGTGGACTAGACTTTACTTAATGGAGTAAAGCCATTTACCGTGGACACAAAAGACCACCAGGAGTCTTGTTTAGCCCTTTCTAACTGTTCTCCCTGCCTCTGCCCTCGCTTGTTTGTATGCAATAAAGTGGGTTGTCAAAAAAAAACGATATCTTCTATTGTGTTTCCTTAACGCTTGTTGGCAGTCTGGTGTCTACCAATGAGCTTTATGCCTGGCATGAACTGCAGAAGTCTTGGAAATAGAAACCTCAGCTGCATGTAAAATGGAACTGGTTAAATTTAGGACTTTTACATCAATGGTCTCCCCAGACATATTTAAAATGTCAGTCCTTGAGAATGATCCCCAATCTATTTTCTCATAGTTAAATTTTGGAGGTGGAGGGTCAAAATAATGTCGCATGTATAAGAAAGACAGATGGGAAACTAATCTCTTCCCAAGGGGTCATCACAAGAATCGCACGAGAAATCTTGAAGTATATTCTGGGAGGCTGGAAGTAATTTTATATTGCTGAAGAGTCCCCAGTACCATCATCTGCACGAGTATTCTACTACCGTTCTAAAGAAAGAGGTTACGTTCGTTTTTAAAGGCTCCAACATGCTTGCATGTGTCGGCCTTGGTCACCTAATGGCGGCTCTCCATGCTGCACGATCCATTGCAGCCTCCCTGTTCAGTCCCTTAACCCTAAGGTCACACTTAATGACCTCGTCCCATGTCTTTCTCGGTCTACCCCTCATAACCCCACCCCCAATATTAACACTTCTCACCTTCCTCACCCAACTATCATCCCCCATCCTCTCCACATGTCCAAACCACCTCAATCTACCTCTCCTCATCACAACACCAATACACTCCAGTCCCATCCTACCTCTCAACTCTTCCATTGTAAACCCAGCCCCTCCAGGCCTTGGACGCAGGGACACACTGCACATCCACCTAATCATTGTCATTTCTGTATGTCTGAGCCGGCGAATGTCTTCCTCCTTCACTGCCCAGGTCTCACTGCCATACAGCATTACACTCCTAACACACGCTGCATACAAAGACCCCTTAGCACGTAGGGAGAGCCCCCTCAATGTCAGGAGAGGCAAGAGCTCCCTGAACTTCTTCCAACCACTTCTCACCCTAGCCACAGAGGTAGCTCCAGCCCCACCTCCAGCACACAACATGTCTCCTAAATAACAAAACTCTTCCACACACTCAAGAGATTCACCAGCAAGTTCAATTCTTTCACGTCTGACGATCTCCACCTGCTCACACCTGCAAGCCGTACACATAAAATCAGCATTATCTCGCAGTCTACCTCTGATACCACTACATCTCTTATGCACCCATTTATCACACACACCGCACAAGATGGAATTACTTCCCACGCCCTTGTGGCAAACTGCACATGGCCACTCTCCCTCGTCTTTGACAGTACCGCCACCAACCCTAGATATCATCACTTTTGTTTTATCTGCATTTACCCTTAAACCCTTTTTGCCCCATACCATCTCTCCACTTCCTAAACCTTTCCTCCGCCTCCCTTTCATTCTCTGCAATCAACACCAAATCATCAGCATACAACAACTCCCACGGGAGTCCGTTTCTAAAGTCACGTGAAAGGGCTTCAAGTACCATGATAAACAACATGGGACTCAAGACTGACCCCTGATGCACACCAACATTCATGGAAAACTCATCACTCAAATCTCCATTCACTCTCACCTGGGTGTGAGCACCCACATACATGGCCATAACCACCCTAACCAGCCACTCCTCCAAGCCAAGCATTCTCATTGCCCACTTCACCACCTCTCTAGGGACTCTGTCAAAGGCCTTTTCCAAATCAACAAAAACAAAATAAAGATCCCTTCTCCTACCAATATATTTTTCCTGAAGCTGTCGAACAATGAATATGGCATCAGTGGTCCCCCCTACCTGGCATAAACCCAAACTGCATCTCATCAATATTCACTCTTTCTCTAATCATACCTTCTAAAACTCTCTCCATTACCTTCATTATCTGATCTAAAAGCTTTATACCTCTATAATTCCCTCTTTCCAGGGCATCACCCTTCCCTTTATACACATTTACAATTACACTCTTCAGCCAATCATCTGGGACAACACACTCATAAATAATCCTATTTATCAGGTCAGTGACTAAACTCACCCCTATATCGCCTGAGGCCTTCAACATTTCGGCAGTCAACCCAGACACACCTGCTGCCTTCCCCACCCTCATCCTGCCTATTGCCTCACTCACAGTAGCAGTATCAATCAAAGGCCAAGGGCCAGACACTGGATCTGCTGGCTCCAAACCTTCCCTGTCCCAGTCAAACTCCTCATTCAACAACCGGTTATAATGCTCTCTCCATGCATCTTTAAT
Source organism: Coenobita brevimanus (assembly GCF_032717465.1). NCBI lineage: Eukaryota > Metazoa > Arthropoda > Malacostraca > Decapoda > Coenobitidae > Coenobita > Coenobita brevimanus. The sequence goes on from NC_137066.1 coordinate 15,387,415, forward strand.
ATCCTCACTGTTCACCACTACCCTTCCTTCATCATTCTTCACACACTGCTCACCTATGATATCCCGATTATCCCTCTTCACCTGACCTGCCACCCTAAATATATTTTTCCTTTCCCCATGATTTAGGTTATCAAGTAATTGTCTCTGTGACTCAGACTTTGCCCTGTATACCTCTCTCCTAGCCCTACGCTTGGCAGCCAAATATTCCTCTTTGCTACCACCCTTCTTCCATTCCCGGAAAAGCCTTCTTTTCTCCTTAATTGCAGCTTCTACACCCTCATCCCACCACCAAGTTACTTTATGTCTTGGTGGTCCTCTTGTCCAGCCGCATGTTACATCAGTAACTCTCAAGAAATTGTTCTTGAGGGCTCTGTACTGTTCATTAACGCCTCTGTCTACAGCTCCCTGTTCAGCCACCACTCTCCTCAACTCGCCATAGAAGGCATCCCTTACTACTTGGTTTTTCAGCTTCCATATTTTCCTCCTAGGTACATAAGTCCTCTTTTTCATCATTTGTTCTTTAAGCACCATATCACAAATCAATAGTTTGTGCTGCTGCACACACTCCTCACTTCCTATAACTTTAACATCCCTCACTAACCTCCTATCGGCCCTCCTAACCAGAAAATAATCTATCTGAGGTTGGACTGTAGTATTAAGTCAGTTACTTGTTCCCCATGACCATCGATTTTCAAGCAACTGCAGTGATGCTGATGGGCACTGAATTTGCCCAGAACTAACTTATTTCCAGGAAGGTGGTCAAAAAGTGAATTAAAGCACCATTATCAATGGGGCCATGTGGTGGATATTAGAGAGAGCAGATATACAGATACTTGTTATTAAAGTTTATTCTGCACGTGGCAGCTTCCAGAGTAAAATTTACAACCACTTCCATTTGTGGATGTGATTTGCATGTGTACATGGTAAGTCTGTGACCATCATATCTTTTATACGAGTGGTAGTGATTGAACTGTGGAGGATCAGAGTGATCCACCAACCGCCTCTCCTGTAAACAAATAACATCTGGCCTGTGTATAGATAGGAAGATTGCTATATTGTGTAATTTATTCCCTAGAGTCCTACTTTTCCTATGTAACACAGTGAATGCGATGGTTTAAGTGTGCTATGGCCAGTGTGCTTTGTTTTTTTATGCCACTTGCCAGCAGATGAGCGACTAGCGGGAGATCTATCCCCTTGCTTGCTGATGGAAACCTGTCTTATTATCAGTTACACCACTCCCAGACTCCACTGAAGATGAGCTAACCCTTCTCTTCCCCACTGGAGTAGAAGCAGGGATAACATGATGATGTGACGGTTTGGTTAGGGTGGTCAGCTTAATTTTATTAGGCATTACTGACTGACAACTAGCTGCAGCCTGAGAGTATGAAATAGCAGTAGGGCTATCAGTTAGAGTGCTGGAGCATACAGGAGACTGAGACAGAGAGGTAGAGTGAGTGGCATGAGGAAGAGGGTCAGGGTCAGTCTGTGTCTCGACAAAGCACATCACAGGACGGGAAATCACCGCCGAAATGTAGGACAAATTCTGCATGTGAGTTGCATGCAACACCTCCACCTTATTCCTACCCACATAGTAGGAGATGCCTTCAGTTGCCTTGACCGTGCAGGCCTCATTCTCCTCCTTCCACTCGAGGAAGTGGGGTGAGCACCATTTCTGTGAAAGCAACATACAGTCTCAGTTCTGCAATGTTTGGTATCATGACTGTCTGCTGCACACTTGCCATACAGTGATTGAGAAGCCCGACTAGTCATATTATGTCTGTATAACTGACATCTTAAAAATCAAAGAGGGTTACGGATATAAGGCTTGACGGTAACAATGTTAATACCCAACTTTGATGCAGGTTGAGAGAAAAACTTTTCCAAATGTTAAGATATTGGTGGCTGTCTTCGCCATTTTGCCTTTCGAGAATCTGGTTATGAAGCAGGCATATATTATCTCCTGCTGAGCAAGTTCATGTATGATATCTTCCTCTTCCATAACCCAGAGGTCCCAGTAGGTGACGACACCTTTGCAGAAAAATATGGAATTCGGGATCCTCGGTTTGACATCATAACATTGAAACTTATGCAGTTTAACCTGCCGAGTGCCGGCTATTTTTAGCCCTCTGGGTCACTCCAGTGACGGCAATTTTTTGACTTTTTTTTTTTTTTTGCTAAAATGATAGATTTTGATGTGGAAACAACAAATTTTGCCATTAAATTGCTCACTGAGGCTCGGAAATGAGTTTTATTGAGTCTTGCATACTCGTGTACAGGAACAACCGCTCTCTCACGCTCACCACGTACGTGAGAGAAAGCTGTTTTCTATGTATGGCATACTCAGGTATTTATGCTGGGAAGGTATAGCAATGTTCAGTACACTTTTCTGATCACTTATTACTTCAGCATCTATCACAATTCGCGAGTCTTTCTTACTGTGAATGTATCATCTTACACTTATTTGAAGATAGGTACAACCTGACTTCATTACATACAGTCCTGGCACGTACAAGAAGGCATTTACAACTTGACTTCACTATATAATCCTTACATTAACAAGAAAATTTTTACAACTTACACCTACATGAGAATATTTACAAAATGCCTTCACTATGTACAGCACTGGGTGAGGCACACAGGCAGAGTGAGGCAAAGCTATGTACAGCACTGGGTGAGGCACACAGGCAGAGTGAGGCAGAGCTATGTACAGCACTGGGTGAGGCACACAGGCAGAGTGAGACAGAGTGAACTTGAGGGGGGGAGAGAGTGAGTGTATGGCCTTGACAGCCTGGGGGATGGTAGAGGAACAGTTACCTTAAATGCCTGCCAATTTTTACCCGCGAATCTTGAAAAATGTGGTCACAGTGAAATCTTTTATTTTAGACTGTTTCAAAACGGCACTGGCACTGGCCGCGGCATTATTTCAGACCATTTTAAAACGGCACTGGCACACGGCGGGTTAAGCAAATCGTTAGTTTTGGATAATTTGACATTTTTTTTTAAGGTCTCCATTAGCAAGTGTTTTACTAGTTCCACTTTCAAAGCACAGCCATCAATTACCTTCTTCATTATAAAAAGACTGAGACTGCTCAAGAGAGTTTAAACAAGAGTATGAAGGGTGACAAATAAGGCATTATTTACAGGTATGCCAAGCGGGGATAGAATCTGGGGCCGTTAAGTCTGAGGGTGGGCAGTTCGTGAGGCAGTCTCCGCTCCTGAAGTAGGGGAGAAGGGAAGGGAGGGGGCAAGGGTGTCCGCCATAGTAACCACTTCCTCTGTGAGGAGGAAGTGGAAAGAAAGACAAAATATGCAAGGAACAACAATCCCGGAGTAAAGCATCTACGTCTGAGACATCTGAGATTGCCATCTCAAACCACTCTAGGGAGGCTGTACCTGTATCTATTCACACCCTAGAGTGGTACAATGGGGGGAACACTCCAGAGGTCAGTAAGTGAAGGCAATCTCAGTATAGAGGTACAGACATTTACTGTACAAAACTATATGAGCGGGGAGGAAATTGAGAAATTAGCTAAGTCGCTACAAGAAGAATTAAAAAAAAAAAAACTAATGCCGGTGGGGCAGCCCTGCAAGCTAGAGGGGAGTTCAGCATACACGTCCGCTCTCTCCACGACCATCTGAATATATATATATATATATATATATATGCTTTGAGTGATTGGTTTCCCGTGACAGTGGGGCTGCGACAGGGATGTGTGATGTCGCCTTGGTTGTTTAATAATTACATGGATGGTGTTGTAAGGGAGGTGAATGCAAGAGTTTTAGGTGGAGGTCTGAGTCTGGTGAATGTTGATGGTGGAGAGTGGAATCTGAAGCAGCTGCTGTTTGCAGATGATACTGCACTGGTGACTGATTCAGAGGAGAGATTGAGACAGTTGGTAGAGGAGTTTGGAAGGGTGTGTGAAAGGAGAAAATTGAAAGTAAATGAGAATAAGAGAAAAGTGATGAAGTGTACGAGGTTGATAGATGGTAGGGGGATGAATATAGTTTTGAATGGTGAGTTGCTTGAGGAGGTAGAGTGTTTCAAATATCTAGCGTCACATGTTGCTGTGGATGGAAGAATAGATGCAGAAGTGAAGTTTAGAATAAATGAAGTAGGAAAGGTGCTGGGAGGAATGAAAAAAGTGTTTAAATGTCGTTCGCTTAGAATGGATGTAAAGAGAAGGCTGTATGAGGGTGTTGTGGTACCGACTGCATTATATGGGGCTGAAACATGGAATATGGGTGTAGCAGAGAGGAAAAGTTTGCATGTAATGGAGATGAGGTGTCTCAGGAGTATGTGTGGAGTGACGCGTATGGATCGAGTGCAAAATGATGAAGTGCAAAGGAGAACTGGAGTTGTTCGGGAGATGGCTGGTAGAGTTGAGCAGAGGGTGTTGCGATTGCTTGGGTATATGGAGAGAATGGGTAATGAGCGATTGGTGAAAAAAATAACTAGATCTGATGTGAGAGGTGTAAGGCTGAGAGGAAGACCACGAATAGGATGGATGGACAGTGTGAAGAGAGCGCTGGATGCGAGAGGGATATCTGTTGAGCAAGGAAGAGTGGCTGTGTGTGACAAATAAATGGAGAGAAATTGTGAATGAATAAGTGATGACGCAGCCCTAAGGGGATATTCTCCCGCATTTGGTCTGATCAGATCGTCAGGTCAGGTGTGGGTAAGGGGATGGGTCTGTTATGATGTGGCAGGGGTAAACCAGTTCTGCTGTCGGGCCCTGCTGCAGATGTCACTGATTGCATTGCACAGTTGACCCTTGTGCGGTGTGGTGCGGTGAGGATCTGTCCGTTCTCCCCTTTGGGGCTAAGATGCGAATGAATGTGTTTGAATGGATGAGTAAACGGGGAGTGTGTCGTCCTGTCTCGGCTACCTCCCTTTCCTTGGGGGAAGCAGCCTAGGTATATATATATATATATATATATATATATATATCTCGTACATATATAATATATATATATATATATATATATATATATATATATATATATATATATATATATATATATATATATATATATATATTCTTAAATTTATTATATACTGTATATTTCTATCCTCTTTCAAGTCCATTCAGGTCAATCCAATATCGATGTACATTAGCGAGTGTTAATTCTGATTATAATAGCTGAACACAGATGCCACCAGGAGCACATTTAAAAATTCACACTTACACAGTACCAAATATATACTAATATTTTTGACATCAGTCTACGGTAGAGTCTAGCCTGAAAGAAAATATTAAATTATGGTAATAGATTTTTCCCTGGCAAACAAATGTTGTGTCTCCTGACACAGTGGGGAAATTATGGATAAGGCGTCCAGTTACGCTGAAGAAAAAAAAAGTGTAATAAATAAGGATAAAATAGGAGTGTGTAGCCTTTTCCTATTCATAGATGAGCACTATTAAACAATATATAACGCTGCTATGTAAGCAGTTGGATCTAATAAGGTAACACAATACTTACAATACATGAACACAAACCACAAAGCCAGCCAGGAGACAGGACGTGTGTGCTGGGCAATCCCCAGGTCCTCTCCTACCCCCTTACTGTTTTTTAACCAGCCCATACCCTACTGACCGGGCTAATGTATGGCCCGGCCTGCACTATAGGTGCAGGGAATCTTTGAATGAACGAACGAACAATACATGGCCACGATAAAATTTAGCAATATGATAGTTAAAAGCTGGTATTTACCATTACTAATTGTAGAAACTATAGGAAATTAAGTTATATATATATATACTGTATATATATATATATATATATATATATATATATATATATATATATATATATATATATAGATAGATAGATAGATAGATATAAATGAAGTTAATAATGAGTATATAAGTATTATATTAAATGGTTTAAAAGAGTTAATAGTAAACTTAGCACCCTTAAAAATATGTAATCACTACATAATTGAAGTCCTTTCTTGAAGAACATTATCAGAGAAATATTGTCCAGTTTAACTGCACCTGTGGCAGTGATAACATAACTAAGTAATGTTCACACTGTTAATTAGATGTTCCCACGTTTTCAGACAGATTAAAACTGCACAGTATGGGTTCTTCCCTATAATATGGGATCTTTCCTTCATCATTATGTCACTTAATTTCCATTTATCATGTCATTTAGTTTCCATTTATCATCATATCATTTAATATCCTACATCTGACGCAATTTTCCTTCTTGTCAGTAGCAGAATACAAGTTTTTTTCATTTCAACTACTCACATCAAATGGCACTAGGTATGACTAGTTTCAACATACTTTGCTGGTGGTACCATTCCTGTGGCCACTGTTATTTCGTGTAGTCTCTTGGCCATTCGTCTGACACAGCACTGAACTGCACAAATGATAATAAGAAAAGAGAAACAACCATAGAGGGAGAAACAAAATCCGGATCCCAAATTCTGGCTAAATGGGCTTAACACATCAATATAAGATCCCTGGCACTAATAAAAGTAGTCACGAAAGCCAGATAGTTGGTTGAATCGAGGTAGGTTGGTGCCACTCTACCTCTGAAATCTTCAAGATTACTGGGAGAGCAGCGCAGCTGTGAGCTTGTGAACCAATTTTGGATAATTTTTTTCTGCCTAAATGGGATTAATCCACCAGTATAAGATCAGTGGCACTAATAAAAGTAATCGCCAAAGCCAGAAAGTTGGCTGAATTGAGTCAGGTTGGTGCCAGTCTACCTCTGAAATCTTGAGGTTACTGAGGGAGCAGAGCATCTGTGAGCTTGTGAACCGATTTTGGAATTTTTTGTGGGTAAATGGGCTTAATGCATCATGCACTAATATAAGTAATCATCAAAGCCAGAAAGTAGGTTTAATTGAGTTATGTTGTTGCCACTCAACCTCTGAAATCTTCAAGATTACAGACAGAGCAGAGCAGCTGTGAGCCTGGTAAGACTCACTCGCCTCCCGTGATCCTAAATCAGCGTTGTAGCTGCAGCGGAATAAACGTCTGAAGTTAGCGAGATATGATATTGCCTTCCATTTTACTTCGGTTGCCTGAAATGACTTCTGCAGGATGTAGTTCTACATCACTGGTGTTTTTGAAGGGGACGTAGATCTGTCGATTTCGTGGTACGGGTTAATGCTCTTCGGCAATCTGGCATCCACCAGTGAGCTCTTTGCTTTGCATGGGCTGTAGAAGTCTTGTTAGTAATCCCTTTAATATCCGGATGCCCAATAACTGGACTCCCCAGTGTCCGGACATTTTGGGCCTGAGCCTTTGGAACCCAAAAATGGCCAAAGAACATAAAAAGGCAAAAAAAAAAAAAAAAAAAAATCTGACTTTTTTTCAACTGTACTTTGAGCTTGGCGCACGGTGCCGAACAGCTGTGTTTACACACGGGCACTTGCTTCCTCCCCTCCCCAGTTACCGCCTAACCACCATCGTGACTAGGCGCTTATTGAAATGGATGCCACACATGCTCATTTTTGTGAATAAGCAGTGATTAAACTGCAATACCTCGCCACTAGACCACATGGGAGTTTACAGTGTTGTGCAGTATTAAGAAATTAGAGTTCAGAGTGCAAAGGATTAAGTACAGAGTGCAAACTGGCGGTTGCAACTGGCGTGGTGCAAGTAAGAACAGAATATGCAGTGTTAAACAGTTATAATTCACAGTGCAAAGGATTAAGTGCAGCACAACTCTGGATTACTATCTGTGCTTCAAGAGCATTTTCACCACTGCCAGAGCCTTAAAGGAGGTGGGTTAATCTTCGTAACGGCCATGGACGTGTAAGTACCCTGTACACTGCTAAATATTTTCCATACTCACATCTAATTCCTCATTCTCTGGTTCCTTTTCATGCTTTCTGTTCCTTATTTGTGTGAATAGGGTCTTAAATAGGTGCTATGCATGTCCAGTAGGGAGTTATGTAGGTGGTTTTCTGAGTTAGGCTGGGTTAGGGTTCATAAGTACCAGTCGAGAAGGTAAGGTCTCAGTATCCGGACAAACCCACTTTCTGGACATGCCTTTGGCTCTATTACATCGGATATTGGAGGGGTTACTGTAGCAGCCTAAGCAGTGTGTAATGTAGAATAGGTTAAACTGCCAACTTTTACTTCTGTGATCTCCCCAGACATTTCTAAATCGGCAGTCCTTGCGAAGGATTCCCAATCTGCTTTCTTATAGTTATTAAATTTTACTCTGCTCGCCACAGCTTCGAGAGTATGTTGTAGAAGAACTTCCATTTGTGGATATGATTTGTGTTTGTATATGGCAACCCTGTGACCATCATATCTTCTATATGAGTGGTAGCGTTTAAACTGTGAAGGTTCAGGGTGATCCACCAGGCACATCTCCTGTAAACAAAGAACGTCTGGCCTGTGTATAGAGAGAAATATTTCTATATTAAGTAATTTATTCCAAGGAGCCCTACAATTCGACTGTAACACAGTGAATGAAATGGTTTAAGATTTACAAGGGGGGGGGGAGGGCATTGTGCTTAGTTTTCTTGTTCCACCTGCCAACTGCCGAGCAAATGCTGGCAGACCTATCCTAGTAGTTTCTGGTGGAAACCTCCTTATTTGTGTCAATTATAAGGCTCCCAGACTCCCGTGAAGAAGAGCTAACTCTTCTCTCCCTTGCTGGAGCAGGAGCAGGAAGAGCATGAGGATGTGTCTTCTTACCAAGGGTGGTCAGATTAATTGACTTCAGTTGTCCAACTTCAGTTTAGGCCACAATGACTGAGAAGTAGCAGCAGCCTGAGAGAAAGAAGTTGCTACAGCAGTGTCAGTAAGAGAAATGGAGTGTACAGGAGGCTGAAATGAAGACGCATTGTGCGTGGCATGTTACATGGGCAGGGTCCTTCTGTTTCAACAGAGCACATCACATGATGAGACATCACCACTGAAGCATAGGAGGTATTTAGTGAGGGGGTTGTATGCAATGCCTTCAATTTCTTCCTAGCTTCGTAGTATAAGATGCCCTCAGTTGCCCTCACCGTGCAGACCTCTTTCTCCTCCTTCCACTTGGGACAATCCCTAGAGGAAGTGGAGTGAGCACCATTGCAGTGAAAGCAGCATACTGTTTCGGATGTGCAATGTTCAGCATCGTGGCCCTGAGCTGCACACTTGCCACACACTGATTGGGCAGCCCGACAAGACTTGTCACAATGTCCCTACACATGACATTTCAAACAGGGAAGAGTGTTAGGGATATATGGCCTTACATTCATGATTTCGTAAGCAACTTTGATGTGATCAAGATGAGAACCTTTACTGAAAGTCAAGATAATGGTTGCAGTCTTCGTCCTCGTGCTGTCTGCGAATTGGGTGATAAATCTGGCATCTGTGGCATTTTGCTGAGCAAATTCATGTACGATGTCGTCCTCACTCATCACCATGAGATCCTTGTAAATGATAACACCCTTGCAGGAATCATGGAAATGGGGATCTTCGGTTCGATATCATAGCAATGAAACTTGCGCAGCTTTAACAAGTCCTTTACCTGAGAGGAATTGACAGTCTTAACAAGGAGGATACATTAGCAAGTTTTTTTTAACCCTATCCACTTCATCAGCACAACAATGAATCATGTTCTTAATAATGAAAGGTTTGAGTCTCAATTAAAACTGTGAAGCTCCCCTTATTTATTGCCTTGCCTGGATGGAGTCCGACAAGGTATTGCTTTTGGTTGAGTTTGATTGTTTGTTTGTTTCTTTGTTTCTTAGCAACATTATGGAAAAACAGCTGAATGAAATTACATGAAACTTCCATAATATGTGGACTCTGGTCCCCAAAGAAAGTGATTAAATTTTGGTTGGTAACTGAGTGATCTTGAAAGGTCAGAATCAGGGCCAAGCGTTCTCAGAGGGCTATAACTTGAAAACTGTTGAAGATAGAGATATTTGCTATTAGCAACATACAGGAGCCCAATATTTGGGCTTTCATTTGGCACCAAGACCTTTGACCTTGAATGACCCTAAGTGGTCAAACTCAAGGTAACCGATATTCAGGGGGCTATAACTCGGAAGTGATTGAAAGTAGAGATATTTACTATTATCAACATATTGTATATCCCATATGGGTGTTTAATTGGTACCTTGACGTTTGACTGTAAGTGACCTTGAAAGGTTAAACTTAAGGTCATCCATAATCAGGGGGTAATAACTCGAAACTCGCTGAAAACAGATATTTGCTCTTACACAGATATAGGAGGTCTCATATGAGTTTTCGTTTGGTAGCATTACCTTTGGCTTTGAGTGCTCTTGAAAGGTCAGATGCAAGATCATGGATTTTCTGAGGATTTCTTGAAGACCTTTGTGCCATTACCTTAGACTTTAAGTGTGCACTGATGCTAAATGGCAGAAACGAGTCAGTATTTAATAGCAATAAAAGAACTGCTGTCAGGTGAGGTTTGTTGTGCCTGGCACCTCTTGCTGGGTGATCTGATTCACTCACCTGTTGACGAATTGCTGAGTGAAGTGGCTTCGATACATAATAACCTAACTGATGTACACAAATTCTCGAATATTCTAGTTTTAAGATGCCTCTTTGTTTTACCTGTATATTTAGGCTGATAGCTATCACATGTACACTGATAAATTACTGAAGAGGCAAGTTCCCTTGGAATTCTGTTACTCTATATAACATATATATATATATATATATATATATATATATATATATATATATATATATATATATATATATATATATATGTTATATATATATATATATATATATATATATATATATATATATATATATATATATATATATATATATATATATATGCGTTATTAATATTTCTTTGGTACAAATTATTTCATTGTAAGAGTTTAGGCGATATAAAATTGAATGAACAAATTTCTGTCAATTTCTCTGTTACCGGGATGCGGGACTCCTATATGTATCCTCCAGGGATATCAGATGCATCCTGGATGAACTTCGAATGGACCCAGAACAGATCATGTCAGAAAGTCTTTCTTTCTTTCTCTCTCTCTCTCTCTCTCTCTCTCTCTCTCTCTCTCTCTCTCTCTCTCTCTCAGAAATTCTTGAAATTTAAAGTAGCCTACTTACTCTGGTTATGTGCTAGAAATCTGGAGATTACCCACTTTTTAATGAGAAATATTAAAAATCTGTCAATAGGCAAAAGTCTGGAGAAATCCAGATTTTTCTGGGAATGTGACAAAACTGCATGATGCCGCAAGCAGTCATAGCTAGCTTGGCACAGGTGCTTGGTTTCCAACGCTATCCTAGAACACCTGTTTAGCTCATACTTTTAACTTTTTTCAATAAACTTTATAAAGATACATCATTAATATTCAAAGAATATTCGTATAGTGACATGTGAATGGAAATGCAAATGCAAATATCGAAAGAATATGCGAATATTTGCGAATGCGAATGCGGAGGCAAATATTCAGATAATCTATAGCATATATATATATATATATATATATATATATATATATATATATATATATATATATATATATATATATATATATATATATATATATATATATATATATCACACACTCTTATGCCAAATAATTTTTCAGCCATTCACTTAGATGCCCACTTACCCTTACACACGGTTTATTACTACGTAAAAGCTCTAAACACCACTCAGCAGTTTACCGTCTATGCCATACATAAGCAATACCTTTGACAATCTTTCGCTTTTTACATCGTTGTATGCTTTTTCAGATTCATAAATACCATAAAGACCTTGTAGTATTTCTCATAAGAATTCTTCACCAGTTCCCTGGAAACATTTGATCCAGCAGGGAATGATGAGGTGTATGCATAGATGATCAAAATAATGTAGCTGGGAAAGTAGAATGAAGTGTTTGAGCTATGTAGGACGGCATGGGTGATTGAACCTGTACCAGCTGAGTGGAATAACTATGTGATTTTACTCTTAAATAAGGTTAAAGGTGGGCTAATTGAGTGAAAAAAAAAATGTTGAGGTATAAAATTCGTAAGTGTTGTAGGAAAGGTATATGAAAGAATTATAATAAAAAAAGAACGGAATTTCCTGGGTGATGAACATGATGCTTTACGAGTGGTTAAGGATGTGTAGATAATATATTTGCAATGAGCCATTTTACCAAGAAATTATTAAAATCAGCTACCCCTTCCTCTAAGCCACCCTTCCTCGCCCCACCAGCCGACCTATACGCGTACGTGGTGGTGATTCTGCTGCCCATCAATTCAGCACTTAACCCCTTCCTGTACACCTTCACCACCACCAAGTTCCGATCTCAGTTACGCCGTTTTCTGAGAGGCAAGGGTGTATGCATATGGTCTCCCAGAACAGACTCAGGTAGGTATACACTTACAGCTGTATAATGAAAACTAAATTTTTCAGGATGCAGGCAGGTCTCGTACATTACGATGATTCTTGAAGCACTAACATACATATCACGTTTTTGCCTTCTTTATATCTTTGCTTACTGTACTCTGTAATCAAGGATGCTTGTAAATCAAATCATGCAATAAGAAGTGTGCCGTTAAATGTGGTTCAAAAAGTATCTGTTTGCCTTCTGCTTGTTGAAATGATCTGGTAATTATAGTTATTTTAAACGTTTACTCGTTTATCAGAATCTGCCTATTACTGTTTGGTCCTGAATGCCTTGTTCCCCACCCCTTTACCCTTCTCTTGTACTCCCCTCCTTTTCTTTCTCCTGTGTCACTCCCCCTCTTCCTTCTGCTCCCATTTCTTTGTCTCATCCCTCTTCCTCCTCCTACCTCTTTGTCACTCCAGTCTTCCTCTTCCTCTCACCCACATCGTCTCACCCTACAGACTCAGAAGTTACAAGAACATCATTTTTCCGGAGCGCCACATCTCGACTCACCAACGGGCGAGACTTCCTGCCCCACTACAATGGTGCAAACCACACCACCGTTGACGAGAGCACCGTGGCAGAGGTGTCCAGGGTGTCCATCGCCAAGGACGACCTCACAAGAGCAGAAACAAAGCTCTAGGATGCCGATTGAAACATAATGAACCAACTGAAGCATTGCCTGAACCACTCAAACCTCCTTTGAACCAGTCGAAACATGACCAGAACAGAAACCAAGTGGAGTGGATACCAATGGAAACTTTTCTTGTGGAATGTGGAAAAGTGTTGAGTGCATGGTCACTGATGCAGCTAGTAAACTAGTAGAAGCATCTTGTGAACCAATCGAGCTATCTCACATACAAGGTATTGACCAAACTGTAGATTGGATACCTGTGGAATCCTCTCGTAGGCAACGTGAACGCCATAATGTAGTAGAGTGGATGTCAATAGAAGCCTCATAAACTTGTGAAAGTGTCTTATGAAACAATCAAATCCTTGCAAGAACCATTTGAAACTTCTTATGAACAATCTGAAATCTGTAAGCATCCAATTGATATCTCTCCTGAGCAAAACAGAGACAACAGTTATAGATGTCAACTGAAATCTCTCATGTACTAAAGGAAGCCTAATCGAGGTAAGTGTACCAAATGGAGACCAAGCTGTTGAGTGCATGACAAGTGACATGCTGATTGAATAATGAGGTGGAGTATGTGAAAAATGCTTAGAATGGTTGACAAAGGAAACTGATGAAGAAGTAGGATAATAAAGCAGAAAACAAGACGTGGAGTGGAGAGAAACCAGGGCTTCCATGAGCTCTGCTCATCTTACCCTAGAGTCAAGTCAGTTTTACCCAAAATTTCAGTGTTTTACCCTAAATAGTTGGCAATACTAACTTGGATAATAAATATATATAGATATTACATAAATATGCAGTATTTATATAAAAAGAAGGCAAATTGGATGAAATATGTAGAACTCCATATTTTATAAAAGAAAACAAAAATACAGTATATAGCTACATAAGAGAATGGCAAATTGAACGATATATGTAAAGGACTCCATATTTTTTTTTTTTTCAGAGAAATGCAGCATGTACCTAAGAAAAAGGCAAATTCGACGAAATATGTGAAGGACTCCATATTTTTTGTGTAAAGAAAAAAGTAAACAGGTAAAACAGATGTAACCAAGTTTCTCCAAGTTTTATCTCATTTCCATTAGGAATTTATTTCTTGTTTATTCAGAATACACAAGTATCTTTAAAGTAATAAGTTTGAAAAGAATTGTGGCTTGAATTCATATACAGACCAACAAATCTTTGAGAAGCCTTGACAGTTACTAGATATTTGAGGCCTCTGAACACGTTGCATCACTTTTAACATTATTCATTGCTTTTTAGCATGTTGTTCTCAAAGTTCAGGTTATGAAAAACTACTTCCAAGCGTTTCATGTGATATATTGCATGTAATAGGCCACATAATGTTTCATTTTCACGAGAGGGTCTAAGAAAATTTTAGTTAGACTTACTTGGGTAAAAAAAACGTTCAACCGCTGCATCTGAAAAGGGTAGTGAGAGAAGGATGGATATGGCTAAGGCAGATTGAGATAACATGGCAGCCCTGCATAATTTTTCCTGTTCAGCACATAATTCCAGCAATTCTTGAAGTGGAGCTGATTAGAAAGTTCTTCATCTAAACAGTGCGGTCTCCAGTCTTCATCCACAAAATTTTTGTTAGAATGTATTGTTAACTGTTCCAATTCATTAGATAAATATGCCAAAGATGGAGGATTCAGAGTAGAAGCAGAACGAGGGTTTTCACCGGGCACTACCTTATGAATAATGTCATTTAGTGAAAATCTTTTCTGAATCCGGAATACAGCTTCTTTCAAGAAAGACTGATATGACTTATAAAACTGTGAAAGTTCTTCTTCAGCTACTGTTCCTGATTTTTTAAGATTACCTAATGTTGCCTTCATATATATTTTCAACAGGAAGAAAGGCACTTTCAAAATGAGTTGAACAGGACCAAGGAATGAAATGTCAGGTTTCTAAACAAAACTCATATCAATGAAGTCAGATCACAAGCTTCCAATATGTCTGCATGTCTCAGTGTTTAATGTGCAGAAATTTGGAGTCTCAGACTGCAAGATTGTACTATATCTGTTAAACTTACCCAGGTTGTAGTCTAGAAATTCAAGGTAGACTCGGGTAAATTTGTTTTTTAACCCCTCAGCGCCAGTTGACGTGTATAGCCATCACGATTTTGGGCACAGGGCAAAGCCGATTGACATGTATAGCCGAAAGCGTCTTCCCGCCACCCTTTGAGCTTTAACTTATCCTTACATTGACGGGACTACCTGAAGACGTGAGGATAATTTCATTTGAAAGAGGAGGAGTTGGTGAATCTTACGTATCTTTAATTTTTTCTCTAGCTTTTATAGTTTGGAAGATATTAAGCTTTGAAATAAGGGTATTTTTTTCCATCAAGGATATCCTCCATAGGGAGGAGGGTGCGCACCAGAAAAACCCCAGTGTGTAGGGGTTAAAGCAGTAATACTCATATCATTGACCTGTTTTGGGTCATTAAAAGCCAATTCTATGATATATCTATAAAGCTTGGATTGAAGAAGTGGCTGGTTACGGTGGTTATGGCTGTGTATGTGGGTGCTCGCATCCAGGTAAGAGTGAATGGAGATTTGAGTGATGAATTTTCCGTGAATGTTGGTGTGCATCAGGGGTCAGTTTTGAGTCCCATGTTGTTTATCATGGTACTTGAAGCCCTCTCACGTGACTTTAGAAACAGACTCCTGTGGGAGATGTTGTATGCTGATGATTTGGTGTTGATTGCAGAGAACGAAAGGGAGGTGGGGGAAAGGTTTAGGAAGTGGAGAGATATGGGGCACAAGGTCTTAAGGGTAAATGCAGATAAAACAAAAGTGATGATATCTGGAGTTGGTGGCGGTACTGTCAAAGACGAGGGAGAGTGGCCTTGTGCAGTTTGCCACAAGGGCTGGGGAAGTAATTCCATCTTGTGCAGTGTTTATGATAGTGGTATCAGAGGTAGACTGCGAGATAATGCTGATTTTATGTGTACAGCGTGTCGGAGAGAGCAGGTGGAGATTGCCTGGCGTGAAAGGATTGAACTTGCTGGTGAATCTCTTGAGTGTGTGGAAGAGTTTTGTTATTTGGGAGACATGCTGTGTGCTGGAGGTGGGGTTGGAGCTAGCGCTGTGGCTAGGGTGAGAAGTGGTTGGAAGAAGTTCAGGGAGTTCTTGCCTCTTCTGACATTGAGAGGGCTCTCCCTGTGTACTAAGGGGTCTTTGTATGCAGCATGTGTTAGGAGTGTAATACTGTATGGTAGTGAGGCCTGGGCAGTAAAGGAGGAGGATATTCACCTGTTCAGACGTACAGAAATAACAATGATTAGGTGGATGTGTAGTGCGTCCCTGCGTGCAAGGTCTGGGGGGGCTGGGTTTACAATGGAAGAGTTGAGAGGTAGGATGGGACTGGAGTGTATTGGTGTTGTGATGAGGAGAGGTAGATTGAGATGGTTTGGACATGTGGAGAGGATGGGGGATGATAATTGGCTGAGGAAGCCGAGAAGTGTTAATATTGGGGGTGCGGTTGTGAGGGGTAGACCGAGAAAGACATGGGACGAGGTCATTAAGTGTGACCTCAGGGTTAAGGGACTGAATAGGGAGGCTACAATGGATCGTGCAGCATAGAGAGCCGCCATTAGGTGACCAAGACCGACGCATGCAAGCATGTTGGAGCCTTTAAAAACGAAACTGTTAGTGCAGTGGGATGCATTCGTTTCGTTTCGTTTCGAAACGAAACGAATGCATCCCACTGTGCTAACAGTTTCTTCACACATGCCTGTAGAGATAACTACCTGGGTTGACTTGGAGTCAGGATTTTTTTAGATTTAATGTCACCGAATATTTGAAACTTTTGGAATGCATTTTGCCTCTTGGAGCTATGACTAAAGTGTGGAAAAATGCTACAGCATAAATCTTCAACATATTTAGGAAGTTTGAGGCACACATTTGATGCACAGAGATGAATCATTTGGCATTAACATTTAACAGTTATGACATGAGGCAAAGATTATCTTAGTAATGTTGCTACTGAATGGTTGGCTTCCATCAGCACATTGGTAGTGTCAGAACAAAACCCAACAATACTATCAAGAGGAATGTCTTTTGATGTGGAAGATTCTTTCAGGGCCCTGAACAGTCCTACAGCTGAACTATCATTAACCTCTACCAGATCTATAAAAGAGTTTTCAAGCTTTTTTTTCTCAAAATACTATACTAATATGCACAATTGTTTTGTGGTAGCCTACTCCTGTCTGTCATCTATAATGACAGAAAAAAGCCCTTCACATCAAATTCCAAATAGTTCTTTACCAAAACGCTTTCCAAACACTTGCCTAATTTTACTTTCATAAGAGACATCATATCAGGAAACATTGCTTTTAACAAGTCCAGTAAGAGCTCACATAATGAAATGGGGAAGTGATGCACTGATAGAAATGCACACACCTGAAACTCAAAACTGCATGCAGATTTTTCAGTTGGGTCACTTGGAATCGCATAAATGGCAATAGCCTTTGTCGTGAAATTTGCAGACTAAGGTGTTTGTGTCTTTGAGAACGTGAATGTCTAGTAATTTCAGAATTTCCACATGTTACGTCAAAGTTACAAAGTTTACAGAAAGCATAATAATTTCTACTGGTTGATCTAACTGACTTTGATAATCATCCGGGAAACTGAGGTTCAACCCTCCAACTTTCATGCCTTTTTTGAGTGTACGTATTTATTTTACACGCTTTACTTTCTTCTTAGGAGGCGTATTTCGGTCATCTTGAGTTTTTGGCGTTGTAAGTGTTCCTGGGTCATTACAACTAGAAGAGCCTGATTCATCACCCATTCTACATGAAACAACAAAAAACAGTAGTAGTGGTGGTGGTACTGGTAACAGTGGTAGTAGTAGTAGTAGTAGTAGTAGTAGTAGTAGTAGTAGTAATAATAATAATAATAATAATAGTGACATAAAAGCACATACGGAAATAGTAGTAGTAGTAGCAGTAGTAGTAGTAATAATAATAATAATAATAATAATAATATTGACACAAAAGCACATACTGAAATAGTAGTAGTAGTAGTGATAGTAGAGTAGTAGCAGTCATAATAATAATAATAATAATAATAATAATAATATTAATACATAGGGATAGTAGTAGTAGCAGTAGTAGTGGTAAAAATAATAATAATAATAAATAAATACTAATACTAATACTAATAATAATGAAAACAACAACAACAACAATAATAATAATTATAATAATAATAATAATAATAATAATAATAAATAATAATAATAATTAATAATAATAATAATGATAAAAATAATACAAACCCACGGAGAGAGAGAGAGAGAGAGAGAGAGAGAGAGAGAGAGAGAGAGAGAGAGAGAGAGAGAGAGAGAGAGAGAGAGAGAGAGAGAATTATAGCTTACAAGCATTTTTAAAAAATGAGATATAATAATGGAGACATAAATATTCGAGTTTAATATACATCCTGATAATTTTCCTGCTTTCATATCTAGACTAGTGAATTTTAAAGGTATTCTTGTCGATTGTAGAGGATGTGGTATATCAGCAAGTAGCACAGGTATTATGGGAGCATAATCAGCTTAGGCCTAGTTGTTAAATTACCAAGATGTTACGAGTTTAGTTTTAAATTAACATTATGTACGGATTTTCACATGATTAGAGGCAGCATTATGACATGGAACATTATATTGTGGCAGAGTGCCGTTAGGTAGCCCTCTCTGAATTGTATCCATATCCTTTCATTTACGATCATCACATATGCAGTACAAGAACTTGACTATGCTTATCCCTCAACAAACAAAGTAAATCATAAGCTAAATCTCTACTTCTATAGTCTACACTCTGGCCATCCAGGGAATCAAACACCATAATCACAACTTACATATTCCTCAATATACAGTATAATTTCGTACATTGTGTCAACCATTCTCAAGTTACCAACTTCACTTAATTCATTGTACCAATACAAATAGTAGTTATCTGAGTAAAGAACAAAACAAAATTATACCCGAGTTGCACACCCTGTACTGTTCACGTCCTAACTTCGTATCTGCCTTGAGTTACCCGCACTGATATATATACACTGGATGGGGCATGCCGTGTACAACCTAACGCAGGCAGCTGAAGCCCGTGCACGGTGGCAGAGGCCATCTTAGTGGTCCCATCAAGCCCAAGCACCCATGTGTATACACATGTAACACAACCCAAAAAACAGAGAACTCCCATCAAAACTGAGGCACCTACATTATTAATCTGGGAGTTTCTTACTGCCATAAATAAATTCACTGGTAATGAAAAACCCACTTACTATCCCTTTCCCGCCCTTTATGGTGTCATAATACGAATGACGCCAATCAGATCACTATCTGTGTCCTGTTGGTAAACTCCCAATTAGCTGGATGCATCTACGCCAACATTTTTCGTGGTGTCAGGTAATATTTTAGTGTACAGCCTTTTTTATAACACAGGTTGCACACCAACAATCACAGTTTTTTGAAGAGCAGAAGCCAAATGTCCGAGGTTATTGCGAGCAAGTAGGTGTAACTGACGAAGTTATATATCGGTGGAGTGGCGAGAGATCGCATATAGCACAATACAGTAGTCATAACATAATCCAACATATATCAGAAGCATACACAATCACTCATGCCTGAATAAGATCAACTTGGACTGTCGATTCTTAAGTGATGGTCCATTCAGCTTTTCCCTGAAGCTTTTGGCCAGATGATGCATCCTAATTTTTATATAACAAGATCCGATACATTTGATCACCACAAATACTGTAAATGATTATGATTCGTTGGACAGTCCAGTATATGCCCATGCAACTGCATAAAAGGGTTGTTGCCATGCTACATTGTCTAACACGGCGGTAGCAAGTGCTGACGTGATATGCAGTGACTGTGGCAAGGCACCCTGCGGAGAAAGCAGCATCCTTTGCAAAAAACATTCCAAAACTTTGCACACTCTTACCACATCCTGCAATAGCCCCACCAGCCCGCTATGATTTTTCATCAGCAACAGGCTTCCACTTCCGATATCCGTCAAAATTTGCTACATGGGTAGAAAATACCCTCCATTTCCATGAAACCTTCCATGTAATTCAGTGCTTACTGATCCATCAGGGCACAGTTTGATGGCAATCCCCCACACTGGGCATTTGCATCAAAAAGTTTAGTCAGTAAATATGTAGCATGCCACAGATGCTGGTGGCACTTCCAATTTTACAATATTTATCAACTAAAATATGTATGGAATACTTGAATGTTGTAAAATATTGCCTAATCAAACTCTGCCTGTTTAATTATCAAACAACAGAGTTCAAGTGAGAATAAACAAGCACCACAATTGTTTGTAGTGTACAATAGTTTTAATGACTTATAACTTTTGGTGTTACTGGCCACTGATTATCAAAAGTCAGAAGAGCCATACTTTGTTGTTGCTTGCCCTACTATTAGAATATGCAACCAACAAATTTGCTGACAGAGAGAATAGGGAAGCATGGATAAAGAACCCAGTGCCAGTTATGCTGTATCACAGTAATTGTCTAGCACATTTGAGTGTTGTCCTCTATGAATACATACATAACCTGAACCTGGTAAGTCTGAGTTGAACATTGTACTCAGATATCTCATTAACCAGCCCCGTTCCAACCGATTTTCCACCACTGACCCCCCCCAATCCCGACAGAATTTGGGAAAATTTTTTTTGGCTCAAACCTACGTTTTTGGTGAGAAACATTGAAAATTCATAGAGAAATCACTCACCTGAGGTTTCAAATACCGGATACAGGTAACAGTACCCTTTATCTTACTCTGTTTTGTTTGAGGCAGGTTCCAGAGAAAACGAGTTCTATGGGAGGGGTAACTATTCCACACCACTCATAAATTTATTTATTTGGTACGAATTTATATGTAGTACAAGAATATATTGGTTTTCACACAGTAATATAGGCGATACAAGCATTGTTCCATTCACCAGACACATTAACATACCTCACCATTTTTGGCGACATTACCTGATCATCATTTCTGACTGTTTCTTCCTCTAATGCTATGTAAACTTTGTCCTCCACATTGTCATCGACTGGGGAATCATTCTAGCCTTGAATTTTGTACCGTTGTGTGACATGTCTTTACTGGCCAGTTCACTGGTAACATGGGAAATGCCGAGACAATGGCATCGGGAGGGGGGGGAGGTCATGTGGGGTAAGACATTGTCTCTGCCTGGCATCTGGTAGAGGAAGTGTCCTGTGTATACGTACCAATAATCACGCACGAAATTTGAAAAATGTGCAAATGACGGACCTTGCAATTGTGGCGTGTTTATATATGTCAACGGGAGTCACAGTGGCAAAACGTTCAGACATCTATACACATCAATGGGAATTGGCGGGTTAATCCAGTTTTTCCAAAAGACCTAAACTAGGACACTGTATGTGTCTTACATTCCGTGGGACCTTAAGATATAATATATGAAGGAATACAGTGAGATACATAGGTAGTTGATATAAACCAGCTCTAGGCATACTCACTGATGAAACGTCTATCTACAGTCCTTAAACCGCCTGTTGGTGCAGTTGATCGCTGCACACGATGGCATAATGTTGAACATTAACTGTATTGGTTGTTTTATCTCCAAACTGGCATGCTTAGCCTCAGCTTCAAGCAAGAAACACAAAAATCTTACACTGTTGAAAGCGTAAACGCGTGCATCGACGATTGTCTTGGAACCATCAAGATGGCAGCCACTGGCCTCAAGTCCAGAGGGCAATGCCGTATCCACTTGTAACCATATCGATGGTTACTCTCCGTCCTCTGGCCCAAGGTCTCTCAGCCAGATGAGTCAGATTCAGCCGTTGCCACATCTGAGTCAATCCGACCCAACCATTTGGGAATTAAACGTGGCACACAGTAGGCTATGAAACATTAGAGTTTTGTGTTAATTTCTAAAATAGGTTTGTGTAATATTAATTTTTTATTGATTGTGATACTTTTTTATTGTTTGCATTTTGGCTAAATTATGCCAAAATTACGCTATGTTATGCACTAACCTAAACACTGCACTAGAAAGGGTCTGGCTACCCTAGTTTAGGGTACTTTACCCTAAAATGGAGGCCCTGAGGAGAACAACAAAAGGAGTTGGTCTGCATCAATGTTACTGATATCGAGGATCAATTTGGTTAGCCTACTTTAAAGGAAAGAGAAACTAGTTCAGAGACAACTTTGAAACTCATCATGATGTTATGCATCAATGCGACCTGTGTTTCATATCGATATGGTTAAGCCGCTTATGTTGTGACTACGAAACTCACCAAAGATGACTGTCAAAATTGGGGATCAACTAGTTATAGAACATAAAAGGGACTGTGAAACCAGCTGTAGGTATGCCCTGATCCAATAGTGGCTCAGGTAACCAGCTTCTCAAACGTGTACCGAAAGTGATGAGGAAGTCAGAGTTAGATGATCCTGAAAGCTACATCCAGCAAGGAAAAAACAAGTTTGAACAATGCACAGCAAGTCTATCGTGAAAACTATATATATATATATATATATATATATATATATATATATATATATATATATATATATAAAACTGTGAATGTTAAATACATCCACCCAAACCACTCAAACACTACCAGTTGTATTATAGTGACTCTACTCTGCCCATGTAAACCTGATATAAAAACGTCATCCCTCTCTCTTGAAGGTTGAGTTATTTAGAAATTAACATTGGATTATGCTGCCAATCAGCAGATAGTGATATGTAAATGATGTAGAGCCGTATTATTGTTATTTATTTATTTTTTTGCCACTCTGGGTTCAGAAGACTAGTCACGAAAAAGCGCTATGAAATTGATGCCGTGCTAAAGTATTGTCACAGTGTAACACTGAGTTATATGAAATAAGCTGCAAAGATGTAAAAGTCCATAAAGTTGAACTAAATGTCTTCCTAACTCATGCTCTGAGAGTCCTAATCGCAATTCTTACCCTTTCAGCCCGAGGGCATCTTTTATATCCCATTCTTGTTACTACCGAAATATTTTTGTGCTGATGAGGAGCCCACACCTGATGGCGCGGTGCATCCTGGGTAGAACAGCTGCGACGTCCACCCAGGTGCCAGACCTCCTTATTTTCCTGCACCTTGCAGAGAGAAGGACCATGGTTCGACCCTGGTGATGGGCCACCACAAGGGAACACCGCTTCCCTTCACAAGCAATGTATTGTACATTACCTGCAGGTACAGCACAGTATAGAAACAATTGCATACCTGTGGTCTGGGGTTCTACACCACACTGTTTTATTAAGGTTTGTGAGGACACATTGTATTGAATGGGTTACTGCAGGCTATATCTGACCCCCTCCCCCTCCCACCCATTTGATAATTATTCTTAGGAAGTAGGAAATCATCTTGAGGTAGCAAGAATATTATTAGGAAGACGTCATTGTAGTGGAAGATAAATATAACAAAAAGATGAAAATGTAAATACTGGATGATTCCAGGTTTCATTCCCTGATCATCATCGTCACCATATCGCTGTCTCACATCCGGCATGTGAGGGTGGTACTTGAAGGTCACTGCTCCACTCGTGTGTTTTTGTGATACTTATATCTTAACCTTTCAGTCTTATGAAGTAATTTTGTAGTTTTTTTGGTACAGCTTTAGTGGACATTTGTGCCGGGAGGGGGTTGGTGATAACCAATACCCTCTTCAGACACAAAGTAATCCATATGTATAAGTGGCGAGTGATGAGAAGGGTAGGTGGTGAACTGATGAATGGAAGGCAATGACTGATTATGTGTGTGTGGATGATAGGATGAGAAAGTGTGTAGTGGATGCAAGAGCATATGGAGGTTTGGAGGAGTGGACTCTCTGACCTCCACTTGGTGGTGGTGAGAATCCAAATCCAAATGAAAAGGAGAAATAGAAGAAAAGAAGGACAGGAGGAAGTTATTCATACAAGGAGGGTGGAAAGGTTACAAGAGGTTGGAAAAGAGGCAGAATATACGAGAGAAGTGGAGGAGCGATTGGGTAAATATGGATTGGAGCAGATGGGGGACGTAGAAGGTGTGTACAAGATACTCACGGAAGAAAATATCTGTGCAGCATGGAAGGTGGTGTGTGGGGTGAAGAGATGAAAAGGGGTGCAGGGAACAGCATGGTGGAGTGAAGAGATGAGACAGGCTGTAGTACAAAAGAAGAAAGCACATAGTTAGTGGATGAAAAACAAGGGCGTGGAAGTAAATGAGAGACGGAAGAGTGAGTTAGATGTAGAAAGGAAGATAGAGGTGAAAAGATTAGTAAGAGAGAGTAAGAAGTGAGTGGATGAGGAATTTGGAAGGAATTTGAGTGTAAAGTGGAAAGAATGTAAGAAAATGTTCTGGAAAGAGGTAAAGAGAGTTAGACAGGGTGTCAAAGAAGTTAGTCAGAGAGTGAAAGATAAAGATGGTAGATTACTAGTGGCGTGGGCAGAAAAAGTGAGCAGATGGAGGGAACACTTTAAGGAATTGTTTAACATAGAGAATGAATGTAATGCGAGTATAAGTGGCTAGTGAATGGCTGGGAGACGGAGGGATGTGAGAAGAGTGGAAGAAATCAGTAGGATGGAAGTTGTGGAAGTAATGAAGAAAGTTAAAATGGGGAAACCCCAGCAACTGATGGAAAGTATGGTGAAATGCTGAAGCATGGAGAAGAGATAGTAGTATTATGGATGTGGAAGATATGCAGATTGGCCTGAGAGGAAGGCAGAGTTCCGGAGGATTGGAAGTCAGGTATAATTATCCCCCCATACAAAGGAAAAAGGGAAAAAGAAGTGTGTGGTAATCATAGGGGCATTTGTCTTCTTAGTGTAATAGGAAAAGTATATGGTAGGGTACTTATTGACAGAGATAGGGAAATAACAGCGGAATTAGTTGGAGAAGAACAGGGAGGTTTTAGGAAGGGAAGGGATTGTGTAGATCAGATATTCATTCGTAGATCTTCAGTAGAAAAGTTTCTAGAGAAGGGAAAGACGTTGTATGTTGCCTTCATGGATATGGAGAAAGCATATGACAGGGTGGATAGACAAAGATTGTGGAAAGTATTAGAAATATATGAGAAGATGGGAAGTTGATGAATGCCATGAAGAGTATTTATGAGGGTGCTAAGGTTGCAGTGCATGTGCATAGTGAACTGAGTGAATTTTTCTATTTGAAGGTTGGATTGAAACAGGGATGTGTCATGTCTCCATGGTTGTTCATTCTGTACATGGATGGGGTTAAAAAACGAGATACAGGGTGGGGCAGTGGATGTTGGAGCGGCCCTAGTGTGAGAGGGCAGTATTTGGAAACATCCTGTCCTGTTGTCTGCAGATGATACTGTGTTGTTCAGTGAAGACGAAGGGGAGCTGCAAGGCTTGGTGGATGAGTTTGGTAGAGTGCGTAAGAACGGAATCTAAAGGTGAATGTAATGAAGAGTAAAGTTATGGTCATCGACAGAAGTGAAGTGGGTGAATGTACAGTGAGGTTGGATGAGGAGGAAATGGAAATTGTAAGTGTGTCTAAGTACCTAGGTAGTGTGATGAGAAAGGATGGAAGTTTAGAGGGTGAAGTGCTTGAAAGGGTACAACAAGGAAGAAAGGTTGCTGGTTCTTTGAAAGCAATGATAAGAAACAGGGAAGTGAGCATGGAAGTGAAAAAGTTACTGTATGACAGTATTGTGATACCAACTCTAATATATGGAAGTGAAGCTTGGACCTTGTTGGAGGGACAGAAATCAAGAGTAATAGCGGTGGAAACGAGTTATTGGAAAGGAGCATATGGAGTCACATGGAGAGACAGACTGACAAATTAGGAAGTGAAGGAACATTGTGATGTGGATGTGGATGTGACAGGAAGCGTTAGGAGAAACATACTGAGGTGGTTTGGCCGTGTGGAAAGGATGGAGAGTGAGAGACTGACGTGGAGAGTGTATGTGAGTGAGGTGGAGAGGGGGGGAGGGAGGGGGAGGTCAAGGATGAGATGGAGGGATGGAGTGGAGAGGTATATAAGAGAGGAGGGTGTGAGCTGGCAGTAGGGCAGTGAAGTGGCGGGAGACAGGGCGACATAGAGGCCATTCGATTGCGGCCACCTCTTATGGGATTAAGGCGTCTGGCAATAGATAGATAGATAGATAGATCGATTCATTAAGCCTTTCAACATAAGAAATCTTTTCTTATCCAAGTATAATCGCCAGGATGGAGGAAAAATAAACTATGAAAACACGTCCCAGAATGAAGAGGTTGTTAAAGGCAAGATCTCTCTGTCATTCTCTGTTAATCTGAATAAAAACACTGGGTTGAAGCTCGAAGAATTAAGACGTCCTCCGCCAGCAATGCCTAACTTATACTTTGTTTTAAGTTTTACGCCATGTCCACTTTTTTGGATAAGAGCTAATTCGTTGCCTCTTGACAGAGGACTTTGGTTTTGGAACGTGTTGCACTTTTATGGCCGGTTGCCCATCCTGATGTCTACCAGCGACCCTTGGGTGGACTCGAACCTCCGACCCTTCGATCAGAGCGCTCTGACCCACTGAGGCGCGGCTGCTACAGTACCTAACTCTTAGCTAAATATAAATAATTTGTTAGCTGGAATAGAACAGTAAAATTATAGCAACAGTGAGAGGGTTAGTGGTGGCAGCACTGACACTTTCAGACTCCTGCACTCACTTCCACCTGAATAAAATCGTAAACCCTTGTTTGAGAATGAATACCATAATTGTCTCAACTGTTAGACTAGCGGTTTCAGCATAATCATTCTCAAGTTTCACTTCTCGTTCACACCTGAACTAAACCAGTTGGCGTTAGCTGAAAGAGATTATAATCACACCGACATGAGACAGTTAATGGCACACCAATGACAGTTCAGAAGATGAATAAAGAAAATGATTTTCATTTCACAGTACTGTGAAATGTTCAGACAGATGAATTATAACTATATGCAGAAGCTTGTCATCACTATGAGGATGTAACACTTGGGACTCTGGTCAGGGGAGGTTGTTTACTATGAGTTTAATTCTAAAAGGAGACTCACAGCCCTATCAAAACTCTAAGCACTTACCCAAAATAGAGTTGTCTTTGAACCACGCTTCACTTTGGTGCACTTGTCCAAATCAGCTGTTTCTGAACATCCTCTACCATTACCACCACCACCACCACTACCACAGCTACAACCACCACTACCATTTCCACAGCTACCACCACCACTACCACTGCCACAGCTACAACCGCCACAATCATCATCACAGCTAACCCAAACATCACCACAACCACCACAGCTATCTCTACCATCATCATCATCACAGCTACCAAAACCATTACCAGCATCACAGCTACCACCACTACCTCCATCACAGTATGCATCAGTGGTCTGGAATCCTCATCTCAAAAAATGCATATGTAAGATTGAAAAAGTTCAAAGGGCCACTACAAGATGGGTACCAAGCTTAATGAATCTAAGCTACGAAGAAAGACTAGAAAAACTGAATCTGCCAGCACTACAGGAGAGAAGGAAAAGAGGAGACATGATTATGCTATACAAATGCATATGAGGGAAGGAGAAAATAGACATAAATGAATATATAGCCTATGGGGAAGCATCAGCAAGAGGACGCTGAAAAAAACTGCATAAAAAGAGAGGAGATAAAGACGTAAGGAAATTTAGTTTCCCAAATAGGGCAATTGATTAGATGAATGCACTACAGAATAATATAGTGTGTGCCAAAACAATTCATAAATTTAAGGAGATGTATTGCGAAAGTGGTTTAAGATACGGGACAGTAAGAACAATTAGGTAAGAACATACAATATATGTATATATCTATATCTATCTATCTATCTATTATCTGTCTATCTATCTATCTATCTATATACCGGTACATATATATATATATATATATATATATATATATATATATATATATATATATATATATATATATATATATCGTTATCAGCCATTTGAGTGTCCACTGCACGACCGGCCTACCCCAACCAAAGTGGGGATGATACAGCCTATGTATCTCTACCAAATGGCTTAGGCTATCTGGCAGAGATTGTTTGTAGGGTGAGAAGTGCTTGTAAGTGATTGTAGTGTTGGAGTGGTTTTGGATGTGTGTGTAGTCTGTGAACCATGTGAACCAAGTGTAATTAGCCAGCACAGGCCGACTGGGTGCAAGCATACTTTACAGTACGCGACACTGGTTCAACCACAGCACCCCCTATGTCCGCGAAAGCAGCACGTGGCTGGAAGAACACTCCCAAAGTTTATTACCCTGGCTGGGTGCGACCCCTCGTTCTCCCATGTATGAAAACGCACACTCTACCACTGTACCACAGAGGCTCCATTTATATATATGTGTATATATAATGTGCTGCATTACTTTACTTCAAGAGCAGCAATCGGAAAAGAAGTTAACCTCTTTAACCTGAGGGAATCATCTTAACTCTGTCATTTTATATATTTAATTTTCTCTATCCGCAGATGGTTATATCTGTTCACCAAAGGAGAACCACCTGGTACCGGTAGTGAAGGGCTTAGTGAAGACTGTATCTCACTCCTCCAGTTCCATTAGCCTCTCTCCAACCCGAACAAATTCCTCAGGATGTAACGAGAAAATTCCTATGTAGAGGATAATGTGTTATGACGTGTTCTAATAATAATAATAATAATATTAATAATAATAATAGTAATATACTTTAAGTAAAATGCTTTATATTTATCTTTGTGCATTCCTAAAAATGTGCAGTATTGCTGCCATTACAGACTCAATAAAAGCCTCCACTTGGAGGATTTATTTTTTGCATATTTTTTTGCGACCACTTGACGATTTTATTCTATTTTTATAATGGAGGATTTTAATGAGGATTGTTTATAACCCCTCCAATGACCATGGCTTCTCATAAGTTTAATAAAACCGTCTAGACATAACAAGAACTAGTAAGGAAGGCGACATGGAAGGGTTAAGGATACATAACATGTATATACAGTAATCTGTCTAGTATATGGTACATATTTAAGTTTTTCTACGTAGTGCAAATAGCGATTGTCATACTTCAGGGAAGTGTGATTGGAAATTAATATTACTCAATATGGCTTTGGATATTAAGATACAGAAATGAGTGACTCTTGGTAAACGAGTGAAGGAAGGAATAGTGAAACTATGAAAGAATGGAAATAACAAAAAAAGTGATGAAATGAAAAATAATGTATATTGTATATCACATGATGAATAAGAATATTAAAAAATTGGCAAAATAGCAAAAAGAAAGATAAATTGCAATATAAATAAAAAAAGATAAAACGAAAGGAATTGTCAAAGTATGAAAGGAAAATTTTATGAGATAAAAATCAATGAGCTGTACTCAAAAAGAGGTCTGTGGGTGGCCAGTGGTCAGTGCTTTTCCTTGTACTGTACACCTGTCATTCACCAGATTGGCACATAACTGGACAGCACTTTTACATGCACTGCAATAAGGGCACGATTAACATTTTGTGACCCACCCACTATCAGTGTAGAGGTCAATCAGACTCAGAAAAGCTCGTCAGTCAAAATTCCATGCCATGGTTATGAAACTCAATTTTTGACAGTGAAAGGATTGTGTCCACGTAAAAATCTGAAACTTCCCCAGATGTCCAGCACAAGTTGTAATGCAGCTACCGGCGTGGAAGCTTTGAAACATTTTCATGAGATTTTCAAGTGCAATCAACTCGAGAAGGGTGACTCCTTCACCATGGCAAAGGCCCCAGCTAAGCAACATTTATTACCCTACACTTGTAGGCTATAGAAACAAATAAATCAACAAATAAAATATTGGCTCTAAAACCATGCTAATTACCTGATTTAAAAAAGTGTGGCTTCCGGATGTATCCCAGACTGAGGCTTGTGAAGAAATTACATTAATACGACTGAAAATATGGAGACAGAGTGTCCTAATGAACATCAAGAAAGAAGAGTTCCAGGAATGCTTCTATCAGTGGAAGGAACACAGGAACAAATGTGTTGATAAACGGGAATACTCAAAGGACATAACCAAATTATGTGTTTAATGTTTCAAGGAACAAGAATTTGACAACCATCATCAGAACCGTTTTCACACGTTGTAAAATAAATGGAATAAGATGTAAAATTAAGAGAGTAAAAGGAAAATAAGAATGAAAATAAGAACAAACATAAACAGCACAAGGCAAACAATAAAGGAAAAAGTAAAGAAAAACGTGAACGAGTAAGGAAACTCGACGAGTTAAAATGAGAAGGAGAAAAAACAAACCTACAGAGGAGTGATGATAACTGAAAATATATTGACAAAAACCCTGTAGGTAAAGCGATGATAAAGAAAACTGAGAAAGAGAGGAAAATGAAAAAAAAAAGTGTAAAATAATGGGGGCAATGAGTGTGGAGTGTAAGATTAAAGTAAATGGAGTGAAGAAAATGGAAAATGAGATTTCACACACACACACACACACACACACACACACACACACACACACACACACACGGTCGAGCGTCGGGGAGTGGTCTAATACGGGGGTGTTGGTGCCACTCTCCCGACAGAGAGAGAGAGAGAGAGAGAGAGAGAGAGAGAGAATGGAAAATAACATTAACCCATTCAGTCTGAGAATGTATTTTTCTAGCAATTTTTGCCATCTCTAGACACTTTTATTCAATATCGGGGAATCATTTTTATATAGAGGTGTTAGTTACAGCCTTCTTGTGCCCTTTCTCTATAAGTGGTCACCCCCCAAACTGAAAAAAACTGTCTGCCTGTCTGGAGACAGAAGAATACAATTAATATACGTCCTTGGATTGGTGTGACAAAAATGATAGAAAGTGTGAAGATGTTTTAAATGCTGAAAAATGTATTAACATGAAGAAAATGTGCAAAATGTTATAATTCTATAATTTAATAACTACATATTTAAAACACGAATTAATGATCAGGGAGGAAATTGTATGGAAAGTAAATTTGGGGGAAGTAATTAAAAAACAAGATAACGAAGTAAGACAGATCAAGCATAAAATAAAAAAAACAAGATTTAGTTAATAAAATATAACAAATCGAAGTAAAAGGACTAGGAAAAATGAACAAATTGATGATATGAGGTACAGTTATATAAGCAATGATTAATGCACTTAAAGATGGTGTAGCAAATTTCGGAAAAAAAAAAAAGATTAAGTAGACCATATAGAAATATATAAAAAAGAAAGAATGCAAATCTAAATCCTGAAAGAAGTGAACGTATCTTGAAAAATACATTAAGAAAGAATTAAGAAGGAAGACACGTGAATAAAAAGTGTGATATATTGTATAAATTGGAACAACTAAATAGATCCGACATAAAATTAAGGAAAAATAAAGCAAAAAGAAATAAAGTAATAAAATTTTAAAGTGTGGAAGAACAAAGCAGATTAACCCTTCTCAGGTACATCTGGGTCTGACAGACCCGGACAATTTTTTCGGTGCTATAGTTCAGTAACCTAGAGATGCTTGGGATTCCTGTCCTTCTCAATAGCTTCCTAACTTTTTGTGTCCATGCAGGGTGTAGGGAGGTTACTTTCGTGTCTCTGTTTTTGCAATATATCACTCAGAATTGCATGTTAGGTCTGTGAGACCCAAGTATACCTGAGGAGGGGGGAGATTTTTTTCACTCCTAGCTTGCAGGTTATCTTTCTGCTGTGTGGCGTCCACTATGACCATAATGGAGGAACTCCATCCCTCATGTTGTGACACAAGTGGTCTTTGTTTTCGCGTATGGCGACTGCCTCCCCTCCCCCCAAAAAAAATAAATAAATAAAAATAAAAATGGTTTGGCATTTTTTTCGATTTTTTTTTAAAAATATGTACAGTTATGCGAATCAAAACTTATTTGCATAATTTTGTAACTGATAAGACATAATACATTGAGGGGTATTCAGGAATTCATTATATGAAACATATATGACACTACGGCATTTTTTAAAGCTGGGTCTGACAGACCTAGGTGTACGTAAGTTGTATGCGAAACTGTAGGTGTACCTGAGGAGGGTTAAAAAGAAAACAGATTTATAAAGGGATATGCAAGTGAATCTTGTGAAAATAATAAGAAAAAAAATAGAAATAAAAAATAAAAAAATAAAATGAAAAGTTTAGTGAAAAAAAAGTCAGATTGGATAAACTAGTGAAAAATGTTACTGTAATAGAGTTATAGTAGATTATTCTAGACAGTAACAAATACATGTTTGAAAATGGCAAGAAAATAGATAGAAATGCTGGGTGGAAAAAAACAAACAAACAAGAAAATGACTAATGCATGAAAATACCATGAAAATATCGGAATGTAGAGAGACAATGAGAGAATTAGAGAGAAACTAATGAGGTAATGGAAAATAAGCAAGGTTAAACAGAAAATATAAAAACCTATAATAATTTAAGAGTACAAGTATGAAATACAGAAAGGCGTGAATAATTGGAAAATGATATATATTTTGTTCTGTGCTGAGTAATGTAGTAAACATATGAAGTCAGTAATAATAAACGGCATTAGCGTATCCAAGTGCTTAACCCTTCATCCCGAAGAGCCCATTCGGGTTTTATTATTGCTGTTCCCAAACTATCTTGTTGATTTTCGGATGGAACTTTACAACTCACGGACTTAATCAAAGGTGTATCATATTCCTATCCGAAAAGTTTCTCCTTTGGTGAATTAAATCCATTGAATGAGAAAGAAATACACCTTTGAAATACGGAATCGTAATGAAGATGTAGAATGAGAACCGAGATCCCGTATGTTTCTCGATATGTTTCTGTTTTGTCATTTGCTCTATTCTTGCTATATCGGAGGATTTTATGTGATCAGAAGAGATTTTTCAAAGTGGACGAGATAGATGTAGCCTTCGTTAACCTCTTCATTACAACTAAGGCTTCTTTTTGTTGCATAATACGGTCTTACTTATAACGCGGAGAACACGAACTGATGTTGACAAGGTTCTCCCCTTCAGTAAGATGACGCCATTTTATTTTTTTTCTCTGTAACTCCAAATGAATATAGTCAACTTTGGAGAAGATTTACTGTAGAGTAATGAAGAGGTAAATGAATGCTATATCTAACACCGCTGGTTAAAATTTGCTATTAGTGGATAAAATTGTCTGTAGGTAGCAAGAATATTGTGAAATGAAGTCACCGTAAAAAAAATTGTTTACAATAATAATATAGTCAGACGAGGTGTACATAGTTTGTATTTTTTCAATGTAATCTTAAGTATGTAATTTAAGACATTTGCAGAATTATTGTACGTACGATCATACTACATTACTCATATTTCTCAGTGTAAATATAAACTTACTTATACTTCATCATCAACACCACCACTTGAGTAATACCAGACCTAGTGCAACAAATGCTCGTCCATAATATAACGTAATTACGTACGTCACATTCATCACCATGAAACATTCATTATTCTTGATCTCGTATCAACAGTCATCACCAACTCAACAATCATCATCACAATTACAGTACTTAGCCGCCAAATGAATCATTAGTCTCCATTACCAATATCATCATGATTCGTTCAACATTGTCATCATCATCATATAATCACTTCTCATCAATAATACTACTATCAACACCATCTTAGCCCTCATTGCCCACAACCACCATCATCAATGTCACCATCATCACCACCATATTCCCCACCGATCAGAGTCAGCACCACCACATTTTTCACAATTCGTCATCACCAGCATCATTGCCATCATCACGTGCATCACAACTCACCAACTCCAGTACCATTGTCAACACTATATTCATCACCATTCTTCATCACCATTACACTCTCCAAAACCATGATCATCTCCTCCACCATACTCCTCACGTATCAGCCACACCACTCATCATTATCACCACCGTCCTCTTCATCCTCGCCACACGTCATCACCGGATTCACCAATACTACCAGCATCATCACCACCCAACATCATTCATCATCATCACCTTCACTGTCATTTTACTCCTTACCACTCACCTACCATCATCACCGCCTCACCATCAACGCCTCCACTTTCACCATCATCAGCCCCATCATAACCCTCATCACTCACCACCATCAGCACAAGTCTTCACCACTATCATCACTACCATTTGTACCACAACCACTACCATTACCAACATCACCACCACAAATACAACCACCACTACCATAACAGTCACTGATACCATTACCGTCTTTATCATCACCCCCACCATCATCATCACAAGTACCACTTTAACCACCATCACATCATTCTCATTATTCCACCTAACCACCATCACCACCACAATCATTCTCATCACTCCACCTAATCATCATCACCACCAGTTCACCATTCACCATCTCTATCATCACCATCTCATCTCTCTTACCTGTACATAGAGAATGAATATATCCTAACAAATATATTACAATATTTTCCTGTCTTAACTTTAAGAAATATATTTTAAGACCCTGGAGACGACCTCTAAACTTAAGTATATAATAGCAGAATTTGTAGTAGATTTTGTGTCGTTACTGTTAATGATGTGTCTAAAATGTTAATGTTGCATCTAAAAGTGTAAATAGTATGCCTACATAATTGTAAACTATTTCTGACAGCATACGTCATATCATGATAAGGTAATGGTATGTGCTGACTAACTTCAGAGGACGTAATTTTTATTTTACTTTAGAGAACGTAATTTGTATTTTACTCTTGTTGCTCTCAGTTGATTGATTTTAACCTAGGGACAAAAATCATGTTAACAGTTTAATGGAAACTGTCAGGTACCCGCTAGCACAGCTGAATTCTACATAGTGTAAAAAAGCTGGGGGTAAGAGGATAAAATAATAGTACTGTACTTACCCAAGTATTATTGCGAACGTGATGTTTTTTTTTATTACCTATATATAAATGTAAGTATATATACAGTACAAGCAAAAATGTATGTGTTATATGTGTATATCGAAGCCTTGTGTAAGTAATATAGTATAATATATGTATTTCTGTATATGTGCAGTATATCTATATGTCTCATTAAAACAGTATAATGAACGGGACAGTTAAGCTTAATTTGAAGAAGCTATTCTTTTATTGCAGAATATAAGCCGTACATAATTTCAGCACTACTATTTGTGCGGTTCTAATTATATAACCGTACAATTATCTGTTTCCAAGAATGGCCAACCTTCCAAAAATAAAATACCAAAAATAACCTTTGTTATTAATTCCCTAATGTGATTCTAAACACAAAAAGAAAAAAAAATCACAGATGCACTTTCCAGTGCGAGAGTGGGCGTATGTTTTGTTCCGTGTGTGTGTGTGTGTGTGTGTGTGTGTGTGTGTGTGTGTGTGTGTGTGTGTGTGTGTGTGTGTGTGTGTCTGTGTGGGTGTGTGTGTGTGTGTGTGTGTGTGTGTGTGTGTGTGTGTGTGTGTGTGTGTGTGTGTGTGAACAAAATAACTCAAATAGATTTTTATATGATTTTAAGGTAACATGATGGAACGGTTCAGAGTCAGCTAATCGTAACCTACAGTATTGTTTTTATAACGCCTGGTCAAAGGTTAAGTATTTTTGGTAAATCGTCGATGCCATGTTCAGTCACCTACGGTACCAAGTACTTTTACTTACTGAACGGATTGAAACTCCCTGTAGCAATTGTAAGTGAAAGCAATTGTGCATGTTCAACTCCTCCCAACAAGTCTATTTTATTATCACTGTGTACCAGCATTTTCATATCTTCCATTTCTTTGTCCGGGTCTAATGCATCATTTGTCCTTTCCTCCTCACAACTCATTTTTAACACTACCTTTGAGTCTATGATGATCAAATGGATCTCGCAAAAGGAGTTGTATGTTGAGATAGGAAGATTATTGGTAATAATATTCAACCTGCGAAATGGCATGGGTGCACAGCCGAGAATGGAGAAGTCGGGGTACTCTCTGATCTACGCAGACAGGGCAGAAAGTTGTGAACTTGAAACAGGTATAATTCTCAGGTGAAGGTCATACCCATCTCTCTCTCTCTCTCTCTCTTTGTGTGTGTGTGTGTATATATATATATATATATATATATGTGTGTGTGTGTGTGTGTGTGTGTGTGTATGTGTGTGTGTGTGCCCGACTCTGGGCAAAGGCTTCACAGCCTGCTCTCAAGGCCCAGTAGTCCTCCTACATTCCAAACATCTCTACATATCACCACTTCGGCGCTAACACCCACCATCCATATTGAATACATGCTAGGGCTGTCTCATACAGGACTGGTGTATTGGTATTAGCAGGGGTATTTTTACATGTCAGCGGGTCTTCCAGTAGATCAGTAAAGTCTGCTTTTATTAAATTCAAATCCTTAAACTGTTCTCTTGTCACGGGATTATTAAGATAAATGCAATATTAAAGGATAATTTTCAATAACACTGAGAACAGGATTAATGAATTGTCTTGCTAACAATCAAGCAATGATTACTTAATGCTGGCTTGCTTCGCCGATTCTCTAAGAACGAGAATTTATAAACTTTCTCTACAGTACACAGCACAGACTAATTCCTCACAATTGCTGTTTGTTAGTACTGTTAGCCTCTGGAGAAAGTGACTTCACCCCTGACAATCAATAACTAATGCTATTAACCCTTTAACCGCGGGCATTGTTTTGCCCCGACTGTCCTCTCCCGTGGGGGTTTCGACCAAAATGTAAACAAACTTTAAACCTTTATAACTCTGCACAGAATAAATCTAGAGCGAAAAATAACGTACCATTAGAAAGTACTAACCTTCGGCTTTGCAATGATGTAGGTTTCATGATTTCGTTGACTATCACTGGATGGGCAGTGCCATTAGAAGTGAGCGATCTAAAATCACTATTTTTCGCTCACACACCATTACCTTCGCTCATACACCATTACCAAATGCCAACCTCATTCTGATAATAATATTATAAACATATATGAACACTGCACATACGATAAACACCCACTCTGTGTTCACTGAGGCAGGTAAAAAGCACTGTAATTACCCGCACTTCACTGCCACATCAGCAGTGTTGTAATCACTATTTTTCGCTCACACACCATTACCAAATGCCAACCTCATTCTGATAATAATACTATAAACATATATGAACACTGCAAATACGATAAACACCCACTCTGTGTTCACTGAGGCAGGTAAAAGGCACTGTAATTGCCCGCACTTCACTGCCATATCAGCGGTGTTGTAATCACTATTTTTCGCTCACACACCATTACCAAATGCCAACCTCATTCTGATAATAATACTATAAACATATATGAACACTGCAAATACGATAAACACCCACTCTGTGTTCACTGAGGTAGGTAAAAGGCACTGTAATTGCCTGCACTTCACTTCCACATCAGCAGTGTTGTCACTCACACAGCTGGACAGATACTGATGCTGTTTGGTCTGGGGTGGGGTGGGGGGCCCAGGGGGTGGGAGGTGGGGCCCCAGTGGGGGGAGGAGGGAGGTGTTGGTTGGCTGGAGTGAAAGAACTTAATAGCTACTCTCCCTTGAAACAATTGGTGCACGGAAAAAACGCGGGGTATTCAAAATATTCACAAACATTCGAGAATGACACCCGTGGTTTGGTCCAGTTTTTGCAATGTCATTCTGGAATGACACCCGCGGTTAAAGGGTTAATGATAACAGATGCTGATGCATTAACTCCTAGATGGCACAACGGATTTTAAGCTTAATACAAATAGACTGGCCTAAGTACCAGTTATGAATAGAAAAGCGCTTATGCAAGCTAGGAGCTGCAACTCGAATAAGCTTAATATGGAAAATAAAACACGAGTTTACATTACATTAAGCTCGAGAAAAAGAACTGTTAAATTTATTGATTACAAAAAAATAAATTTACATTACATTTCAAAATGAATTCAAAGTAAGGAGATTGCACTAACTCGCTCACCCAAAAGCTAACTCTTAAACCTAGGAAAAAACTGGGTGACGTTACTGGAAGGACACTGCACTCGCTAAGTCTCTCACCAATCACAGCTAAGTGGGAATATGGTGGCGGTGGGAACTAGGTGTCATTGAGGAAGGACACTGCCACACACTACCTGCTTCCGCGGCGCTCAAATCTTGACTAACTCCAAATTGTGGGAAAGAGGCGAGCGTCCAACCGCATTACCAACGGCTAGAATGAGCGAAACACGCCCACAACAAATCGCTCAGCGGAAGCGCTAATGTCTCGCACAAAGACGATCATTCATGACACATTGAAAAATTGCCTGAAAAAAACACTCCCGACCGGGTAAATACGCAGCAATTAAACTGAATGATAAACACTGGGATTCCACTAGAGTTCGTGGTTTCCCACTAAATTTAATGTCACGAGCCGACTCGTGACATCCCTGCCCCAGCAGGG
This sequence comes from Coenobita brevimanus, assembly GCF_032717465.1. Taxonomy (NCBI): domain Eukaryota; kingdom Metazoa; phylum Arthropoda; class Malacostraca; order Decapoda; family Coenobitidae; genus Coenobita; species Coenobita brevimanus. The sequence goes on from NC_137066.1 coordinate 15,425,754, forward strand.
ATTTGAACCAGGGTCCGGTAGGACTGCAGGCCACCTCTCTACCAAATATCTATACACAGTATATATATATATATATATATATATATATATATAGAGAGAGAGAGAGAGAGAGAGAGAGAGAGAGAGAGAGAGAGAGAGAGAGAGAGAAAGCAGCCGTTGCTCAATGGGTTAGAGCGCTCCGCTCTGACCGAAGGATCGAATCCAACCAAGGGTCATTGGTTGACATCAGGAAGGGCATCCGGTCATAAAATGCTACATGCTCCAATCCAAAAAGTCTTCTACCCAGGGGCAACGCCTTAGCCTTTCGGGGATACCCGGCATAAAACCAAATTATATATATATATATATATATATATATATATATATATATATATATATATATATATATATATACATATATACATATATATATATATATATATATATATATATATATATATATATATATATATATATATATATATATATATATATATATACAGGGTGTTTCTGAAATACACCACCAGACCTTGAGGATCACTTACCCATTGCAAATTAAACCCAAAGCCACTGATGAGATATACGGCATTAACTAAAATCTGTTAGCATCGCCCAAGCCAGAGCAAACACACTGAGCACCATTCCAAACACTGGCGCCTTCCTCCACCATCCTCCTCCCCACCCCATCCCCTCCCCTCCCACCGCCTTCCACCCCGTCACCCATCAACTAGCGTATGCTCAGATGCATTCTAGTTTCAGCCTAATGTTACTAGGGTGTCTAACAAGTAAAACAGTGTGATTGATGGGATTAATCAATGTAACAATACATAACGTACATAACTATTACATATGTTGTACTAACTCGTGGTGTAGTACACAGCATACTGTACTGTACTCTCATATCAACCCATCCAATGCTGTCACGTTGCATTATCACACTAATTGCACTGGGATGGCCATTACGTCAGTACTGTAACATAATACAGGTATCGATTCATGGATATTGTAAATAACAAATAGGAACTTTATTTTCAGTGCCTGTCACTGAGAAGCGAAGTTGGACACAGTGTTTAGCATATTATTTAGATCAGAAAGGATGCAAATACCTTATAAAAGGTATTCCATGTGTCTCCCTCCAACCTGAATACATAACTGACATCGGCGATTCATAGACTGTCGAAGTCCTTCAAAAACCTGTTGTGTTGTACGTAGTTGATCGCATGCAGCCACAATCCGTGGTAGTATGTCATCCTGGGTGGCAACAGGCGTTTCATACACTATGGATTTGAGAAGGCCCCACAAAAAGACATCCATGGGGTTTAAATAAGGCGACCGTTCTGGCCAGGGAATGGGACCTCCACTTCCTATCCACCTGTTGGTAAATTGAGCATTGAGATAAACCCGTATAATCATGCTGGTGTGAGCAGATGCACCATCATGCATGTACCACAGAGTCCTGCGTCTTGCTAAAGGTACATCATCCAGTAAAGTGGGCAATTCATCCTCTAAAAACTCACGATAAATTTGGCCTGTTAGACGACCAGGGAGTGCATGTGGGCCTATGAGGCAATCATCAATTATGCCGCACCATACATTGATACAAAAGCGATGCTAATGTCCTCTATACCATGTCCTATGTGGATTGGCCTCATACCAAGCATGCATGTTGTGGTTGTTGAACATCCCTGTTTTTGTAAAACATGACTCATCTGTGAACAGTATCATCCTTGGATAATCCGGATTGGGTTCTGTTTGCTGTAGAAACCACTGGCAAAAGTTAGAACGCCTTGGATAATCCTCTGGGAGTATGTGGTGCACCTTTTGAAAGTGATACGGATGTAGGAACTGCTCGTGAAGTACATGCCATACTGTAGCATGACTGACTCCCATATCACTAGCCACGCCTCGAGTGCCTGCTTGAGGATTTCTTGCAAACTCTTCTAGGATCCTCTCCTCTAACTGCGCTGTGCAAATAAAGCTTGGTCGTCCAAAGCACTGTACCTTAATGATCCAATCTCTATTTCCAGCCCTCTAACTATCGCACAATTGCTTTAACATCCTGAGTCTTAAAAGTCTTCGAGTCTTTTCTTAACAGAAAAATTTTAAAGCATCTTTCCTATCACAACCTTCTTTCTGATCGTCCATATGGGTTCCATCACGGACACTCCACTGGCGATCTTCTCACGTACTTTTCAGACTCCTGGTCATCCTCCTTTCGGGACTCTGGTGAAAGCTTTGCCATTGCACTTGACATCTCAAAGGCTTTCGATCGAGTCTGGCATAAATCTTTAATTTCCAAACTGCCCTTTTACGGTTCCTATCCCTCTATATGTGCCCTCATCTATAGCCTCCTTTCTGGTTGTTCTATAGCTACTGTTGTAGACGGCCACCGTTCTTCTAGATCTATCAACAGTGATGTTCCTCAAGGGCTCTGTCCTATCACCAACTCTCTTCCTTTTATTCATCAATGATCTTCTAAGCTGTACATCAAACCCTATCCACTCATACGCTGATGACGCCACCCTTCACCTTTCCATTCGGTTCCAGCAACGTCTATCTCAGCAGTTACTTCAACAAACAAAAGATGAGGCTATGGCACACCTAATGTCTGACTTGTGTCACATCTCCGACTGGGGTAAAAGTAATCTTATTGTTTTTAATGCATCAAAGACTCAGTTCTTACACTTATCAACCCAACCAAATCTTCCACAGGAGTATCCACTGATGGATAATAATGTCCTGCATAATCCTTGAACATGCTTGGGGTTTCATTCCCTCAGCACTTATCTTGGAAAGATCATATTACATATCTTGTAAAATCTGTTTCCAAGAGATTAGGTGTGCTAAGCCGTTTCCCTATCTTCTTTATCCCTGCACAGAAATTGACTTTATACACAGGTTTTATTCGCCCCTGTGTAGCAAACAACTCTCATGTGTGAGGAGGCTCCCAACATACAGTTCTTCTTAATAGGGTGGAGTCAAAGGCTTTTCGTCTCATTAACTCACCTCTTCTTATTGGCTTCCTTCAAGCTCTGTCTCTTCGCCACATTGTTGCATCTCTATCTCTTTCCTATCGGTACTTCAATGGTCAATGCTCCTCTGAATGATCAGCTTCCATCCCTCCACCTCTACGACGGACGCCTAGCACCCGTTTAGCAACAAGCTCCCATCCCTTTTCTGTCCAACTTTCTAATGCGAGAGTTAACCATTACTCACAGTCCTTCATTTATGCAACAGGTCAACTCTGGAATTGTATCCCTCTGTCTGTATATCCCACTTCCTATGATCTCCAGTCTTTCAAAAGCAGTGTGTACAGGCATCTCGAAATGAACGGATCTTGAATTTGGCTCTCTTTTTTATCGTTTTTTTTTTTTTCCTCAGATGGAAAGGTTTGCGGATTCCTGGCCTTTGATTGCTTCTTCCTTGCATATATATAAATAAATAATTATATATTTATATATATATATATATATATATATATATATATATATATATATATATATCTGTATCTATCTATCTATCCATCTATATACATATATAGATATATATATAATATATATATGATATATATATATGTACATATATATATATATATATATATATATATATATATATATATATATATATATATATATATATATATATATATATATATATATATATATGTATATATATACAGAAAATAGATAGATACATAAATATATTTGGAAAGACATTATATATATATATATATATATATATATATACAGAAAATAGATAGATAGATAGATAGATAGATACATATATATATATTTGGAGAGACATTACATATATATATATATATATATATATATATATATAGGAGGCAGCAACACCCCTTGTGTGTCAGTGTGGCTCCAGGGGTGTCTGTGCGCAGACATGTTGTTGTGCTATGCTTTCTATTGTAGCATGGTGTGTAGGTGGTTTGGCGGTTTTGCAATGGCAGACCTCACGGAACAGAGTACCTGTATCATATTCTGCTTCAAGATCAACAAGGCGGCTGCAGAAACTCACTGGTTGGTTCAGCAAACCTTTGGTGACAATGCCAAGTCCCAAAGCATAATATTTTTCTGGTACAAGCGGTTTAAGGAAGGACAAACATCCCTCGAAGACAATGACTTCTGGACGACTGTCAACGGAAACAACACCAGAAAACGTTGGAAATGTTCGTCAGGCTATCCTTGCATATCGTACACGAACTATCCATGATTTTTGTTATATCACTGGACTGTCATATGGGAACATGCAACGCATTTTGTTGGACGTGTTGGGCATGAGACGCATCGCTGTGAAATTTGTGCCAAGACTTCTGAGTGATGAGCAGATTGCACATCGCGTTGCAGTTTGCAGGGAATCAGGACAGAGATGATGCCACCTTCATCTCCAAAGTCATAACTGGTGATGAATGATGGGTTTATGGTTATGACCCGGAGACAAAGCAGCAGTCATCGCGGTGGAAGTCTCCCAATTCACCGAAGCCGAAAAAAGCATTTCAAATTCGCAGCAATGTCATGTCAATGTTGATCGTTTTCTTCAGTATCCAAGGAATTGTTCACAAGGAATTCGTCCCACGTGGTCAATTTGTCAGCGGAAAGTTTTACAGTGAAGTTTTGCAGCGTCTGAGGAAGAACGTCCACTACAAATGTCCAGAACAGTGGAAGAACAAGGACTGGGTCTGCATCATGACAATGGCCCCGCTCACACATCAGTTGCTGTCCAGCAGTTCCTGGCTTCCACTAACATGGTAGTCATTCCCCAGTCACTCTATTCACCTTACCTTGCCCCCTATGACTTTTTCCTGTTTCCCAAACTGAAATTACAACTGAAAGGGTGTCGATTTGACTCGATTGAGAAGATCCAGATAGAATCACAGGAGGTGCTCAAGACCATCACGTCTGAAGCCTTCCAGGGATGCATGAACTCGTGGAAAGAACGCTGGGACCACTGTATACATGCCCAAGGGGTCTACTTCAAAGGTGATAGTGAGAACTAGGAGGTAAGGTATCTTACTTTCTTACAATGCTGAAATTACTGGAGCTTTTGGGTAGGACCTCATATATATACATATATATATATATATATATATATATATATATATATATATGTGTGTGTGTGTGTGTGTGTGTGTGTCTGTATAATATATAAGTGATCACTGTAAGACCAGGATGCCCAAGTCCGGGACACGCCAAGTCCCGTACATTATGGGCTCGGGTCCTTGGACACCAAAAATGGCCAAAAAACGTGAAAATGCAAAAAAAGAAAGAAAAAGATATGTTTTCATCCCTACTTTGCATTTTTCGTGCAGTAACGAGCAGCTGTGTTTGGGTGTGTATTACCTCTAACGTCGGCTAGAGCACCCCTGCACCTTCCCCATTTCCTGCTTACCTACCGTTGTGACTGCACGTTCGTTACTAGGCTGCCCACGCCCTCACTTTTGTGGTGGTGCCCTACCTGCCACCGGCCCTGCTGTTCCTCTGCTGCCTCTTACTCGTGTGTGTGACAATGGCCCCACCACCTGAGAAGAGGAAATAAGTGGTTCTGACTCTGGAGAAGAAGAGGGAGATATTGGAGAACGTGGACAGGGGATGGTCGACTTCCCGCATCCTCCATGAATTCAGCCTGGCCTCCTCTACCTTGTTCAATATCAAGAAATTCCAGGACAAACTCACCCAGTACACGGCAGACTTCGCATCGAAGACCAAACACAGCGTGCAGAGGAAGATTATGTACCCTCTCAAGCTTGCAGAAGCCGAACGCTCCATTCTGATCAATAATATGCTGCTGGTGTGCTGGTGCGTGGTGCGGAGCTGAAGGCTGCTGTTGAGAAGTTTGCAGGGATAAATGACACACTAGACTTCAAGGCATCTGAAGGGTGGCTCTTCGCTTTCAAACTACAACATGGACTTACTAACCGTAAGGCCCATGGCGAAGGTTTGGATGCCAACAAGGATGGAGTATAAGAGTTTCGGCAGAAGGTGAAGGGCTTGGGAGGGCCTCACTCTTGGCCAAGTGTACAACACTGATGAAACTGGTCTCTTCTATCGCTCGCTGCCCACAAACACCCTAGCAGAAGAGACAGAGAAGCATGTACCTGGAAACAAAAACCCTCAAGCAACAGATGTCTACTTTGTGTTGTGCCAATGCTAACAACATGTACTGGCTCAAACCCGTCATTGTTGGGTGTGCAAAGCAGCCTTGGTGTGTTCATAGGTTGATGGATGTCCTTCCTGTTGTTTGGTACCATTCTATGAAGGCTTAGTTCACAGCCAAGATCTTCAAAGACTGGTTTCACCACCACTTCGTCAAGGAGGTAATCCATTTTCAGAAGAACACACAGGGAATCCCATGCAGCCAGGTAAAGGCTCTCCTTCTTCCGGACAATGCACCTGTCCATCTGTCCGACAAGGAGTTGGTGGCCGAGAATGGCCACATTAGGTGCTTGTTCTTGCCACCTAATACAACTGCTCTCATCCAACCAATGGATCAAGGAGTGATCGTGCCAACGAAGGTGTTGTACCATCAGAAGTTCCTAGACGAGGTGATAGTTGTTCTCAAGGACAAGGACGAGCACAGGGAGGGACGGGACACTCGAGGCCAGTAGACCATGAAAAAACTTTCACTGCTACAACCTCAAGTCAGCCATCTACATCTGGTCCAGTGCATGGAGGGAAGTCTCTGTCAAGACTCTGGAAAGTGATTTGTCTCATCTGCTTCTCGGAGCCGATGGGATGCACGACTTTCTATGTTTTGATGTGGATGACTTCCATGCATGTCTTTGTGCGGCTGGCGATGAGGTGGATGTTGACGAAGTGCTTGAGTGGTTGGATGACAACTAGGGCGATCCTGGTTATCAGATCATGTCTGATACCAAGATCACATCTTCAGTTGCAGGTACAAGTTCCCAGCTGGAAGATTCCGATGAGGACAGCGAGGATGATGCGGACTCCTCTCAGCGTGCCACTACTCCAGCCATCCCCAAAGCTGAGTGCACTCCGGAAGCAAGTTGAGTTCATTATGGACCACCTGGACTGTAACAGGGAGATGGGGCCCCTGGGACTTGTGAAGGAAGTGCACGCTTTTAGGCAGCGCATCATCAATCGTCAAAATCACTGTTCCTTACGTCAATGAATCATTGACTCCTTCTTCAGGCTCGAGACGCTCACTGTGCCTAGCCCTGGCTCCATATCACTGCCTCACCAAGACTTGCCTTCTATCTCCGAGCCATAACCCAGCACATTGGCCACGGTGGAGTCTCCACTGGATGTGAGTTTGCGGCTGTCTTCAGAGTTGTCTGCAGTGGGTAGCCCATCACCACATTACAGTGATGAGCCCCTTGGCCACCTGCAACACCTACTTTCTAGCTCTGACAGTGAATAAACAGCAAAAACTCACCACTAGACCACATGGGAATTTACAGTGTTGTGCAGTGTTAAGAACAGAATATGCAGTGTTAAGAAATTAGAATTCAGAGTGGAAAGGATTAAATACAGAGTAAAACACTAGCATGTTGAAACTGGCGTGGCACAAGTAACAAAACAATGTGCAGTGTTAAAAAATAGAATTCAGAGTGCAAAGGATTAAGTGCAGAGTGCAACACTGGTGGGTTTCAAGTGCAGTGCAAGTAAGAAGAGAATATGCAGTGTTAAGAGCTTAGAATTCAGCATGTAAAGGATTAAGTGCAGAGTGAAACACTGGCGTGTTTCAAGTTCTGCGCAAGTAAGAACACTTAAAGGCATATGTTCCCCCTTTCCGGATTGGGTTTTTGTTTAACATGTGGTACTTTGTCTTCCTTTGAAGATGCTGGCCAGGCAGTCCAGGTATGTGAAGTGTTTGCCTAGGCCTGTTGTGTGAAGTTAGTGTGCTCCCTCTTGTTTTCCCATTGTGGGATTTATTTGCGTTTTTAGTCCATCAGACTCATCGTATGCTGTGCAGGTCTAACTCATTTAGGACTCAGCGTATGCTCTACAAGTATAACTAATATAGGAGTGTGACAATCCTTTTTTGGAAATATATGTGCATGACTGTTTTTATATTATGTTTCTTATGTTATTATATATTATATATATTATTTACATTATATATTATAGATATACTATATATATACTACATATACTATACTTTATATTATACTTTATATACTATATTATTTTATTTGCTTTTTCCTTATGCTTATTTCTTTTATTTGCAGATTATAACTAATATTATATAAAGACTGTAAGATAAACGTGGAAGAAAAGACTAAAGTGAAGACTAAAGTGAATATAAAGAAAATATGGAAGGAAAAGGACAAAGGAAAGGAAAGGGAAAAGGAAAAGGAAAAGGAAAGACACTGCTGTCAGACACAGAACTAGAGACTCTTGTGAACACCAGTGCATCAAGTGTGACCTCTCAGTGTGTCTCAGCCACAGCTATACCCTGTGTACCGATTGTGAGGGGATGTAGGTCAGTAAAAGAAAACTAAACATTGTGTCTTATATTATCGTCATATTATCGTCATATAAAGTATCAGTCCTCATCATTTGGGTCTTAAAATCATAGTTTAGTGTCAAACGAAATTTACAAAGTCATTAGGGTGTATATACAGGGAACCATAACGTCATAAAAATTTGTATAGTGAAAATGTCCATTTTTTATGAAAAAAAAAATTAGCCCTTTTCAGGGTGTCTTCCCACATTGACCCTCCAGAGCCAGAAGTGTGCGCCACTTACAGTACACGGCCACGGGACCTGAGAAGCAGCATATATAATCTCTGATCTTAAATCATCATACTGGCCAAGTAATAAATTTTTTGTTCAGTTATGTAAAAAAAAAAATGCACTTTTTGTTAAGTGTCTTTAGTCACCCATTAAATATTTTTCTTTTTACATAATTACTAAAGTAAGTAATTAACAGCAAAGTAGAAGAGTTTTTCTTTCTTTTCATGGCCAGAAAACCAATAAAAATTGATTACAACCTTGTGTTTTGAATTTCCAAAAAAGGAGTTTGTTGCACGCAACGTATGTTATACAAGATAGGTTCAAAAACGTATGCCTTTAAGGGTTCTTTGCACTCTGAATTCTAATTTCTTAACTCTTCACATTCTTTTCTTTCTGGCACCACACCAGTTTCAACACGCCAATGTTTCACTCTGTACTTGATCCTTTGCACTCTGAATATATCTAATTTCTTAACAGTGCACATTCTGTTCTTAACAGTGCACAACACTGTAAATTCCCATGTGGTCTAGTGGCAAGTTATTGCTGTTTATTCTCTGTCAGAGCCAGAGAGTAAGTTTTGCAGGTGGCTGAGGGGTGCAACGCTGTGACGTGGTGATGAACTACCCACTGCAGATGACTCTGAAGATAGTAGCAGGCTCATGTCGAGTGGAGACTCCACCATGACTGATGTGCTGGGCTGTGGCTCGGAGGTAGAAGGCAGGTCTTGGTGAGGCAGTGGTGTGGAACCAGGGCTGGGCACGGCATGGGTCACGGACTTGAAGAAGATGGCAATGGTTTATTGATGTAAGGAACAGCAATTCTGGCAATTGATGATATGCAACCTAAAAGTGCACACTTCCTCCACAAGTCCCAGGGGCCCCATCTCTCTGTCGCAGTCTGGGTGTTCCAGGTAGTCCATAACGAACTCGACGTGCTTCCAGAGTGCAATCAGCTTGGGGATGGCTGGAGTAGTGGCATGCTGAGAGGAGTCCGCATCACCCTTGTTGTCCTTGTCGGAATCTTCCGACTGGGTACTTGTACCTGCAATGGAACATGCGATCTTGCTATCAGACATGATCCGATACCCATGATCGCCCTCGTTGTCATCCAACTACTTACGCAGTTCGTCCACATCCACCTCATTGCCAGCCGCACAAAGATGTGCATGGAAGTCATCCATGTCAAAACCTAGAAAGTCGTGCACCACATTTGCTCCAAAAAGTAGAAGAGACAAACCACTTTCCAGAGTTTCCAGAGTCTTGACAGGGACTTCCCTCCATGCACTGACCCAGTTGTAAGTGGCTGACTTGAGGTTGTAGCGACGAAGGTTTTCTACAGTCCACTGGCCTCGTGTGTCCCATCTCTCCCTGCGCTTGTCCTTGTCCTCGAGAACAACCATCACCTCATCCAGGAACTTCTGACGGTACAGCATCTTCGTTGCTAGGATCACTCCTTGGTCCATTGGTTGGATGAGAGCAATCGTATTAGGTGGCAAGAACAAGCACCTAATGCAGTCATTCTCAGCCACCAACTCCTTGTCGGACAGATGGACAGGTGCATTGTTCAGAAGAGAGAGAGCCTTAACCTGGTTGCAAGGGATTTCCAGTGCATTCTTCTGATAATGGATTACCTCCTTGACGAAGTGATGGTGAAACCAGTCTTTGAAGATCTTGGCTGCGAACCAGGCCCTCACAGAATGGCACCAAACAACAGGAAGGACATCCATCAACCCACAAAAGCACCGAGACTGCTTTGCACAGCCAACAATAGCAGGCTTCAGCCAGTACATGCCGTTAGCACTGGCACAACACAAAGTAGATAACCATTGCTTGGAGAGCTTGCATCCAGGTACACGCTTCTCCATCTCCTCTGCCAGGATGTTCGTGGGCAGCAAGCAATAGAAGAGACCAGATTCATCAGCGTTGTATACTAGACTGAGAGTGAGGCCCTCCCTGTCAATCAAGCCCTTCACATTCTGCCAACACTCTTCTCCATCCTTGTTGGTGTCCAGAGCTTCGCCACGGGCCATATGGTTGGTAAGCCTATGTTGTAGTTTGAAAGCGAAGAGCCACTTTTCGGATGCCTTTAAGTCTGGGGAGTCGTGTAACCTTCCAAACTTCTCTCCAGCAGCCTTCAGCTCCATACCATGCACCAGCACACCAGCAGCATGTTGTTGACGATACCAAATCAGCGTGGAATGGTCGACTGCAAACCTGGGAAGGTACATAATCTTCCTCTGCACATTGCGTTTGGTCTTCAATGCGAAGTCTTTCATGTACTGGGTGAATTTGTCTTGGGATATCTTGATATCGAACAAGGTAGAGCAGGCCAGGTTGAATTCACAGGGGGTGCAGGAAGTTGACCATCCCGCGACCACCTTTTCCAATGTCTCCCTCTTCTCCTCCAGAGTCAGAACCACTCGTTTCCTCTTCTCGGGTGGTAAGGTGATCGTCACACGCACGAGTATGAGGCAGCAGAGGAACAGCGCACCACCAAAAAAGCGAGCACGTGGGCAGCCATAGCAACGAGCTTGCAGTCACGACCGTAGGTAGGCGTGAAATGGGGAGGATGTAGGGAGGCTCTAGCAGATGTCGGAGGAACTACACGCCAAAACACAGCCACTCGTCACCATGTGGCAAATTTAAAAGTAGGGATGAAAACATGATAGTTTTTTTGCATTTTTACGTTTTTGGGCCATTTTTGATGTCCGAGGACCCAAGCCGAAAATGTCCAGAGCTTGGGGTGTCCAGGACTTGGGCGTCTGGGTTTTACAGGGATTAATATATATATATATATATATATATATATATATATATATATATATATATATATATATATATATATATATATATATATAATCTCTTGTTAACTCTTATTTTTACATGATAGTTTATTGTAGTTAGAAATATTCATTCATTTAATATTTTCGCGTGTACTTTCTTCTCTCCAATTCATTTTTAATGACATTCCCTACTTTAAGAAACCTAATTCATCTGAAGATTATACATATGCTTCCGGAGACGAAATAGAATCCACACCATTAACCACTACCTTACACGATAATCTTGGTTTTCTGAGAAACGGAAAAATTTATTCACGTGAAACAGTTCAGTCGGCTGAGTACCATACCCCCATTACATAAAAAACTTTTCAGTTACTTTCTGCTTCATTTACAGTTTTAAATATGGTAACCCCTTCTAGCCCCCAAATAATTATTTTGGAAGCTGCATCTCTTCCTAAGTTCACTGGTACGAATCCTGCAATTAGCGTGTACGGTTTCATTAGTGATATCCAGTCAGCAATAAGAAAGAGCTTACAACAGACAGTGGTAAAATCACCTATGTTCGTAGCCAATTGGATGATGGATACTCATGAGTAAGGTCACTACTGGTAGTCCGTTTCGGATGTTTTGATAAGTTTACTTCCTTTGATGACTGCGCAACAATTTCGTAGATTTTTTTGTGTAACCACACAAAGGTAGGATGCTTGATGAGCGTTTACAGGTTACTGCAAATTATGAGACAGGGTAAGGTCATCCTTTCAGAACAAAATACTCTGTTATAGGCGGCAGCGGTGTCAGCAGCAGCTGAAACAGAAGTTTCAGAGGCATTACGAAACAGTTCGTGGACTGAAATTGATGATAAGGGAAACACCACCCTACCACTCAAGAATGTAGCAACGTTAATTGGTTATCTCAGATTCTTAAATTGTCTTAGTAAGGATAAATTAGATGCAGCATTAGAGATTCAGTTTTCTCCAAAAGATTACATAAACATGTTAGCAGTACAGATAGAAGAGAAACTCGGTATCATACCCTCTGAATCACTTCACACAGTTCGCCCAATTAGCACAGCAGCACAGTCCTTGATGTCACAAGGTCAAGGACACGTCTTACGTTCACCCAGCAAACAAAACGTCACATCATGCTCACCAGCCATGTCACATACAAGACCTGCGTCACAAGGCAGTTACTCTCATAACAGACCTAGATAAACAAGGAGAACGAAGACAGTTTTTTGATACTGTAAACGAACAGGTTATCATGAAGCAAACTGCTACAAGAAAACTGGAGATAAACGAGAACACTGGTGTGATAGTAGATCGCCTTCACGATCATTTAGGAATGAGCACTGTATCATAAAAGCCATTATCATTCTTCTAGTGAATTCCATGGGCTTGCCAATACACAGTTTGGGGAAAACTCGTGCAGAACCAGCAGAATTCTCCATAACAACACAAAATTCTGAGCTCCCCATTCGCCAAAATGGCTCTCTGACTCGCTTAGGTATAGCTATCTTAGGTAAAGGTGAAGGAATCCCTACATCATATTTCATGGACTCTGGGTCTATGGTGAACTTAATATTGGCATTCTCCCTAAACATATTAATGGGGAAATGAAACAGATTTGGATCCCTGAGCCGCCTCACTTTCGTCTTTGTGGTGTTGAAGGCTCATCATTTTATGTGAAGGGCAAGGCACAACTTGATGAATTAAAAAAAAAAAAATCATAGCTGAGTTTTATGTCACAAACAAACTCCGATATCCTGCAGATGTTTTAATTGGTATAGACACCATTGCTTAACATTCTGTTGAACTGATACCTTCTTGTGGTAGTGTCAGGACTCCATATCATAATAATACAACTCACAGATAGATAGATAGATAGATAGATAGACAGATCGAAGCACCAAGCCAGGGTGTGAGATAGGAAGTGTGTCAACGAGAATCAACCAAAAGGAAATTAGCTTGCAACTCTTAAGTGAAGGAATACTTGAAGTGCACCGAAGCAGTACATGCACACAGACATACAGAGTTCTAGAAGCTTCCACGACAGTATAGCCCACGTGACACGAACCCTGCTAAACGAGAATGTAGGAATAAGAGATCAGAAAGGGGCTAGCCTTAGAACCGACAGGTAGTGGAGAGAGGAAATAAGAAGAGGGGTCCGACGACACTTAGTAAATCACGTCCCTGTGTACTACATACTCTGCTCAACTTAGACTTTCTTTGAAGTTAATAAATCAAGATCAACTCCCTGTATTCATCTTTAACTCCTCCTGCTGTTCGATTAGCACAACAACGGAAATCATCAGGCCATGGAATTTCCGCGCAGTCCAAGAAGATCTCGCGCCACAGAAACCACTAAATATGGGAAGTCATCTCGCAGATCACAGTCAGGAGACAGGTCCATTCTGTATTATTATTGTGCAAAACCAGGACACACAAAGAATGAATGCTTGATTAAAAACAAAAGAAGTCAAACAAAAGACACAAGTATTTGATCCATACTGTAGGCATCACCGGTGCCAAGGGCATTGGACCAGTAATTGCAAGACAGTAGAGAAATTAGTTTCCATTCTCAAATCGGGGGAAGACCAAGTCATGACAAAAAACGAACAAACGTAAAGAAAATAAGTCTAAAATTCACATAGGAGGCATGTTGGGAAGTGAGTGTATCTTCATGCCAGCTGTATGTGAGGATCAAAAGGTTTCCTTATTTTTAGACACAGGCTCTCCAGTGAACTTAATAACAAAAGAAGACATAGATAGAATTTTTAGAAATAAGAAGAAAGTAACTTTTCTGGAAGAATCTAATTTAGACTTATATACGGTAGATGGTAAATAAATTGCAGTAAAAGGTATGATACGGTTAAACATCAGCTTCACAAAGACTACAAGACCAATCTCTGCATTATCATATATCGTTGAAAACTTAGCAATTAAAGCTCATATGTTACTGGCCTTAAGATGCATGATAACAGAGAATATAACTTTACTCCCACAAATGAATGGAATAGACATTGATAATGAATTCATAAAGGAAATACCATCAGAATCCTCACCGATTAGTAAAACAGAACCAAAAAGAATTGGTAATATTAAAAGCTTAAACAAACATACACAAACAGATGAGTGTATAGAATCACTCATTCCCCCCCCCCCCAGCCTCCAGGACTAGAAACGGGTAATGGTACTGTCTCATCAGTTTCAAAATTCAATAGAGAGCCAAATTCAAGATCCGATCATTTTGAGATGCCTGGACACACTGCGTTTGAAAGACTGGAGATCATAGGCAGCAGGAAATACAGATAGAGGGAGACAGTTCCAGAGCTGACCTGTTGCATAAATGAAAGACTGGGAGTAACGGTTAACTCTTGCATTAGAGAGTTGGACAGAAAAGGGATGAGAGTTTGCTGCCAGACGGGTGCTACGCGCCCGTCGTAGAGGTGGAGAAATGCAAGCAGACAGTTCAGAGGAGCAGTGACCATTAAAGTAGCGATAGAAAAGAGATAAAGATGCAACAGTGCGGCGAAGGGACAGAGGTTGAAGGGAGTCAGTAAGAGGAGGAGAGTTAATGAGACGAAAAGCCTTTGACTCCACCCTATTGAGAAGAGCTGTATGTGGGGAGCCTCCCCACACATGAGAGTTGTACTCCACACAGGGGCAGATAAAACCCCTGTATAGAGTCAACAATTGTGCAGGGGTAAAGAAAGAGCGGAGTCGGCTTAGCACACCCAATCTCTTGGAAGCAGATTTTACAAGAGATGTAATATGATCTTTCCAAGATAAGTCCTGAGTAAATGAAACCCCAAGCATGTTCAAGGATGATGCAGGATTAAGCTGAATATTATTAAACATTAATGGGTATACTTGTGGAAGATTTTGTCGGGTTGATAGGTGTAAGAACTGAGTCTTAGATGCATTAAAGACAACCAAATTATTTTTACCCCAGTCAGAGATACGAGCCAAGTCAGACATTAGGTGTGCCATAGCCTCATCCCTTGTTTCTTGAAGTAACTGTTGAGATGGTGAAGGATGGAGTCATCAGCGTATGAGTGGATAGGGTTAGATGTACAGCTTAGAAGATCATTGATGAATAAAAGGAAGAGAGTTGGTGATAGGACAGAGCCCTGAGGAACACCACTGTTGATAGATCTTCGATGGCCGTCTACAACAGCTGCTATAGAACGACCAGAAAGGAAGCTAGCGATGAAGGCACAGATAGAAGGATAGAAACCGTAGGAGGGCAGTTTGGAAATTAAAGACTTATGCCAGACTCGATCGAAAGCCTGTGAGATGTCAAGTGCAATGGCAAAGCTTTCGCCAAAGTCCCGAAAGGAGGATGACCAGGAGTCTGAAAGGTAGGTGAGAAGATCGCCAGTGGAGGGTCCCTGACGGAACCCATACTGACGATCGGAAAGAAGGTTGTGATAGGAAAGATGCCTTAAAATTTTTCTATTAAGAATTGACTCAAAAACTTTTGAAATACAGGACGTTAAAGGAATTGGACGATGGTTGGAGGGTTGGGAGTGGTCACCCTTCTTTGGGACTGGCTGATTTAGGTATACGACCTAAGTCCTATATGAAAATTACCATAAAAAGCACATTACAGAATAGTACTGCTTTTGTCTTAGAAGAATTATGTAAAGTAAAAGGATTGTCAGTAGAAAACACATTATGTTAGATGAACAACGATGTCCAAACTCAGATATTCCTAATTAATCACATGAATGGGGAAGTACAGTTAAAAAAAGGGACTTGTATAGTTAATATTGAAAAATGTCCCACCCCCGTGATGGAAATAGTTCTAGCTGGAGTGACAATTGAGATAAAATCTACGGATAGAGAAAGCATAAAAGAGAATTTAATTCACTCAGGTGAATTTGATGAAGAAAATGATTTGTTAACCCTGTTGGAAACACACAGGGACACCGTAGCATTACCCGGAGAACAATTAGGGTGTACTAACCTGTTTAATCACAAGATTAACGTGCACTCAGATACACCACCAATTTTCGTACCTGCCTATCGAATCCCACAATCTCAACGTACACTTGCAAACCAGTATGTCGATGAAATGTTAAAACTTGGAATTATTGAGCCATCAGTCTCCCCGTGGAAGGCCCCATTATTCTTCGTGCCCAAACGAAATGGAGAAATGTGTGCTAAACAACCACACAATCCCAGACCGATTTCCCATGCCATTGCTAAGCGACATCCTACAGAATATTGGACCAGAAAATAATGTATTTTCCACGATCGATTTGCTCAATGGATACCATCAAATACCATTAGATCAGGATTCACGTAAATACACTGCCTTTTCCACTAATACAGGACATTTTCAGTGTAGGAGAATGCCAATGGGACTGAAGACAGCCCCGGGCACATTCCAGCGTCTTATGAATTATGTATTGTCCGGAATTTTAAGATCAGGAATATTTGATATCTTGATATTATCATCGCAACGAATGATATCACAGAACATCTCCAGAAATTAGACCTACTCTTATAAAAGCTTGGTGATGCTGGTTTAAAAATTAAGCTTTCTAAATGCAAATTTTGCTTTAAGGAAACAAAATTCTTAGGCCACAGGTTAAGTGCTCAAGCTATTCACATCACCGATGACAAAATACAGGCAGTGAGAGACTTCTCTGAAGCCACTACGACTGACGAAGTTAGACAATTTTTAGGTCTAGCTGGGTACTATAGGTCATTCATACAACAATGCTCTCATATAGCCTTTTCTCTATTCCAGCTTCTCAAAAAAGATGCTATATTCCAATGGGGAGAACAAAAACAAGCATTTAACAAATGAAAAAATAAATTTACAAATGCACCTTGTTTGGCATATACGGATTTCACAAAACCATTTGTTATTTGTGCAGATGCGTCAGTTAAAGGATTAGGGGCTGTACTGATGCAAGAAGATAAAAGAGGACAGAATCAACCAATTGCATTTGCCAGCAGACAAATAAAAGGTGCAGAGAAAAATGATTGCACTACAGACTTAGAGGCACTTGCAGTGGTTTTTGCATTACAAAAGTTTCGAGATTTGGTATATGGTTACGAAATACACTTATTCACTGACCATAAACCGCTAGTGGGTATGTTTAAAGAAAAACTCCTCTCTGGGAGGAGAACAAGATGGAAATGTACAGTCGAGAACTACAATGTCCATATTCATTATATACAAGGCAAAATGAATCTAGTAGCCGATGCATTATCTAGGAACCCAAAGACAATTCATGTCGCGGCATTAGATCTCAAAGGAGACATCCCAAACCAAGATGAAATCACGAAAGCACAAAGACTTGATCCAACATGGTCTAAAGTTATTTACAAGTTAGAAAGTGGAGATGACATACAGTACAATTACCCAAACTACATGTACCACTAGAACAATTCACAATAATCAATAATGCCTTATACAGGATCAACCCAGGACAACCAAAACGCCGAAGAAATAATGAACAATTGGTAGTACCTAATGACATGATACCCCAACCATTACGAACGATACACGATAGCCCGCATGTAGGACATCCTGGAAAGGAAAGGACATTCAAACAAGCCCAGTTGTTATATTACTGGCCATCATTACGAAAAGATATAAACAATCATATAGACAGATGCGTATCATGTGCAAAACATAAAGGATACCCAATCACACCTGCACCTATGGGTAATTACCCTGTACCACATCGTCCATGGGACGTTGTCACGGTTTATTTACTCAAGATGCCATTATCATACAGTACAATAATTACCAATACCTATTCGTTGCAACGGATCATTTTTCCGGTTATGAAATTTCAGCCCCAATTAAAAATAAAACATCAGAGACAGTAGCAAAGGCAGTAATAGATAATGTAATATGTCGCTTTACTACCCCGAAGGTACTAATAAGTGATAATGGAGAATTTAATTCTGATATCATACAAGAAATATGTAAACAATACAATTTCAAAAGGTTAACGTTTTACCCTATCACCCAGCATCCAATGGGTTAGTAGAGAGACAAAAAAAAAGTACTAGATGTACTACGACACATTCTCAATGAAAATTATGCAAGCTGGGATGACTGGACCCCCGGAGTAGAAACCTCAATTAATGGATCTATAAATAAATCTATAAGAGACACACCACATTTCATTATATATGGGACAGACAAAAAACTACCATACGAAATTCTAGAAGGTGAAACTCTGCACATATATAACTACGATGATTACTCTAAACTCTGTTTACGTGAATTCCAGGACATACATAAAAGAGTCAAAAAACAATTAACGATGTCCAAGGAAGAAATGATGGAGGCATTTAATAAAAAGGCAAGAGATTCACCTATCAGAATAGGAGACATTGTCTATGGTATCATTCATACGAGAGACAATAAATTATCCCCAAAATTTGAGAGCCAATACAGAGTAATTAACATAAATGCAAACAAAATTTTAATTAGGTCCCTGTCAAATGGCGAAGAGAAACAAGTTCATATTGACCATTTAAAACGGACGTCAAGGGAACTATCCAATAATTATACAACCTCGGATACCACCAAACAACCTAACATAACTCATGAAACCAATCAAGAAAACAACAATATTTACAAAAATAAATTAAGGTCTTATACCAAACAATCAAACATAGGTGCAACTGTTCCCGAAAAATCTACAGTACATCATTTACATGATTTAAAAATCGATTTAAACTCCATGTATAAATGAAATAACAAGCAAGTTATTATTCTCTGTTAGTTAACCGTAACGAACATCATCACTATCATCGACCACAGCATGACCATATTAGAAAAATAATAGATTTTTTTTTTGTCGGTAGGTAACGATGAAGGGACTTATGCTATGGATTCTCCTCTACATAACAAGAGGATATGCTCACTTAGACCCCCAACACATAGTACGGCAAGGATACCTCATAGCTCCAATGGCCACGACGTCAATCGTAAAAGATGTCATGAGTACTGAATTCAGTTTGGATTACTTATACAAATTACCTTCTTATCTAGAAAACATCGCCAGACCCATGAGGACCTTGGACTTCATGATTGGAGGCTATGTTTCACAAGCACATAAAACAAAGGAAGTGGATGAAATAGTGAAGTTAGCGAAATGGAAGATAGAACAGGCGAAGTCAACTATGCTCATCATGATCCAAGATCTCCTATCTCATGGAACGGAGGTATTGAGCGCCACGAACAACATTACACGTACTCGCTAAAAGCGCGGTCTGTTCGACCTGGGTGGTGCAATTCCTGGGAACATCTTAGGATTGGCTACAGAGGAAGACCTTCAAGAAATAAACAACAAATTTAATAAAACAGCTCAGGTACTAACATACCAAGATAAATTCATTGCCGGACATAACTCAGCAATGAAGACAATCGTGAAAAATCTGAGAAAGGCGGAAAACATAGCTCTCCAAAATGTAGATAAAATAAATGTCATGGAAGGGAACAAAACACTTTTCCAACACTTCTCCACCAACACGGAACATATTGACACAATTCTGCTCCAATTAGACAATACTAGAGTTCGTTACAGGACACTTGTGCAAGGAATTTGGAATGCCGGTAATGGCAAGATCACAACTGACTTACTTCCAGTTCATGAGCTACGTCAGATAATTAGTCAAGGCATACATAAACATAAATTGAAGCCTTTGTTCCGAAGTAGGGATTTCATGTAACATTATCCATATTTAGAAGCAACACTAACACCAAAATCAGTAGTAGTTCATGCAGCATTCATAACTGACGACCTGTTCACAGTATACCATATACACCCCTTGCCTTCTAAGAATAATAACACTTTGGTCATCATCAACATCAACACAGACACCGAACTCATCATGGTCTCCAAGAGACAACACTGTCACTTTCGCCAGTGAACGAAAGTGCCGTACATCCTTACATGCTGTTCACCTTTGTCCTGTGTACATTTTCACGTTTCAGCCTACTGAAACAGTCCCTTGTGAAATGGCTATCATAAGAAATCACGACATTCATAATCACTGCAACTTCACTTTTGCTCCAGATAAGCTTGTACACCATCAATGCATCGGACACTCACAGTTTTTTTTATTTCATTCATAACACATCAGTTTACATAGTCTGTCCAGATATACCACCATCTCATACTTCAGCATCAGGATTATACATAGCACCAGACTACTGTGCAGTATTTACACCATCCATGTCCACTTTATCCACCATCAATCATTATGCGATCCTCAATCATACACACAAACATTTCCACCCACTACCTAATATGGACTTAAACAGGAGCACAGGTATTAAGTTGACTTCACCTAAGTTTGAAACTTTGCAACTGATCAATGAAATAATGAAGCCCTGGGAAGATTTGAGTCTGAATATGTTCAACCCATATTATGTGCATAGCCTAGCGCCTACTGTCTTTATAATCTTCTGTATTGTATCTGCAGTAGTGCTGTTCGCAATGCACAGAATGCATGCAAGAATTCCAAACTGGAGTAAGTATTTAGTGGGGGTAAAGTGCGAATTCAAGTAAACCCCCCTGAATGAACTGTACATATTTAGTATATAGTATTAATATTACAAAAAAAAAAAAATGAATGACATGATATAGAAGCATACAAGTATCATTATCTCTATATGAAATATTAATAGCTTTTACCATAATCTTAACTTTGATTTTTTTTTTTTTTGCGTATATCCATATGACTGTTATACATACACATCTTGCAATATTTCATACAATAACCAATTTAACTATATTGCATTTGTTCAATTATGCAAAAACTTTTTTAAAATGTAATATTACTGGATCATTGCAATATTAACATGAATATCACATCTATGCAATATTATAATCAGTGTTATGTATTAACAGATTTGCGTATGTCAATGATGATTGCTGTTGGAGGACCGCCAGCTGGCGTGACCGAGCAATGTCAGGACTCCATATTATAATAATACAACTCATAGATAGATAGATAGATAGACAGATAGACAGAAGCACCAAGCCAGGGTGTGAGATAGGAAGTGTGTCAGTAAGAATCAACCAAAAGGAAATTGGCTTGCAACTCTTAAGTGAAGGAATGCTAGCAGTACATACACAGAGACATACAGAGTTCTCGAAGCTTCCACGACAGTATAGCCCACGTGACACAACCCCTGCTAAACGAGAATGTAGGAATAAGAGATCAGAAAGGGGCTAGCCTTAGAACTGACAGGTAGTGGAGAGAGGAAATAAGAAGAGGGGTCCAACAACACCTAGTTAGTAAATTACGTCCCTGTGTACTACATACTCTGCACAACTTAGACTTTCTTTGAAGATAATAAATCAATATGAGCTCCCTGTATTCATCTTTAACTCCTCCTGCTCTTCGATTAGCACAATAACTTTAACCAAAACTTAAGACTTACATATTACAAGACCAAAGAGTCACAGTAGTATTAAAGTCAGGGACTTCATGTACCAGGCATTATTGCTCACATCCTGTCCTTTCACAGGGAAATTTGATCACACAGTCTACTGTAACTCCATCTTCACTATTAGAGAGCAATGAGGATCATTTACTAGTATCTCATGACACCCGCTGACTCATCTACATCTCATTGAACTACCTCAAATTGTCTGAATGACATTTTGCAACATGCAGAGATGAAACGAGCAGTGACGAAATTGTGCACAATTTTGTTGCTGTACGGATTCACGAAAGTCTGTCCGTGCAATAGGTACGGAAGAAGGGGTGAATGCATTAACATTACCTGAAACGTGTTGTGTGAATGGGTCAACCCCTCCGTGGCCGCCTGCGTCGAATGACGTTTAGCCGATAAATGGCCGCCGGGGTCGTTTGAGCACGGCCTGTAAGGAACTGCAAAAATTTTGGGGAAATAAATGAACGTTCTGAACGTCTTCACACTGACCTACACTACACTCCCATACACCCCATCAAGCAGTTCAGAGCCTGCTGCTGTGATGAATGGATTTTCGATTATTTTGCTCCTAGCCATGCCTTAACAAGCACAACTACACCCATTATCTTGACCCAGGCAGAACATATCATCTTTGTCCTCTCTTGCAAAACACACACAACCACCTGTTTACGATTATGAAGTAATACAGGCACATACAAAAAAGACATGATAATAAGGGAAAAATGCATTTTTGTCTTGGTATTGTTACAGAACAGCGAAAGATAATGTACACTTTAAGTGAGAATACTAAAAATCACTACTGTCCCGTAAAGTTCCAGGTTCAAAACAAGAGTTAGGTAAAATTACAAGTTAAAGTTTAATGCTCAAACTAACAACAAAACATTCAGGACTCATAAGGATAATGTAATGGTAAAAAAACAGGTTAAATATATAGTTAACTGCAATAGCCTCTATTAACACGAAATTAGCAAGTGTAAATTTATCTAAGTCAGCCCTGTTAAAATGACATACCAGATAATACTCAGTGAATGCCAGATATATTATTACAGATACAAAATATTATTAATGATGGCTGACAACAAGAACCCTTACATAAATTACAAAAACCTCACTAGGCCTAAGAATTAACCTTATGCTACACAGTACAAGGAAAAATACAACAACAGTTATACTCAAATTACACACAGCTGCTAGATGGTTGGAGACTTCCTGAGCACTCACAATAATAATAACAGGGGAGGACAGAGATGTGAACAAAATGAGGAGTAGATCTAAGTGGCAATTAATGTAGAGACTGAGCTCATTATATAGGGGCCGGCAGAGCTTGATACAACTTGTAAGAAGGACGTGCAAATGAAGCCATGGGGACAAAGAGTTGACAATCCCGCTCTGAACAACAGAAAGGATGACTTACTCTACTATAATGGTAGAAGGGGGACTGAGGCAGAACACGCTCGTGATCAAACATGCAGTACACTGTGCGTTAAAAAATACACAAAGGATGATGAAATCATAGGGTATGTAACACCTCCCCACAAAAAAAAAAAAAAAAAAAAATTACAAAGGAAATTTCTTATTACTCTAAAACAATCTGTCTAAAGTCTAGATAAGCAATCTGCAATAACATTCTCTTTCCCCTTGACATGTTGTATGTCTAATGAATACTCCTGAAGAAGTAGACTCCATCTTGTCAATCTCTGATTTTTATCTTTAAACTTACTGAGGAATTTCAGTGGGTTATGATCGGTATAAATGACTATGGGGTCAAAACCAGAACACAAATAAAATGAAAATGCTGTAAACCCAAAATCAAGGCCAAAAGCTCTTTCTCAAAAGTTGAGTAGTTCTTTTGAGGTGGAGTGAACTTCTTACTGTAATAAGATACAGGGTGTTCAATACCCTGATCATCCTCTTGCAGCAAAACATCCCCAGCTCCTGTATCACTTGCATCAACAGCCATCTTAAAAGGCTAAGCAAAATTTGGAGTAGTGAGCACTGGCTGACTTAATAGGATAGCTTTAAGTTTGCAGAAAGAGGATTCACAGTTATCGGTCCAGACAAATTTAACTCCCCTTTTCAGTAGGTCTGTAAGTGGTGATACAAGAACTGAAAAGTTAAGAACAAATCTCCTGTAATAACCTACCATTCCCAAAAATCTTTGGAGCTCTTTCCTACTTTTAGGTCTGGGAAGATCACTTATAACCAGAAACCTTAGCTCCTGGTGGTGCAACATGTCCATCACCAATTACATACCCAAGGTACTGAACTTTAGCTTGACCAAACTCACACTTTGATAAATTAGCAACAAGATTAGCATGAACTAAACGGTCAAGAAATTTACTGACATGGCATAGGTGATCTTTCCAGTTGTCACTGAAGATTAATACATCATCAATATAAACAACACACCCTGCCAAACCCTCTGTTACAACATTCATGAGCTTCTGAAATGTGGCTGGTGCATTCTTCATACCATATGGCATTACAGAACATGCATAAATCTTTCCTAGTGTTACAAAACATGAGATCTCCCTAGCACATTCAGTCATAGGTACTTGTCAGAATCCCTTTTACAAATCAAACTTACTTATGTACCTAGCCTTTCCGATCTTGTCTATGCAATCTTCCACGTGAGGGAGAGGGTAAGTGTCTGTTTTGGTTATCCGATTAACACGTCTGTAGTCAATGCAAAGCCGCTGTGACCCCCCTGGCTTAGGGACCAGAGTGACAGGAGAACTCCACTCGCTCTGACAGGGCTCAATCATCTTGTGGTCCAACAGGTAGCCAAGCTCCTTCTGGATGAGAGGAACTTTCACTGGGTTCACATGGTAAGGAGGCAGTTTAATTGGCTTTGCATCTCCAACATCGACATCATGCATCAACACAGTGGTTCTTCCTGGAGTGGCACGGAACACTTGCGGGTACTCCTGCAGTAATGCCGAGAACTCCTGCCTTTCCTCGGGAGATAGATGAGAAAGCTTAGTCTGGAGATCATTCATGATATCAGGGTTCTTCCCCAAACTATCACTCAGGCTCATGCTGCATGGGAGAGCTTCACTTCCAGACTCGGGTGGAACAGCTACAGTGCAGACTGGATTATTTTCGTCCCGCCTGTGATATAACTTTAGCATGTTGATGTGACATAGTTGCTTGTTCTTTCTACGATCTGGTGTGGCGATGACATAGTTGACATCACTGAGTTTCTTCTCCACGAAATAAGGACCACTAAACTTGGCTTGAAGAGGTTGCCGATGCACCGGTAGCAGAATCAAAACCTGATCTCCTGGCTGAAAGTGGCGTAACCTGGACTTCTTATCATACCAAGTCTTCATCTTCTCCTGAGCAGCTCCTAAATTCTCTCTCGCCAGCTGTAAAGCAGTGGACAGCCGTTCTTTGAACTTCATCACATACTC
The DNA here is from genome assembly GCF_032717465.1 of Coenobita brevimanus. Classification (NCBI taxonomy): domain Eukaryota; kingdom Metazoa; phylum Arthropoda; class Malacostraca; order Decapoda; family Coenobitidae; genus Coenobita; species Coenobita brevimanus. Next base: position 15,451,085 of record NC_137066.1, read on the forward strand.
CAGCAGGTTGACGTCATCTTCCTCCGACAGCCAGCATTCCTTGAGTAGCTTAAGGGGTCCTCTTACTTCATGGCCAAACAGTAGTTCAAAAGGTGAGAAGCCCAGTGATTCATTTGGAGATTCTCTTGCGGCAAACACAATGAATGGAAGATCTTTATCCCAGTCTTTCTGATGTTCCAAACAGTATTTCTTGAGCATCGATTTGAGTGTTTGATGATATCTCTCCAACGCTCCTTGGGTCTGGGGATGGTAAGCTGAAGACGTGATCTGGGTGATGCCCAACTCTTTCAGAGACTGCTTGAAAACGTTTGACATGAAATTACTTCTCCGGTCTGACTGTACCTCCTTGGGCAGACCAAACTTTGTGAAGAACCCCAGTATTTCCTTAACCACGTTCTTTGCTGAGATATTTCTAAGTGGAATGGCTTCAGGATAACGAGTAGCCATATCAATCAGGGTCAACACATAAGAAAATCCTGAAGAAGTCTTAGGAAGAGGGCCTACAATATCCACCAACGCACGGGTGAAAGGCGCCTCAAAAGGAGGAATGGGAACTAGAGGTGCAACCTTTTCGGTCTGATTACACTTTCCCACAACTTGACAGGTGTGACAAGACTTACAATACCAGGAAACATCCTTGAAGATACCTGGCCAGTAGAAGTGTTTCAAAAGGCTTGCCACAGACTTCCTCACTCCAAGGTGTCCTGCCAAACTGGAATCATGAGCCACTCTAATGATATCCTGCCTACAAACACGAGGGATGACAACTTGATGTACAACCTCCCATTCACAGTCGGCTGATGCTGTTGGGGGTCTCCACTTCCTCATAAGTACTCCTGACTTTACATAATAACAAGTAGAAGTACCGGCTGACTCTTCTTCACTGTAAGCAGAGTTAGCTAGACCTTTCAACTCAGGGTCAGCAACCTGCAACTCAACCAACTCTTGACGAGACAAATTATCAACACTACGGGGTACTGCCTCATCTGGTGAGTGGTCCAAATTAGCAAGAAAAGTGTCAGCTAGGATAACATCATCATCATCATTATCCTCTAAATCACCAGTAGCTTCAGACTTAGCCCTAGTGACAACACATGCAGGGAACACATCAGGGACGTCACAATCCTGGGTCGCAGTCACTGGCTTACTAGACAATTAAGGAGCTGGACACACTTGACTTCCACCAATATCATTTCCAAGTAAGAAAGTTACACCTGACATTGGGAGTGTCTCAACCAACCCAACCATAACGGAACCATTAACAAAACCAGACTCTAAATTCACTCTGCACAGAGGGACAGAGAAACAATTATTCCCTACACCTTGTAGGATTACAGTTTCATCAGGGGAATTAACATTAGAGCCTAGAACACTGGTCAGCATAAGGGATTGGCAAGCACCTGTATCACGATATATTTTAACTGATTTCCTGTCATTACTGTCCAGAGGACTGACAAAACCATCAGACAGGAAATTAGCACATGAACTCTTGAGAGTGTCACCCACGTTACTGCTCAAAAGAGGAACTCCATCATGAGAATTTAATTTACCCCTCAAAGCAGGTTCAGTTAACTCAGTTAAAGAATCCTGGGAACTCTCAAGGGTGGACACTAGACCAATTGACTGAATATTTAAAGACCCCTTTTTGTTCACATCACGCTGTCTCCTGAAACATTTCTCCGTAGTATGACCAAGCTTACTACAATAAGTACATTTACTTTTCTGAAATCTAGAGGTGAAGCTGGTATTTACTTCCTGAGAAACATCATCTTTATTCTCTTTCCTGATACCTGTACTCTGAGTAGAGGCAACGTACTTACTCTCAGCTTTCCCTTTTCCTCTAGAATATCTCTTGTGAGTGAGAACATATTCATCAGCTAAAACTGCAGCATCAGACAAATTATCTACTCTTTTCTCATCAAGATATAGGCTTACATCTTTATAAATACACCTCTTGAAGTCCTCCAGCAAAATCATCTGCTTAAATTTACCAAAATCAGAATCCACATTCTTAGAATTTAACCACTGCTGTAACAGATCTTCTTTGATTTTTGCATACTCAACATGGGATTGCTTATCTTGCTTATAAGTTGTCCTAAATTTTACTCTATAGGCTTCAGGAACAAGCTCATAGGCCTTAAGAATCAAGCTCTTAACTACATCATAATTATCAGATTGATCCTGAGGCAAAGATGCATAAGTTACTTGAGCTTTACCGGTGAGAACAGTTTGAAGGAGTACTGGCCAATACTTTTTGGGCCAATTAAAACCTGTAGCTACCCTCTCACACAACTGAAAATACTTCGTTAAATCAGATTCATTAAAAGGAGGGACAAGTTTAACATTTTTAGCCACATCAAAATCATCAGAGCTAGATGATCCAGTTCCACCTTGTTTCATGCGATACTCATGGTCTGCCTGAATCCTAGCAATTTCAACTTGTGCCTCAGCCTCCTTAGAACGGGCCTGAAATTCAGCCTCCTTAGCACGAGACTCCGCCTTCTTAGCCTGAGCCTCCTGCAGGGCTAGCTGTAACTTAGCTAATTCAATCTGCGTTTGCTTATTTGGAGGAGTTACATTAAACAAGCTTTCATTAATCATGTCAACAATTTGATCTTTAGAATGATGAGAGCGAACAGCAATTCCCAATTGTCGAGCAACAAGCTTAAGTTCATTCTTTGTTCTGTTTTCTACATCACACACTGTTTGCACATTTTACAAAAAATCATTGGCTTCATCAAGCGTAGTAATAGTAGACATCATGAATAAATCACAGTCACAAAATATCAAACAATATCCTTATGATAATATCCTGAGTATCCTGATAAGAGGTCGCCAAATTTATGTTACGGAATAGCGAAAGGTAATGTACACTTTAAGTGAGAATACTAAAAATCACTACTGTCCTGTAAAGTTCCAGGTTCAAAACAAGAGTTAGGTAAAATTACAAGTTAAAGTTTAATGCTCAAACTAACAACAAAACATTCAGGACTCATAAGGATAATGTAATGGCAAAAAAACAGGTTAAATATATGGTTAACTGCAATAGCCTCTATTAACACGAAATTAGCAAGAGTAAATTTATCTAAGTCAGCCCTGTTAAAATGACATACCAGATAATACTCAGTGAATGCGAGATATATTATTACAGATATAAAATATTATTAATGATGGCTGACAACAAGAACCCTTACATAAATTACAAAAACCTTACTAGGCCTAAGAATTAACCTTATGCTACACAGTACAAGGAAAAATGCAACAACAGTTATACTCAAATTACACACAGCTGCTAGATGGTTGGAGACTTCCTGAGCACTCACAATAATAATAACAGGGGAGGACAGAGATGTGAACAAAATGAGGAGTAGATCTAAGTGACAATTAATGTAGAGACTGAGCTCATTATATAGGGGCCGACAGAGCTTAATACAACTTGTAAGAAGGACGCGCAAATGAAGCCATGGGGACAAAGAGTTGACAATCCCGCTCTGAACAACAGAAAGGACGACTTACTCTACTATAACGGTAGAAGGGGGACTGAGGCAGAACACGCTCGTGATCAAACATGCAGCACACTGTGCGTTAAAAATTACACAAAGGATGATGAAATCATAGGCTATGTAACAGTATCTTTACCTATATGCTAAGGTTTGCTGTAATGGTTTGGTTCATTTGACGCAATGCAACTTGTAGAAAACTGAAAACTTGGGAAGTGAACGAAAATCTGGGACATGAGACTGACCTTGACTTCACCCTCTCACGTATCATCTGTCAGTTCACCACCTGCTGTCGTGATGAGTGGATGTACGATTTTTTCGCTCGTGGCCATGCCTAAACACACATAATTATACCCATTATCTCGACCCAGACAGAAAATACAATATTTTTCCTCTCTTGCAAAACACACACAACCACCCTGTTTACGAGACAGCAATATATATTGCGAAAATAACAAGGTAAAATGATAAAGATGAACTTAAAATGATAGAGAAAGATGAGCATGTTATTACGGAAAAAATACGTTTTCCCCCGTCTGTAAACGTATTTATTTCTGCTTTGTATCTGTATTCGTAATAATTAGACTTATTCTTAGTTCTGAAACTGCATTACGATTCTATTTTTAGCCAAGCTCGTGGTGTGGGAGCAGGAAGTTGCGACTCAACTTCCTTATTACTAATCGGACTGACCCTCCACTTTACTCTCCCTTGGCAGAGTCTAGCCTTGGAGGACGTGCAGTTTTCTCATTTAGGACTGAAAATTCAACTCTTTCGCTCCCTTTTCCAAGCATGGGCACAACGATAACGTAAAAAATAACTCGAAACTATCATAAACATATTTTATATCAAAAAGGTGAAAATGTATTCATAATTTTTTTTTTCCAGCCATTCCTAACAGATTATGTACTGAAGTCATTCGATATCATCATATCTCATATAAGCACATCATTTCAGCACCATTCGCATTGTTTTGGGAGGTAAAAAAAAAAATAAATAACATCTGTGCAGTCGCGATGCGGCATCCCGTGGGCGGCAATATCGGTTGCCGATATTTCTGCAATTTCCACGCTTCATTGCAAGCCACAATATGCGTCTAGGAAGCTGGGATTTGCACTGTTTGGTGCATCTGAACCTTCTCTTCAATATGGCAAGAAAAAAAATCAATGTTCAAAACTTCAAAAAATGGCCCCGGCATCGGACTGGGGTGCACGGAAAATTCCTGGCCTTCGGCCACTGTGGGGTTAACATACAAGTCGGTATTACGTACCGTTTTGGAGTATAATTTGTATTATCTATACTTATTAAATGAAATGAATGATCCACTCAAACTTAAATATGTGGTACAAAGATTAGTGATTTCCTAGTGTACCTCTCGGCCGTAAAGGTATGCCTTGATATAACATTCTCTGTAACTACTTAGGATGATGATAATTTACCTTGTCTGTATACCATTGGAAACTCAAGGGATTCTGCTAAGACTCCTTCATGTGATCTCACCTCTCAAGTAGATCTCGGTGACTTTCCTCAAAACAAAGAACAGTTAATAAATCTTTTGTAGACCTGTAGAGATACTGTGGCCTTACCTATTGAACCTATAGGCAAGACAGACATGTACAAGCATAACACTGAATTGATTCCTGGTATTCAACCAATTTATGTTCCGGCGTATAGATTGCCTTATAGCTTACAAGAAGAAACAGACGAGATAGTACAGGATATGTTAAATCAGGACGCCATTCAACACTCTGTCAGTCTGCGGAATAGTCTGCGTTTCCTAGTCCCCAAGAAAGGAGGTGATTTTAGACCTGTAGTCGACTATCACAAAGTAAACTCTCGCTGTACCCGATTGATTCCCATCACTAGTCTTAACAGATTTACTGGAAACACTTAGCGAGAATAACGTTGTTTTCACCTTGCTTGACTTATTCAGCGGCTAATGGCAAGTAGAATGGAAGAGCCGTCTCACCGCATAAATGTATACAGTACCCCTTCTGACCATTATGATTTTATAAGGCTTCCCTTTTGTCTTAGAAATGCTCCTTCAATATTCAAGAGGCTTATCCATTCTGTATTCAGTGGTATGATTGACCAATCTCTTTTTGCTTATCTTGATGACATCATTATAGTAAGTAAGTCAATCCCTGAATATTTTGCAAAACTACAGCAAGTTTTTCACAGCCTCCAAATGGCAGGTCTAAAAGTTAAGCTCAGCAAATGCAACTTTCTACGTGAGGGAAGTTATTCTCTCGAACAAGTGGTTGACGATGAAAGAATTCATGCCTCAGATGAGAAAGTTAAGGCAGTTTCTAACTTCCCAGAACCTACCAGTATTGAATGTAAGGAGTTTTCATGGACTGAGTGGCTAGTATCGGTTATTTATTCAAGGATAGCCTATACACAAATCGCCACTCCTTGGACTAAATTACTAAAGAAAAATGAACGTTTTGTTTGGACTAATGATCAGTCTCCTGCTTTTGAAACACAGAAGACAACACTTATTAATGCCCCAGTCTTGGCATTTCCTGATTATAAGAAACTTAATTTTCTTTGTAGAGATGCATTTGGAGTGGGAAGTCGTGCGGTGTTGATGCAAAACTGATGAAGCAAAGAGGAAACATGTAATAGCTTCTGCTAGTCGTGCCCTTAACATAGCAGAACGTAACTACAGTGTTACTGATTGGGAGGCTTTAGCAATTGTTTGATCTCTCAGACATTTCAGAGACATAATCTTCGGATATCCAGTGCATAACCAAACGGATCATCTCCCACTTCGTGATTTATTCAAAGGAAGAAATCCTACTGGTCGCCTGGCACGATGGTCAGTTATTATCCAAGATGCTAACCCAACCTTTGAGTATGTGCCTGGTAAATCAAATGTAGTTGCAGATGCTCTTTCACGTCACGTAACCGCGGCAGTCTCACCATGTCAACCGAACGGTGCTAATTACACAACTCTAACCTCAAATCTTGTTTTTGATTGTCAGTGCACAGACCGTCTATGGTCGAAGGTAATTTATTTCCTAGAATTGGGAGATGCTTCAACCTTATCTACTCTGCCAGTACCAGTAGATGATGTCATGTTAGACAATGATATTCTGTATAGGAATACATCCCTTACTGGAAGGGACATACATAATAGAGAGGTACATAAACTTGTTGTTCCGACTGATTTAATACCTGCAGTATTCCAAATCATCCATTACACACCTCATGCAGCCCATCCGGGAAAGAATTGGTGTTTGAGACAAGCACGTCAATCTTTTTATTGACCTATTATGCGTAAAGACATCAATGATCACTGTGATTCCTGTGTTCCCTCTAATCACCATAAAGGGTCAGCTGGGTTACCTGCTCCACTTTTGCAATATCCATTTCCATCACATCCATGGGAAACTAATTCTACTGACCTCCTTAAATTGCCTCTCACGGAGTCCGGTGCAGAGTATAATATTTATTCGTGGCACTAGATAATTTCTCACGTCATTGTGTTCTCGTGCCTCTCCAAGACAAAACTGATGAGTATTGCACGAGCTTTCATTGATCACATCATTTGTCCCTTCACTACACCACTCACTGTTATTACCAATAATGGCTCAGAGTTTAACAAGTCTTCGTGTTGAGATTTGTAAGTACAATAACATCAGTAAATGTAATGTCATACCCAACCATCCGGCTTCCAATGGCCTTGTCGAAAGGGAAAATCGTAAGATGCTGCAGTGCTTGAGGTACAAAGGTTCTCAAAGCACCTGCTGGTATTTGCGGCCTCAGTCAATAGTTCCATCAATGAATGCACTGGAGAAAAATCCAGTTGCCTACTCTTACATTTTGCAATCCCACCGAGAAGGTACTCGGAGAGTTTGCAAAATCCCTGTTTTTTCGGTGATTTAACAAATTTGCAAAGAAAATATATGCAGTTTTGCAGAATTCCCGATTTATCGGGGATTCTGTGAAGTAACTGGGCATTGAAGTTAATTTCGCAGATCACCAGCTTCTTCGTGAGTTTGCAAAATAACGGGATTTTGCAAAATTATCAATTTCTCAAGTTCACCGTATCCAGCCCCCCCCCTACACGCGGATATATATATATATATATATATATATATATATATATATATATATATATATATATATATATATATATATATATATATATATATATATATATATATATAATACTCTTGTCTGTAAATTCTATGAAGTGGTGCTGGGGAAGGACGCTCTTTCGTTAGTGTTTTGACGTAATAATGGTACATACCGGTACGTCGTTCAGTTCCCTCTCAGTCGCTGAAAGAAAACAATGAAATGCAGGAAAAGGGCAACTTCAGCTTTCAGACCATCGAGTTCATGTTCAAATGTGCTTGGAACAAAAAACAAACAGCACCACCACCATCAAGAATGAATAAAATAACGGGATGATTCTATTTTACCTGTCCATGCAAGTAGGCCTATGTGACTTAATAAGAAGTTATTAGTATACGGCCGGTAATCTCTCTCTCTCTCTCGGGGTATTAGAATGCTGATAAGCGAGTTAGGCTTTTTGGTACGGGAGAGAACGGGGTAACTCAATGAACGATATATGTGGTGGGGGTGGGGAGGAGATTGTGACAGTTAAACAGTAGCAAAGAAAACGGATATTGTAGGATTTGAATGAGAGAGAGGGAGAGAGAGAGAGAGAGAGAGAGAGAGAGAGAGAGAGACAGAGAGAGAGAGAGAGACAGAGAAACTAGCAGACTACAGGGATGATAGATAAAGAGAGAAACAGGAAGCACAGACAGGCAGGGAGAATTTGATATGGATATAGACGGAGAACTGGAAGAAGAACATAAGGAGATGGTATAGGAAGGGAATCGTTTAACCCGTTGGTCAAGAGGACGTCTCTTAGTTATTCTTTGCTCTTACTGAGAGTTGGTGAGACCTTTCTGAATAGAGAAGTTCTGGCTGCCTTCATCAGTACATTTTCTGATTGAGGTCTTCCTTCTCTGTGCTAAACCGTTTTGTGGTGACAAGAATAAAGAGAAACAGAAAATGATAATGTAAGTGAAATGAAAGAACGCGAGAAGCAATTAAATGGAGTAAGTAGGATGTCAGTCAGATCGACATTGCGTCATGCCATATCTACAAAGGCATATGCCATAAATTAGCTCTATCGTTTTTTTTTTTTAATTTTTTTTTTATAACCTCGCCTGGACAGAGACCGATGAGGTATTGTTTTTGGTCGAGTTTGTTTGTTTGCTTCTTCATTTGTTAGCAACGTTATAGAAAAACTGCTGGATTAACCCGCGCCGTCCCGAGGACGTACTTCCACGTCCTCACGTTTTGTCACAGCTAATCCCGAGGACGTACTTCAACGTCCTGCAATTGCAAGGTTCATAATTTCCACAATTTTCAATTTTCGCTAGTCATTTTTGGTACGTATACACGGGACACCTTCCTCAACAAGATGCCAGGCAGAGACAATGCCTTACCCAGCATGACCTTCTTCCCCCCCCTGCAGGCCCTTTTCTCAGCAATTCACCTGTTATCAGTGACCTGGCCAGTATAGCCATGTCATGCCACGGTACGAAATTCAGGGCCAGAGTGATTCCCCAATCAATGACAATGTGGAGGACAAACTTTACATAGCATTAGAGGAAGAAACAGTTAGAAATGATGATCAGGTAATGTGGCAAAAAAAGGTCAGGTATTAGTGAGTGAAACAATGCTTATAATGCCTATATTACTGCTTGAAAACCAATATACTCTTGTACTACATATAAATTCGTAACAGTAAATAAATAAATACCGTTTATGAGTGGTGTGAAATAGTTATCCTCCCATAGAAATCGTTTTCTTTGGTGCCAGCCTGATAGAAAACCCAGTAAGGTAAGGAGGCTCTCCTACCTGTAATGAGTATTTTAAACCTCAGGTTTTTTTTTTTTTTTTTTTTTAATAACAGAACGGAGGAAGGAAAAACAAATGGAGAAAAAAAAATAATCCATACACCAGATTACTGGTGTCCTCTGTTCATAAAATATCTGTAACAGTTAGACTTGAAGAGTTGTAGGTTGAAATTTGGAGGAAAACAACTCTGGGGAAGCGAGTTCCAGAGAGATGCAGTTCGGGGAATGAAAGAATTCTGATAGGCAGAAGTTCTGCAATATGGTTGAGTGACATTCCAGTCATGAGCGATTTCTCTATGAATTTTCGATGTTTCTCACCAAAAGCGAAAGTTTTAGCAAAAAAAAAAAAAAAAAGGGTCGAAAAATGGTCGGGATTGGGGGGTACCAGTGGTCAAAAAGTGGTCGGGACGGGGCGGGTTAAATTCCTTGAAACTTTCAGCATAAGTGGGCACTGGTCCGCAAAGAAAACGAATAAATTGTGGAGGTAATCGAGTGACCCTGAAAGGTCAAAATCAAGGTCACGGATTTTCAGAGGGCCATAACTTAAACGGTTGAAGATTGAGATATTTACTATTATGAACATACATGAACTCGTAATATAGGCTTTCATTTGGCACCAAAGGCTTTGACCCTGAATGAACCTGAAAGGTCAAACTCAAGGTCACGGATATTCAGGGGGCTATAACTCGAAAATGGTTGAACGTAGAGATATTTAGTATTATCAACATAGGAAATCCCATATGGGTTTTCAATTGGTACCTTGACCTTTGACCGAAAGTGACCTTCAAAGGTCAAACTCAAGGTCACAGTTATTCAGGAGGCTATATCTCGAAATTCTTTGAAGGTAGACATATTTACAGTTACCAAGATACTGTATACAGTAGGAAGTCTCAAATGGGTGTTCATTTGGCCGCACGACCTTTGTCCCTGAATGACCTTGAAAGGTCACATGCAAGATCACGAAATTGAAAACATTTGCGCCATTACCTTAGACTTTCATTGTGCACTGACACAAAATGGCAGAAACGAGTCAGTATATAACTGCAATAAAATAACTGCTGTCTGACGAGGTTTGTTGTGTCTAGCACCATTTTTTTTTTTTTTCATACAATGAACTGTACCTCAAGATCGGGTGGCTTGGGTTGAGACGGTGGTGGTGGTTAGATCTGAACCATGACCGTCAGGCCTATACCCTATGAATCTGCGTGCTGATGGTTGGCTTGTAGTTGAGGCACTTTTATTCTTAACGCACACCACATCAGAGCAGAAATGGGTGTGAATGATGATGGGTGGTGGGACATGGCAGAGGAAGTACAGTATATGCCGTGAGGGAGGGTGTTGTAGGTAGGTAGTTACTGTGCAGGTCAAAGATACAGGATTAATAAAAGGTGTGTGAGATATGAAGGATCAGGTGGTAAGAACTATGATGTGGATGGATGGTGCGGCAGGAACGAGTAAACTCTGTGAAAAACTGTTTTGAATTTCTGGAAGTGAGGACTAAGTTGCAGATCGACTGTAGAAGCTCGATGTAGAGCGGAAAACCGGTATTGACTGGGTGAGGAGGAGTGGACGGGAGTGGCCGAAATGGTGGTGGGCAGTGAGGTATGCGTGGGTGAAAATACGATATTTTGATGCAGGTTTTAAATTATTTAACCCCTTTAGTCTGATTGCTTAATTAAAAGCACATTCTTGCTGTTTCCAGACAGTTATATGTTTCTTACTAGAGGGGTTAGTTATAAAGCTCATATAACTATACATATCTCGTAACTCTCCTAAGGTCACTAAAATCGTACTATAAAGCCATGGGTAAGATGGTGAAGACTTCAACAAGAAAAAGGAAAAAGGAAGCACGCTGCTTTTGTACACGCGGGAACAACATTCTTCTTAATATTTTGCCTATTCTGTCCGTCACTCTCTTCTGCTAGCTAATATTCCTAAGCAAGGAATGCTTTGCAACTTTCTCTGATAATACATGATGTTTATTGATATGATGCGTCACTGAGTAAAGTGATGATGTTCTCAGTGCGAAATACATGCAGTAGAACAGTAGACCACCTCTCACTGGCTGTACACCTGGCGTCTCAAGAGGCATATGAAAAACGGTATGAAGGATGGGAGGTAATGAAAAATGGGACGTGAAGAGGCAAAACGATAGAAGGACCAGCTTGGAAGGTGGTGAAAAAAGCGAGGGAGAAAACAAAAATGTTGACGTAAATGACAAAGAGGGAACGACGAGAAAGGAGATATTATTAGAAAAGAGTGTAAAAGAAAAGAATAAGAAACCGAAAGAAGTAAAGTAGACAACAGTTACGGAGATGGAGGTGATGGCCATGGCTAAAGGTATATAAAAAAAAAAAAAAGGCTCTGTACGCTCTGCCTCCTACTCCAGGTCTTTCCTCTCTTTCCCTTTCCTCTTTCTCCTTTTTCTCCACTTCCTCCTCCTCCCTCCTCTCTGCCTCCAGTCTTTCTTATTGCTTTCCTGCTCCTCCTCCTCCTGGTTTTCGCTTTGCTTCCCACACATCAAAGTAGACAGCCATGTAGAAGCAGGCGTCTGGTTTATAGTAAGCATTGGAAAAGACCAAGAATAATAGAAGGAAGATGGGCAATATGTGACACTGCCAAGGAAATCAGTGATGGAAGTACTGGAAATATGAAGGCAAGAGCAGAAATGTTGATGAAAATGAGAAACAGATAGAAGAGAAGGAAATAGATGATGAATACGCAAGAAAATAGAGGAAAAAGAGAAGCAGATGAAACCAACCAACCAGAATACCATGGCAAGGAAATAAGTAATAACAACAGTGAGGCAGAAGGTATGACAAAAACTTTCCAACAAGAGGAAGCCTTAAGACTCCAGGTAAGTCGCACTCTAATTAGTTTTGGACTGATGCTTGATTCTCTCTCTCTCTCTCTCTCTCTCTCTCTCTCTCTCTCTCTCTCTCTCTCTCTCTCTCTCTCTCTCTCCCAAACATGAGCACGCACCCTTTCATAGTGATGATGCTATTTTTGGTTTATTCTTCCTACCTCCAGACGAATTTTCTCTACTTCTTCAGCTTCCTCAGCGATGTACACCTTTCCTAAGCTGAGTAAATACTTAAGGAAAAAGCAAGAAGAATCGATAAAGTGTCATGTGAACACTTTAGGTGCGGGTGACTCATTGAGGTGGGACATTGTATTTGATTCACAAAGAAAAAAAAAATAGAAACCCTATCAATAAAAGGATTCAGTTTATATCAAGTAACGATATATTTGCTTCTTGCACTCCAAAGTGTTCTGTTTAGGCCAATGCCAGATGATATTCCTCAGTTGAGAGACATCCTCACAATCTAGGGATAGAGATCTAAATGTTACTCCGTCAACCGAGGCTCCGTCTGAAGAAAGTCATATGTCCCCTGTTGAGACTGACTGCCTTGGCCATGACAAAAAAGGTTATGATGTGGAAAAACTCAGAGGGAATGATGGATGAAAGAAAAGCAATGGAGGAAGAGGAGCCTGTGGATGGAGGATTCATACTCATATTTATATTACTTTAGTGTGGGGACTCTTATTGTGATTCCAAGATATAGAAGCACCCCCCTCCCCACACACACACACACATACGGTACACAAAGGCAAGTAGAGACAGACAGACAGACAGGCAGAAAGTGTCAGACAGACACACAGATAAACAAAAAGATCTATTTTTTGTTACAGAACTTTAGAGTGGGAGGCTCTGTATTTGCCGTTTTCACAGGACTTTCAAGATTCCCAAGGGATTTCAAGATGGTCTCCACGCAGCTGCAGCACAATGATATACTTCTGTGCAAATAGTCATGATGATTAATGAACATAAAAATATATAGGATCATCAAATTTTGTGTTGTTGTCTTGTTTGATCTTTGATCCCATGAAAACCTTGAAGAGGCGTAATTTAAAAAAAAAAGGAAGGAGAAATAAGTGTCTGAACATCTGAGTAAGGAACACTGTTCTCTATATTCTATATTTACACACACACACACACACACACACACACACACACACATATATATATATATATATATATATATATATATATATATATATATATATATATATATATATATATACTGTATACATATGGAGCCTCTGTGGAACACTGGCAAAGTGTGCACTTTTGTACCCTGAAGAACGAGGGTTCGCGCCCCCCCAAGGTAATAAAATTTGGGAACGTTCTTCTGGCCTCGTACTGCTTTGGTGGACACAAGGGTTGCTGTGGCTGATCCAGTGTCGCATACTATAAAGTATGGTTGCACCCAGTCGACTTGCGCTGGCCGATTACACTTGGTTCACAGACTACACACACATCCAAAACCACTACAACACTACATTTACACTTACAAGCACTTCCGAACCTGCTTACAATCACTGCCAGACAGCCTAAGCCACTAGGTAAAGATACATTGGCTGAATCGTCCCCACTTCGGTCGGGATAGGCTGGTCCTGCAGTGGACACTGAAACGGCTGATGAGATGAGAGATGATATATATATATATATATATATATATATATATATATATATAAAATAACAGAAGATGAAGGAAAAACAAACGAATAAAAAAAAAATCCATACACCAGATTACTGGCATCCTCCATTCATAAAATATCTGTAACAGTTGGACTTGAACAGCTGTAGGTTAAAGTTTGGGAGGAAACACCTCAGGAAAAGCGAGTTCCAGAGAGATGCATTTCGGGGAATAAAAGAATTCGATAGACTGAAGTTCTGCAGTATGGCTGTGTGACATTCCATTCATGAGCGCTAGTAGATGCCTGTGTAGAACAAGGGAAGGCATGGAGAGGTGACACAATGGACACAACTTCGTCTGAGCATTTGCCAGAAAAATATCTGTACAATAATGAGAGGGAGGCAACATACCTTCTTACTTGTAGGGGAGGCAGTTTATTTATAAGCACAGGGTTATTGATAATTCAAACAGCTTTGTTCCGAATTTTGTCTAGTTGTTTAGTGCAACCTCTCCACATCCATTCCACAAGGGTGAGCAATATTCTTGCTGAGAGAACACATGACTCTCATAAATTAAAGCTAACTGCTCGTCAGTGAAGAAGTTACGGACTCTCTAAAATAATCCTGTTTCTTTGAGGCGATTTAGCAGGTGAGCTGACATGAGAGGTCCAACTGAGGGCATTGTTATGTGAGACATCGAAAATTTCAATGTTTTTGGAGATGGGCATATTAGTAGCATTGAATGTAATATACGAATCTGGCAATACCTGTCCATTAGTAAATTTTATATATATGGTTTTACTAGCATTAAATGAGACAAGGTTGTTTTGTCCCCATTGATTGATGATAGATAAGTCTTGATTTATGGAGATGGCTGTACTGAGTTGAGAGTTAGAGATATTAGACTTTGTAAATAGGTGTTTGAGTGTGAATGAACTGTGAAGTTTTGAGTCATCTGCATATGAATGGATGGGATTGTGGGTGGCAGATAAGAGATCATTAATATGAACCAGGAACAGGGTTGGTGCCATAACTGATCCCTGTGGCACGCCAGCATTAATTGAGTGGAAATTGGAATATAAATAATCTAATTTTACTCTAATTTTTCTGTCACTGATATATGACGACAGCAGAGGAACAAAAGACGTTAGTCCATAGCAAGGGAGTTTGGACATTAGGGAACGGTGCAACACTCAGTTGAAAGCTTTAGAAATATCAAGGGCTACTACATGAGTTTCTCCACGTTTGTCAGTTATTTGATGGATGGTATGAGTCTGGAGACTGAGTATGTCAATAATGGATCTTCCGTGGCGAAAACAATATTGTCTATCACTAAGTATGTTGTTGGGTTCAAGATGTTTAACTATGTGCATATTAATTTAAATTTCAAATACTTTACCAAGAGAAGATGTGACAGCTATTGGTCTGTAATCAGAGGGATCAGAGGATGTGGAGAGGATGGAGAGTGAAAGACTGGCGGGGAGAGTGTATGTGAGTGATGTGCAGGGGGCGAGAGGAAAGGGGAGACCAAGGGTGAGATGGAGGGATGGACTGGAGAGGTATAATAGAGAGGGGGGTGTGAGCTGGGAGCAGGGAGGTGAAATTGCGGGGGACAGGGCAACAAATATATATATATATATATATATATATATATATATATATATATATATATATATATATATATATATATATATATATATATATAAAACCTCTTCTGTCTTCCTTTCTTCCTTTCGTTCATTCTTTCCTTGTCCTTCTGCCTATGGGCAACTTTACACTCCCTCTTCTGTCTTTCTTTCCTTCATTCTTTTCTCTTCTTTCTGCCTGTGGGTGACTCTACACTGAGTGACAAGCCAAATGGTTTCCTATACACCAGGAAATCATTTACTATGCTGGGTGGTAACCATATAACCAAATTTTGGCGCCTGGTGGTTTAGTGGGTAATTATTGCGCTCCAATCGGATTGAGCCAGTGAAGGTTTATATCCAAGGGGTGGTTGGGGTTGATTGCTCGTGTAATGCCACTCAAGGATGAGTGAGGCTGGTCACTCTCATCTTAAATGTCGGGACCAACTGCCTAGCCCCGGGCTCCTACGCTCCTCATGGGGCAACGTAGGATTGGATGATTATATATATATATATATATATATATATATGTGTGTGTGTGTGTGTGTGTGTGTGTGTGTGTGTACTTATACATATGATGCAAGCCAGAAGGAACCAAACGCCAGGACCCCTCAAGATTATTCCCTCAGAGAGAGAGAAAAATAAAAACATTTCACAATCCGTTCATTTTGAGATGTCTGGACAAACAGCATTGAAGGATTGCAGATCATAGGCAGTAGGAAATACAGACAGAAGGAGACAGTTCCAGAGCTAACCTGTTGCATATATGAAGGACTGGGAAGAACTGTTAACTCTAGCATTAGAGAGCTGGACAGATAAGAGATGAGAGCTTGTTGCTAAACGGGTGCTGCCAACCCACAATAGTGATGACGGGATACAAGCAGACAGTTCAGAGTAGCACTGACCATTGAAGTAGCGATATAAAAGAGATACAGATGCATCAGTATGGTGAAAGTACAGAGGGTGAAGGAGCCAGTAAGATGAGGAAAGTTAATGAGACTTTGACTCCACTTTGTTGAGAAGATCTGCTTGTGGGGAGCCTCCCCACACATGAGAGTTGAACTCTACACAGAGGCGAATAAAATCCATGTATAAAGTCAACAACTGTGAAGAGGTAAGGAAGGCATGGAGTTGGATTAGCACACCTAATCTCTTGGATATAGATTTTGCAAGAGAGGTAATATGATCTTTCCACGATTAATCCCGAGAGAATGAAACCCCACGTATATTATAAGAAAATGCAATATTTTTCTTTATTTCTACCACATTCGTGGTCTAACTTTCTCTCTGTTGAACACCACCTCTCCTCCTCTGAACCTCACCATCTCTTCATAAATGAGACTCACCTGCCCGAAATGACTGATAGCAAACCCTTCTCTATATCCTCCTACTTTCACTCTACTCATTTCAAAGACAAAGGTGGTTGTTTTGTGTATATGTATGCAATGACTTATTTTGTTCTCATGTTCCTGAACCTGAATCTTCTGAATTCTCTACCCTCTGGCTTCGGCTTCACTGTCATTCTGTGACGTAGTATATTTGTGCCGTTTACTTATCCCATAATTCTATTGACAATGAAAAATTCTTTGGCTATCTTACTTCAAGTATGAAACACATCCTTTTAACCTGCTGCATTCTGTTGACGTATGGGTATGTCTCCACGTTTTGTCATGGTGACACCCAATGACGTACCCATACGCTCTGGAATTGCAAGATCCGTCATTTGCAAATTTATCAAATTTCGCGCATGATTTTTGGTACATATACACGGGACACTGTCACGAATCAAATTCGCGACATTTTCGTTTTGTGAGAAACCATGAACTATTAGTGGAAAACTCACTGAGTATCGTTCAGTTAACCGTTTCTCTCTCCATTTCGGAGGTATACTTTTCAAAACATTTGTCACTGTTTCAAAAGTGACCGATCTAATGCACGTCATTAAGTGCTCTACTGAGCGATATTATTGTTTCTTTATTGTTCGCCCTGCTTGCCTCAACCGTTGGCCATGCCTTCTTCCGGGTGGCCTGTGCATTACCCCATACATCATATTTGAATGAGTCAAGTATCTGTTGCGACGGAGTGAGGTTCTGTGCTCCAGCAGTGAGAGAGTGAGAGGTCAGCTAGCACCCAGACTCCACTAGACTACAGTTCTCCAGGCTCCCACCCTTCTTTGGTGATAGGCTACATTCATTGACCAATATTTCCTTTTCGTATTTTCCTAGGTTTAAGAGTTTAGTTAAGTGTGCTGTTTCCTCACATGCTGGCCGGCTGCGCCGCATTTTTTGTTTTTTTTTTAGGCGTAAGAATTTAGCTTTTGAGTGAGTGAGTGAGTGCGATCTCTTTATTTTGAATTCATTTTGAAATGTAACGTTAAATTTATTTCTTTGTAACCAATAAATTTAACAGCTCTTTTCCTTTGAGCTTAATGTAATGTAAACTCGTGTTTCATTTCTCCATAATTAATCTTATTTCCCTTATAGCTCCTAGCTTGCATAAATGTTTTACTATTCATAACTGGTACTTAGGCCAGTCTTGTTGTATTAAGCTTAAAATCCGTTGTGCCTTCTAGGAGTTATGCATCAGCAAGAACCTGATATTATTAATAGTATTAGTTATTTATTGTCAGGGGTGAAGTAACTTTCTCTAGAGGTTAACAGTACTAATAAACAGCAATTGAGTAATTAGTCTCTGCTGTGTACTGTTGAGAAAGTTTATAAATTCTCATTCTGAGAGAGTCGACGAAACGGACCGGCATAAAGTAATCATTGCTTGAATTAGCAAGACAATTCATTGTCCCTGCTCTCCAGTATTATTGAATATTATCACTGAATAATTGCTTTTATTTTAAAAACCCCGTGACAATTGGCGACCTCATTCCAGGATATTAACTCCTAGCTCTAAAGCCATTCACGAGATTATACTCACTCGTTCATATTTAGGTATTTATCAATAAAGTTTATAGGCACAAGCTTACTGGTGTTTACCGTTAGTTTAGCAAGTGAATTTTTGCTTTATTAATCCACAGAGTACTTAACTCTATTTAGTACTTTATTCTTGGTAATGCCAGACGATTTTATTCGCTCCTGGAAAGTCACCATACCCATTGCGTTAATTATTGAGTCTTCCTAGTCATTTCCATTTTTGCTTTATTCTTTGCCAGTTAAGTAGATAAGACTGGTCACCACTAGCTTGTGTCTGTATTCTTTACTTGTGTTTATTAGCATTCGTTTGCAAAGCAGCAGTCAGTACTCAGTTTCGGCTTGCTTAGTAAATTAGCGACATGGCTACCACCGTATTTTTACAGGAAGCAAAGATATGGGTCTTACAGACCCAACTGGAATTAAAGAGTACATACTCTCACGGCATAATCAGGAGCAGCAGCGGGAAAACAATGCCCGTGAAGAGCGTAAGATTCAACGCGAATACGAGCGCGAACAGCGCGAATACGAGCGAGAACAACGCGAATATGAGCGTGAACAACGAGACAGAGAACGAGAACATGAACGTGCCGAGCGAGAAGCACGCAAAATGCATGAACTTGAAGTGATGAAGCTCAAGCGAGATTCCTTGGCTTCAGACACATCTGGTGCAGTTGGTCCAAGCTCCACGAGCGTTCTCCCTGCACATGTTATGGCGACCCCACGCATCAAGCTTCCTTCATACAAGGAAGGCGAGCGAATCGAGCCGTACATAGCTCGTTTTGAGGACATGGCAGACATGTATCAACTGGATGAGGCAGCTAAGCGGCTCCAATTTCTTAGTTTATTTGAGGGCCCTGCCCTCGATATTCTCCACAGAATTCATGGAGATAACCTCACGTATGAGATGATGAATGCTGCACTCATTAAGGTGTATGGTCTCACAGTAGACGATGCCAAAGTTCAGTTCATGCGAGCTCGTCTCCAAGACAAGGAGACAGCTGTTCAGTTCCTCGACCATCTCACTGCTTACTTAAATGAGTGGATGGAGAAAGATGAAACTCCTTCCACGCGTGAGGGGATAATTGACCTTATGCTGCATACACAGCTAGAGAGGTCGTGGCCTGCTGAGCTCATAGCACAACTGAAGATCTGCCAGGTGAAAGATGCCAGCCAAATGGTAGAAAAGGCTGACTCATATTTCACTGCATACGGGTATCAAACTCTTATGCAAAACACCTGGAACAGCAGAAAAGATACTGCTAAGTCTGGGAAGCCATCTCAGATTGAACCCCACCAACAAGGCCATTCTCAGAGTAATGGCCAAGGTCCAAAACCGCAGTGGAAGAACCAGGGGCAAAACACTCAGAAACCTGAGTGGAAGCGGTACAACAGGTACCCTAACCAGCAGCAGTATCAGCCATGCAACCGACTGTCGGGACCGTCCTTTTCACCACCAGCTCAAGTGAATTTTTTTTTTTTTTTTTATGTGTCCGACTCTGGGCATAGGCTTCACAGCCTGCTATCAAGGCCCAGCAGTCCTCCTACATACCATACACCTGAATAGGAGGCAGGAAGCAAACGCAGCCTTCATTCCTCAGCAGCAGCACGGTGGTCACGTCGCTACCAGTACGGGTACTTCCCCACAGTTCACTAGTCCCACAGTGACAGTGAACCCCCCTCCACAGATGGCCAATGTTCCATCTCCACAGGCAGTGAGTACGACCCCTCAAGTATCAAATTCTCAGGGCACTATGTTTGCTGCATCAGTTATTCAGCAGCCTCATCATTGGCTAGCTGCTTCCTCCACAGGCCCTCCCACAAGTGACAGTACCTTCTTTGTTCAGCCAGGGTTTGTGAGAGGCATTCCTGTGAAGGTCCTGAGAGATAATGGATCCTCAGGTTGCTCTGTCAGGCAGAGTTTAGTTCGGCCTGAGCAGTACACAGGTCGACAGATCCATGCAAACCTTATTGATGGATCAGTGAGATTGTTCCCTGAGGCATGTATCCAGGTGGCATCTCCATTTTATACTGGTACGACACTCGTAGTTGTCATGCCATAACCTTTATTTGACCTTATTATAGGCAACATACCTAGTGTCAAGGATAGTTGCAACGAAGATGATGCTACTCAGACTTCGGCTGCAGAAACACGAGCCATGACTGAGGCTCCAGACAGTGTCACCCCAGTGACCATTGAATCGCCACAAGATCTGATGTGTAGCCAAATTGTTGTTCAAGAACAACATTCTGACCCAACACTTACTGCCGTGCGAAAGAAACAAAAGGGTCGAGTGATTAAGTATTCATGGGGAGGTCGAGCCAAGTTCCTTCGTAAACAAGGACGGCTCTACCGTGAGTCACGAACACCCGAGGGCGAGGTTTGACTGCTGTTTGTCGTTCCCACCAAGTACTGCCTAGCAGTGTTAGAATGGGGTCATTGTTCAGCCTCAGGAGGTGACATGGGCAAAAGGAAGACCCAGGGCCGTATCCGAGCTGACTTTTTCTGGCCAGGGATGGGACGAGACATAGATAGTTTTGTGCATTCCTGCAGTGTGTGTCAAAGTAACACCAATCAGGGACATATCCTTCCTGTGCCGTTTGAAACCACACCTGTAATCTCTGAGTCAGTTGAGAGACAGGGCAGTGGTAATGTGGGTGTAGACCTGATGTCTCATCTACTAACTGCTTACTAACTAGCAATTGTTGTGTGCTGGGTTCCGTAACATAGGCGTTCTCAGAGATTTGAGTAATCCAAGGACCAGCCTGGTTCCCAGTTAAAAGTGTAGACCTGACGTCTCACTTGTTGGCCCCATAAGACACAGTATATCCAGGGCCCGTACATACATGTACCGTAAGTTAAGGGGAAGTTTGAGAATCCTGCAGAGACAGTCCGAGGCTGTGTATGAATTACCTTGTGGAACGTCTCGAGCTGTGGGCCTCTCTGACGATTCCCAGAGAATGCACAATATCCACATGAGTGTTCACACCCATGGTGGGTGTTAAAACGTGACCTGCCCGAGACTGCGTAGCGATTCTCAGCTTCCTGTCATTAATCATAAACGTAGAGTTAGTTAAGGTGCTGTTCCCTCACATGCTGGCTGGCTGCGCCGCATGTTGAGCGAGGTGGACGCCAGGTTAGAGTTCCCCCTAAACTGGGTGATGGGATGTTGTTAACGTGCTGTTCCCTCACATGCCGGCTGGCTGCGCCGCATGTTGAGCGAGGTGGACGCCAGGTTAGAGCTCCCCCTAAACTGGGTGACGGGAGGTTGTTAAAGTGCTGTACCCTCACATGCTGACCGGGTGCACTGCATGTTGAGCGAGGTGCATGCCAGGTTAGAGCTCCCCCGCTAAGAACCCTTACGATTACGTTTCCTGGTTAATAATGTACCTAATAAATTAATGGCGACCTTGAATGTACGAAGATTAGGCTGTCACTCGTATTTTTCAGCTAGATCGTACCTTTCGTAGCATGTACTGATTGCTAGGCAGAGAGAGTAATTGTAATGTAATAAGAATTTTTGTCTCATTGACACTTTTGATGCTCCACCTTAATTGATTTTGCAGGTACAGCAATGGGTGTAGCAGTTTTGCTGTGCAGGCCAGCTGATCATCTGCCGCACGCTACCGCCTCTTCTCCTCTGCCTTCGTCATCGCCATATTATTAATATTTACTGTGTCATTTTACACGTAGGTACAGTTACACTACAACTGTCACACCTGCACCATGTATCACATACACCACGCTACACAACAATTAGTTATCAGTGTAAATGTAGCGAACTCATCCTCAGTTTGACCTGAGTACAGGATTTTCACTGTCATCACGGAGTTTTTTCCCTCAAGCTTGCCTCTATTAACGTAAATACGAGGTTTTTACGCTCATTGGCGATAGTGATTTTCTCCTGTAGCAGGATAGCACACACACACCACAGTGTGAATCTTGTGTGACTGAGTTAGGATGTGTACATATATATATATATATCCACAAATTTTTTCCCATAAGGAAAAAATTTCATTTTGCAGGGGCGTAATGTCACAAATCAAATTCGCGACATTTTCGTTTTGTTAGAAACCACGAACTATTAGTGGAAAACTCACTGTGTATCGTTCAGTTAACCGTTTCTCTCTCCATTTCGGAGGTATAATTTTCAAAACATTTGTCACTGTTTCAAAAGTGACTGATCTAATGCACGTCATTAAGTGCTCTACTGAGCGATATTGTTTCTTTATTGTTCGCCCTGCTTGCCTCAACCGTTGGCCGTGCCTTCTTCCGGGTGGCCTGTGCATTACCCCATACATCATATTTGAATGAGTCAAGTATCTGTTGCGACGGAGTGAGGTTCTGTGCTCCAGCAGTGAGAGAGTGAGAGGTCAGCTAGCACCCAGACTCCACTAGACTACAGTTCTCCAGGCTCCCACCCTTCTTTGGTGATACGCTACATTCATTGACCAGTATTTCCTTTTCGTATTTTCCTAGGTTTAGGAGTTTAGTTAAGTGTGCTGTTTCCTCACATGCTGGCCGGCTGCGCCGCATTTTTTTTTTTTTTAGGCGTAAGAATTTAGCTTTTGAGTGAGTGAGTGAGTGCGATCTCTTTATTTTGAATTCATTTTGAAATGTAACGTTAAATTTATTTCTTTGTAATCAATACATTTAACAGTTCTTTTCCTTTGAGCTTAATGTAATGTAAACTCTTGTTTCATTTCTCCATAATTAATCTTATTTCCCTTATAGCTCCTAGCTTGCATAAACGTTTTGCTATTCATAACTGGTACTTAGGCCAGTCTTGTTGTATTAAGCTTAAAATCCGTTGTGCCTTCTAGGAGTTACGCATCAGCAAGAACCTGATATTATTAATAGTATTAGTTATTTATTGTCAGGGGTGAAGTAACTTTCTCCAGAGGCTAACAGTACTAATAAACAGCAATTGAGTAATTAGTCTCTGCTGTGTACTGTTGAGAAAGTTTATAAATTCTCGTTCTGAGAGAGTCGACGAATCGGACCGGCATAAAGTAATCATTGCTTGATTTAGCAAGACAATTCATTGTACCTGCTCTCCAGTATTATTGAACAATATCATTTAATTTTGCATTTATTTTAAAGACCCCGTGACAGACACCTTCCTCTATCCGAGGCCAGGCAGGGACGGTGCCTTACCTGGTGTGACCTCCTCCCCCCCACGCACACCACTGTCTCAGGCAACTCACCTGTTACAAGTGACCTGGCCAGTAAAGACATGTCATGCCATAGTATGAAATTCAAGGCAAGAGTGATTCCCCAATCGATGACAATGTGGAAGACAAAGTTTATGTGGCATTAGAGGAAGAAATGTGCAGACGTGATGAGGAGGTAATGTCGCCAAAGAGGGTGCAGTATGTTGATGAGTTTTGTGAATGAAACAATGCATATATTGCCTATATTGCTGTGTGAAAACCAATATACTCTTGTATTACATATAAATTCGTACCAAATAAATAATATCTACCTGTTCTGAGTGGTTTGGAATATTAATCTCTCCCATAGAAAAAGACTTCTCTGGAGCGTGGCTCAAGAGAACATGGTAGGCTACCAAGGTGAGGGTACTGTCACCTGTACTGGGATTTCTAAACTCAGGTGAGCACTTTCTCTCTGAATTTTCAATGTTTCTCATAAAAAGTGGAGGTTTTAGCCAAAAAGAAACTTTTAACAAATCTGACGGGATTGGAAGGGGGGGTCGTTGTTGAAAAATCTGCCGGGATGAGATGGGCTAATTTCTCCTTTCTCTGAAATCTCCATTCTAGGAGATTTCAATGTTCACAACCAGCTTTGGCTCTCCTCTTCTTCCATTTATCCACTGGTTTCCCGTCCTTAACCATCTAGAGCAGCTTGTACAGCATCCTAGCCATATCCCTGACTACCTTGGAGAGAGTTCCAACATAACTGACCTCTTCCTTACAACCATTTATTTTGGTTGTGCTGTTAATCTTTTCTCTCCATTTGGCTTCTCCAGTCACAACCTTATCACCTTAACCTATCATATCATTCCAGTAAGGCAGGTAGACCCTCCCAAAATGTAGCGATTGTGGCACTTTGGAGCAGCTGATTGGGAAGCCCTTAGGCAGCACTTCTTTGATTTTCCCTGGAATACATACTGCTTCCTTGGCCGATAGCCATGTGTGTGTGCCTTGTGCATTATATATGGGTTATTCTCTTGGGAATGGGAGCATTCATTGCTTTCACATACCCTGTTGCTAGTGCTAAAAAAAATGACTTATTAGTGTTTGTTTTAATGCTGTGGACAACATGGAGGCCTACAATAGATACTGGAGCCAACCCACCTCTTAATCTCATCTCTTTTATGTTTCTGCCCGGAATAGTGCAAAGTCTGTTCTTTGCTTTGCTAAAAGTTTTTTCATTTGTACTAATTGCTCTGAACTCTCCAACTCAGATTGTAAAAGTAAGCAACCGGATGTTTCATGCTGACCCGTCTTTCAATCAGGACTTAAAACATCATACCTTCTATAATCATGCTATAAGTGACATTCAGCAACATGCAAAGGATACTCTGGCTATGCATTTAAAGATTATATGACAACTCAGAAAGCAACTACACTTCATAGGTGTAACACTTATGACTCCTCAATATGCCAACTGGTAGGAATCCGGAGTTTTTTAAAGATCACTTGAAATCCTGATGGTCAGTCTATGGGCCCACATCTCACAATTTGGTGGCAGCGAGGTCAAGAACACGCCATATTTCAAGTCTGTCTACTGTCAGATCTAGTAGCCTATACATCGACTGTCTGCCAACTGTTGCCAAGCAAGTCTGACATCAATATGCCAGTCTGCTGCAAGCCGGCTGTCGTTATCTGTCGCCAGCTATGCCTGCCCATCATCTAAATGAGCCTGTCTGCAAGTCTGTCTGCTGCCATGCCCGTCTGCCTGCCACCAAAACTGTTTGCTGTTGCCATCCCTGCTGTTTGCCACAAGCTGTCTGTCGTCAAATCAGCCTGTCAATAAGTCTGTCTGCTGCCAAGCTTGTCAGTAAGACTGCCTGCTTATAAAGCTGTCTGCCACAGCCATTCCTGCCGTCTGCCACAAACCACCTATCATCAAATCATCCCAGCCACGATTCTGCTGACTGTCAAACGTCTAGTGATCCGGTGACCTGTAAAGTGCCCTCTTCATCCCCTCACCAGCTATCAGCTGCAGCTCACACCACGCCCTACATTAGATGTTATTTAAAAAGGTGGGATTTAGAGCCATTCAGTAAAAAAGTCACCTCTATTATATCCGGACCATTCTCTCTTTTTTCTTTCTTCTCTTACAAGACTAATTTACTATACTAAAAACAATTTTCCCAGATAAATTTTTTTACTTCCATTATTTTTATTATTTTCTTCCATATGAACACACCATTTCTATATATATATACATATATGTATATATATATATATATATATATATAGATATATATATATTTATATATTTATATATATATATATATATATATATATATATATATATATTCTCTCTCTCTCTCTTTCTCTCTCTCTCTCTCTCTCTCTATATATATATATATATATATATATATATATATATATATATATCATCATCATCAGCCGCTTGAATATCCACTGCAGGACCGACCTATCCCGACCGAAGTCGAGACAATACAGCCAAGGTATCTCTGCGAAGTGGCTTAGGCTGTCTGGTAAAGACTGTATGCAAGGTGAGAAGTGCTTGTAAGTGTAATTGTTGTGTTGGAGTGGCTTTGGGTGTGTGTGTAGTATGTGAACCAAGTGTAATCGGCCCTCGAAGCCGACTGGGTGCAAGCATACTTTATAGTAAGCAACACTGGTTCAACCACGGCATCCCATGTGTCCGCCAATGCAGTACGTGGCCGGGTGAATACTCCCAAAGTTTATTGCCCTGGCGGGGCGTGAGCCCTGGTTCACCCATGTACGAGACGCACACTCTACCACTGTACCACAGAGGCTCCATATATATATATATATATATATATATATATATATATATATATATATATATATATATATATATATCGGCTAAGTATCATACCCTCATGACATAAAAATTTCTCAGTTACCTTCTGCTTCTTCTACCGTTTTAAATTTGGTAACTATCCCCCAAATAATTGTTTTGGAAGATGCATCTCTTCCTAAGTTTACTGGTATGAATCCCGCAATTAGCGTGTACGGTTTCATTAGTGATATCCAGTCAGCAATAACAATGAGCTTACAACAGACAGTGCTAAAATCACCTATCTTTGGAGACGATTAGATGATGGATACTCATGAGTAAAGTCATTACCGGTAGTCCGTTTCAGATTTTTTGATAAGTTTCCTTCCTTTGATGACTGCTGCAACAAATTCGTAGAATGTTTTTGTAATCACACAAAGGCAGGATGCTTGATGAGCGTTTATAGGTTACAGTAAAATATAAGACAGGATGAGTTCATCCTTTCAGAACAAAATACGCTGTTAGAGGCGGCAGCGGTGTCAGGAGCAGCTGAAAAACAGAAATATCAGAGGCATTACGAAACAGTCCGTGGGCGGAAATTGATGATAAGGGAAACACCATCCTACCACTTAAGAATATAGCAACGTTAATTGGTTATCTCAGATTCTTAAACCATCTTAGTAAGGATGAATTAGATGCAGCATCAGAGATTCACTTTACTCCAAAGGATGACATAGCCAAGAGATACTAGTAAATGATCCTCACTGCATTCTACTAGTGGTGATGGAGTTACGGTACACTGTGTGATCGATTTTACCCATGAACGGACAGGGTGTGGGCAATTCATGTGTGGTACAATACATGAAGTCCCTGTACTGTAATACTGCCACAAGCAGGTATCAGTTCAGTAGACTGTTGAGCCATGGTGTCTAGATCAATTAAATCATCTGCAGGATACCGGAGTTTGTTAATGGCTTAAAACCCAGCTGTAAAGTTTTTTTTCTTTTGAAGTTGTATCTCAAGAGTTACCTTGCCCTTCACATAAAATTCTAAGCCGTCAACACCACAAAGACGAATGTGAGGCGGCTCAAGGATCCAAATCTGTTTGCTTTTTCCATTAATATATTTAGGGAGACCTCCAATATTAAGTTCACTATAGATCCAGAGTCCATGAAAAATGATGAAGGGACTCCTTCACCTTTACCTAAGAAAACTATACCTAAGCGAGTCAGAGAGCCAATTTGGCAAATGGGGAGTTCAGAATTTTGTGATGTTATGGAGAATTCTGCTGGTTCTGGCGCAAGCTTTCCCCAGACTCTGTATTGGCAAGGGCACGGCATTCACTAGTGGAATGATAATCGCTTTTATGATAAATACAGGACTTATTCCTAAATGATCGTGAAGGTGATGTACTATAACACCAGTGTCCTCGTTCATCTCCAACTTTCTTGTAGCAGTTTGCTTTGTGATGACCTGTTCTTTTACAGTACCAACAAACTGTCTTCGTTCTCCTTGTATATCTGGGTCTATTATGAAAGAAACTGCTTTGTGACGCAGGTCTTGCACGTGATGTGGCTGGTGAACGTCATGTGACGTTTTGTTTGTTGGATGAACGTGAGACGTGTCCCTGACCTTGTGACTGTGGAGATTGTGCTGCTGAGCTAGTGATTGGGCAAACTGTGAACTGTTTCAGAAGGTATAATACCGAGTTTCTTCACTGTCTATACACATGCTGTGGCTCATCTACATCTCACTGAACTACCTCAAATAATCGGAATGACATTTTGCAACATGCAGAGATAAAACGAGCAGTGACTAAATGGTACACAATTTTGTTGCTGCACGGATTCACGAAAGTCTGTCAGTGTTATAGGTGCGAATGAAGGAGTGAATGCATTAACATTACGTGAGACGTGTTGTGTGAATTGTTTAACATATGCATTGGTATTATGTACTGTGTTGGAGTACAATTTGTGTTATCTTTACTTATTAACCCGCCCCGTCCCGACCACTTTTTCATACTGGTACCCCCCAATCCCGACCATTTTTGGACCCAAATTTTTTTTTGCTAAAACTTTCGCTTTTGGTCAGAAGCAATGGTCAATCACGAAGAAAATGTTCACCGGGGTCCATAAGTGGCCTAAACAGGTATACCTTCGTCACACCTGGTACCGTGTTCTCTGTAGGTGGTCTGAGGCTCTCACGTTTTCTATGGTATTATAAGTCTGGGAAACCAATGAAAGTAAGTAGATATGTATTTATTACAAACATAAAAACATGTGATACAAGAGTATATTGGATTTTATACAAAAATAGAGGTGAAAAAGCATTGTACCATCGTGCGAACCGAGCGAAATCGGCCAAACTGTTCACGATGAATCACTAACATTGCTGAATCATGATACATATCATTTTTTCTACTTACATAATACATCTCCAATAACATTATACCATTTTACATTTTATTGAACTGTTTTTACGTATTCACAGGCCTTTCAATAACATTTAGAGTAATGTTAGCGCTTATTTACGTAGTGAGTGAACTCGCTGTGACTGTTGTTTCAACTCGTATTGTGTTTTTTCAACTTACATAATACTTTCCTAATAACATTATACACTTTTCCACTTTAGGGAACTGTTTTGAGATAGTTTCAGGCCTTACGTAAATATTTAGCGTAATAATAGCGCATAATAACACAGAGGGTGAAGTTGCTATGAGTATTATTTCAACTTACAACCTATTTTTATATTTATATAATACTTCTCCACTAACATTACACATGTTTCCACTTGATATAATTGCTATCACATAATTGGAGACCTTACTATTCTACTGAGCGTCATATTATCGCATATTTACACAGTGAGTGTTATCGCGATATCATTTGTTTCATCTTACACTAGTATTCAACTTATAAATTACTTTCCTACTAACATTACACCCTTCCCCACTTTATGTCATTCCTATCACATACTTACAGACCAGAATGTTCTACTGAGCGTAATATTTTCGCAGATTTACACAGTGGGTGTACTCGTGACATCAATTGTTACAACTTACACTATTTTTCAACTTATGCGTTACTTTCCTGCTAACATTACACCCATTTCCACTTTATATTCTTGCTATCACATATTTACTAACCAGAGTGTTATACTGAGCATCATATTTTCGCAGATTTACACAGTAGGTGTAGTTTTGATATCACTTCTTTCAACTTACACTATTTCTCAACTTATACATTGCTTTCCTGCAAACATTACACCCGTTTCAACTTTATATAAGACTTAGAAAATACTGACTGGCCTTACCATTATACTGAGTGTCATATCGCCATCCCACACAGTTTCAGTAGTGTAGGAAGTTATGGTACTCTCTGAAACATGGCTGAAGGCACAACGCAACGTTGGTGGTGGTGGGGGAGGTTGGGGAGGTGGAGAGCGGCGCCTTTCATCACTCGCACTTCTCTTCCCTCTCCCTTTTCCTTTACCCTTTCCCTTCCCTTTCCTTCCTTTCCCCACATCCTGGGGCTGTGGGGAGGAAGTCTGGGAATATTGTGTGGCGAAAGACGTGCTGGGGAGTGGCTCCACCTCCTCTCCCCTAGGCCTACGTGCACCAGGTGCTCATGCTGCCTCCCTCACACCACTTTCCATTTCACCCCGCACTCCCGCACACCACTTTCCCTTTCACCCCTCACTCCCACCACACCACTTTCGCCTTCCCCAGACAAAACACTAGGACCATACCTTATTTGCCTTCTCGCCCCACCTTCTGATCCTCGGGGTGAGATTTTTTCCTTCCCCAGCCACGAGGCAACATCACGTCCTAAGCCGCTGTCCTCGTCCTCGTCCTCATCAGAAACTCTCTCTCTAGGGGATGGAGAGAGGTCCGTGCAGGTGGTTTGCGTGCAAGCTGGCCTTCCCTTGCCTTACGATACGTGACATACCGCTTTTTCCGGGGCGAAGGGACCTCCTCATCACTGCTTGTTATTTCCTCCTCAGGCTGCACGTAATCTCGATCCAACACATCATCATCAAGTGGAGAATCACTATCTCCAGTGAAGGCATCCAGGGCGGATTGTATTTCGTTGTCTGAGAGACCTTTACACGCCATGTCTGACCTGGGTCACTGCTAACAGGTGAGTGACCGAGACAAGGGCGAGCGCGGGTCATGCGGGGTCTGGGATTCTGCCCGCCTGGCGGCAGGCAGGGGAGGCTTGGGTAGGTGGGCGAATCGAAAATCTCGCACAAATTTTGAAAATTGTGGAAATTATGAACCTTGCAATTGCAGGACGTTGAAGTACGTCAACGGGATTGGCAGTGACAAAATGTGAGGATGTGGAAGTACGTCAACGGGACGCTGCGGGTTAAGTGAAACAAATGATCCACTAAAACTTAAATGTGGTAAAAAGA
Organism: Coenobita brevimanus; assembly: GCF_032717465.1. Lineage (NCBI taxonomy): Eukaryota > Metazoa > Arthropoda > Malacostraca > Decapoda > Coenobitidae > Coenobita > Coenobita brevimanus. The sequence goes on from NC_137066.1 coordinate 15,481,866, forward strand.
ATAGTGATTTCCTGGAGTAACCATTGGCCGTAAAGGTGTGCCAGAATATAACATTCTTTGTAATTATATAGGATGATGATGAAAATTTACCTAGTGTATATACCATTGAAAACTCTAGGGCTTGTGCTAAACGACTCCTTCAGCTGATCTCACCTCTGAAGTAGGTCTGGGCGACTTCCCTCTGCAAAAAGAACATATAATAAATCTTTTGCAGACCTATAGAGATGTTGTGGCCTTACCTGCAGAACCGATGGTCAAGACAGGCATGTGCAAGCATAACAGTGAACTGATTCCCGGTATTCATCCAATTTATGTCCCGGCATATAGATTGCCCTATAGCTTACAAAAAGAAACAGACGAGATAGTACAGGATGTGTTAAATCAGGACATCATTCAACACTCAATCAGTCTATGGAATAGTCTGCTTTTCCTAGTCCCAAAGAAAGGAGGTGAATTTAGACCTGCAGTTGACTATCTCAAAGTAAACTCTCGCTGTACCCGATCGATTCCCATCACTAGTCTTAACAGATTAACTGGAAACACTTCGCGAGAATAACGTTGTTTCCACATCGCTTGACTTGTTCAGTGGCTAATGGCAAGTAGAAATGGAAGAGCCGTCTCTCTGCATAAATGCATACAGTACCCCTTCTGGCCACTATAATTTTATACGGCTTCCCTTTTGTCTTAGAAATCCTCCTTCAGTATTTATGAGGGTTATCCATTCTTTATTCAGTGGTATGATATGATCAATCATTCCTTTTTTGCTTATCTTGATGACGTCACAGTAGTGAGTACGTTAATCCCTGAAAATTTTGCAAAGCTATACAGCAAGTTTTTCACCGCATCCAAATGGCAGGTTTAAAAGTTAAGCTCAGCAGATGCAGTTTTCTACATAAGAGACTTTAATTTCTTGAACAAGTGGTTGACGATGAAGGAGTTCATACCTCAGATGTGAAAGTTAAGACAGTTTCTAACCTCCCAAAACCTACCAGCACTGACGACATAAGGAGTTTTCATGGGCTGAGTGGCTAGTATCGGCTATTAATTCATTGTTATACACAAATCGCTACTCCTCTGATTAAATTGCTCAAGAAAAATGAACGTTTTGTGTGGACTAATGATCAGTCTCTTGCTTTTGAAACACTGAAGATAGCACTTATTAATGCCCCAGTCCTGGCATTTCCTGATTATAAGAAACCTTTTTTTCTTTGTACAGATGCATCTGGAGTGGGAAGTCGTGCGGTGTTGATGCAAATTCATGAAGCAAAGAAGAAACGTGCAAAAACTTCTGTTAGTCGTGCCCTTAATGCCGCAGAACGTATCTACAGTGTTACTGACTGGGAGGCTTTACCAGTTGTTTGGTCTCTCAAACATTTCAGAGACATAATCTACTGATATCCAGTGCATATCCAACAGATCACGTTCCATTTTGTGATATATTCAAATGAAGAAATCTTACTGGTCGCCTGGTACGATGGTCAGTTATTGTCCAATACTCTAACCCAACCTTTGAGTACGTGCCTGGTAAATGAAATGTAACTGCAGATGCTCTTTCACGTTACATAACCGCTGTAATCTCACACATGTGAACCCGATGGTGCTCCTTAAACCTGAGTAACGTCAGATGTTATTTATAATTGAGAACGCTCAGACGCTCTGTGGTCGAAAGTATTTTATTTCCTAGAATCGGGAGATGCTTCAACCTTGTCAACTCTGCGAGTGCTAATAGATGATCTCATCTTAGACAATGATTTCTGTATAGGACATCCCTTACCGGAAGGGACCTACCTAACAGAGAGGTACATCATCTTGTTGTTCCCACTGATTTAATACTTGCTGTATTCCAAATCATCCATAACACACTCATGTATCCCATCCGGAAAATAATTGGTGTTTGAGACAAGCACGTCTTTCATTTTATTAGCCTACTATGCTTAAAGACATCAGTGTTCACTGTGATTCCTGTGTTCCCTGTAATCGTCATAAAGGGTCAGCTGGATTACCTGCTCCAATTTTGCAATATCCATTTCCATCACGTCCATGGGAAACTGATTCTACTGACCTCCTTAAATTGCCTCTCACGGAGTTTGGTGCAGAGTATAATATTTATTCGTGGCAACTGGTCATTTCTTACGTCACTGTGTTTTCGTAGCTCTCCAAGACAAGGCTGTTAAGACTATTGCACCAGCTTTCATTGATAACATCATTTGCCTATTCACAACACCACCCAACGGTACTACCGATAATGGCTAAGAGATTAACAAGTCTTCATGCTAAGATTTGTAAGGAGGATAACATCAGTCAATGTAATGTCATACGCAACCAGCCGGCTTCCAATGGCCTTGTCGAAGGGCAAATTCATAAGGTGCTGCAGTGCTTGAGGTACTTAGGTTCCCAAAGCACCTGTTGGGGTGAGTGGAACAGAAGTTGCGGCCTCAGTGAACAGTTCCATCAACAAATGCACTGGAAAAACATTCAGTTGCTTATGCTTACATTTTGCAATCCCACCGAGAACATACTCAGAGGGTTTGCGAAATCCCTGTTTCTTCGGTGATTTAACAAAATTACAAGGAAAATATCTGCAGTTTTGCAAAATCACGGGTATTTTGCAAAGTAACTGGACATTGAAGTTAATTTTGCGGATCACCAGGTTCTTAGTGAGTTTGCAAAATAACAGGGGATTTTGCAAAATTGTCGGTTTCCCAAGTTCACCGTAACCAGCCCCCCACACACAGATATATATAGATATATATATATATATATATATATATATATATATATATATATATATATATATATAATACTGTTGTCTGTAAATTCTATGAAGTGGTGCTGGGGAAGGACGCCCTTACGTTAGTGTTTTGACGTAATAATGGTATATACCGGTACGTCGTTCAGTTCCCTCTCAGTCGCTGGAAGAAAACAATGAAATGCAGGAAAAGGGCAGCCTCAGCTTCCAGTCCATTGGGTTCACGTTCAAATGAGCCTGGAACAAAAAACAAACAGCACCACCACCAACAAAAATATATATAATAACGAGAAGATTCTGTTTTGCCTGTCCATGTAAGCATGTGACTTCACCTGAAGTTGTTAATATTATGGCCCGTAATCTCTCTCTCTCTCTCTCTCTCTCTCTCTCTCTCTCGGAGTATTAGAGTGCTGATAAGCGAGGTAGGCTTTTTCGTACGGGAGAGACCGGGGTAACTCAAGGAACGATATATGTGGTGGGGGTTAGGGAGGAGACTGTAACAGTTAAACAACAGGAAAGAAAATGGATACTGGATGATCTGAATGAGAGAGAGAGAGAGAGAGAGAGAGAGAGAGAGAGAGAGAGAGAGAGAGAGAGAGAGACTAGCAGACAAAAGGTGATAGACACCCAGAGAAACCCGAAGCACAGTCAGACAGCATTTTATATGGATATAGACAGAAACTGAGAAAACTGGAAGAACAAGATAAGGAAAATGCTATAGGAAGGAAATCGTTTAACCCGTTGGGCAGGTGAACGTTTCTTATTTTTTCCTTGCTGTTACTGCGACTTGGAGAGACCTTTCTGAAGAGAGAAGTTCTGGCTGCCTCCATCAGCACATTTACTGGCTGAGGTCCCTCCTACGTTCAGCTAAATCGTTTTGTGGTGACAATAATAAAAGGAAGCAGAAAAGGTAATGCATGTGAAATAAAAGAATGGAGAGAAACAATTAGATGGAATAAGTGGAATGTCAGTCAGATCGACATTGCTACCTATAAAGGCGTATACCATAAATTAGTTCTATCGTTTTTTTTTTTTTTTTTTTTAATTACGTCGAATCGTACCTCAAGACCGGGTGGCTTTGGTTAAGACGGTGGTGGTGGTGCGACGTGGACCATGGCAGGTACGCCTACAGTATACCCTGTGAGTCTGCGTGTTGATGGTCAGCTGGTAGTTGAGGCACTCTTATTCTTAATACACACCACATCAGAGAAGAAATGGGTGTGAATGATGATGAGGAGTGGTGGGATGGGCTAGTAGTGGTGGTGGTAGTGGGATATGGCAGAGGAAGTCTGTGCCGTGAAGGAGGATGCAGTGGGTGGGTAGTTACTGTGGAAGTCAAAGATACAGGATTAAAAAAAGGTGTGTGAGACATGAAGGATCAGGTGGTAAGAACTATGATGGGGATGGGTGGTGCGGCAGGAACGAGTAAAAAACTGTGTTGAATTTTTGGAGAAGGTGAGGACTAAGTTGCAGGTCGACTTAAGAAGCTCGATGTGCAGCGGAAAACCGGTATTGACTGGGTGAGGAGGAGTGGACGGGAGAGGTCGAAATGGTGGTGGGCGGTGGGGTATGCGTGGAGGAAAGTACGATATTATGATGCAGGTTATAAGTTATTTAACTCCTTCAGTCTGATTGCTTAATTTAAAGCACATTCTTGCTGGTTCCAGACAGTTATAGCCATCTAAGTATATACGTTTCTTACTAGAGGGGTTAGTTATAAAACTCATATAACTATACATACCTAGCAGCTCTCCTAAGCTGACTAAAAATCTTGCTATAAAGCCATGGATAAGATGTTGAAGACTTCAATAAGAAACAGGAAAAAGTACGTACGCAGCTTTTGCTCACTTGGGAACAAAATTCTTCTTAATACTTTGCCTATTCTGTTCGTCACTCTTTTCTGCTAGTTAATATTCCTAAGCAAAGAAATGCTTCGCATCTTTCTCTGCCAATACATGACTTTCATTGATATAATGCGTCACTAAGTAATGTTAGGATGTCCTGAGTGTGAAATACATGCAGTAGAACAGTAGACCACCTCACCGGCTGTACGCCTGGCGTCTCAAGAGGCAGATGAAAAACGATAAGGAGGACGAGAGGTAATGAAAAGAGGGACGGGAAGAAGCGAAACAATAAAAGTAACTGCAAAGAAGGTGGTGAAAAAGGCGAGGGAGAAAGCAAAAATGTTGACGTAAATGACAAAGAGGGAACGACGAGAAGGGAGAGATTATTAGAAAGGAGCTTAAAAAAAAAAAGAAAATAAAAAGAAACTATCTATCTACCTATTGCCAGAAGCCATAATCCCGTGAGGGGTGACCATTTGACTCTGAGTTAGTTGTTTTACGGGGAGGGGCACTAACCCTCCAGCAATCCACTTGTTGACACGTAGGGAGCACGTACGGGTTGGTTATATGGTTATCACCCAGCTTTGTAAATGGTTCCCTGGCCCACAGGAAACCATTTGGCTTGTCACTCAATGTAAAGCCACCTGTAAAAGAAAGAAAAGCTAAAAGAAGTGACAGGAAAGATGTGAGAAATAGGAAGAAATGAGGGCAGGCACAGAAAAAGAATGATAAAAGCTAAGGAAGAAGTAGGCAGCAGTACATCAAGTGAGTGGATGATGGTCGCCACCACCTACCACAAAAGAAGAAAATGAAAGACGTAAAGCAGACAACTATTACAGAAAAGGAGGTGATATCCATGGCAAAAGATAAGGTGTGAAAAAAAAAAGGTCTCTGAAAGCTCTGCCTCCAACTCCAGCTCTTCTCTCTCTTTCTCTTTCCTCTTTCGCCATTTTCTCCACTTCCTCCCCCTCATCCTGCTTCACGCCCTCTTCCTCCCGTCTTTCGTATTGCTTTCCTCTTCCTCCTTCTGGCTCTCCCTTTGCTTCCCACACATCAAAGCAGACAGCCAAGAAGAAGCAGGCGACTGGTATATGGTAAACATTGGAACAGACCAACAATAATAGAAGGAAGATGGGCAGTACGTGACATTATCAAGAAGTTTGCGATGGAAGAGTCGAAATACGAAGGAAAGAACAAAAATGTTGATGAAACAGAGAAATAGACGAAAAAGAAGGAAAGAGATGATGAATACGTAAGAAAATAATAGAGGAAAAAGAGAAGTAGATGAAACAAACCGACCAGAAAGCCGTGGCAGGGAAGAAGGTGATAACAGCAGTGAGCGAGAAGGTATGACAAAAACTTCCCAGCAAGAGGAAGCCTTAAGACTCCAGGTACGTCGCACTCTAATTAGTTTTGGGCTGATGCTCTCTCTCTCTCTCTCTCTCTCTTTGCAACATGAGCACGCACCCTTTCTCAGTGATGATGCTATATTTTAGCTTATTATTCCTGCCTCCAGACGATTCTTCTTTACTTCATCAGCACCCTCAGTGATATAGGCCTTTCCTAAGCTGAATAAATACGTAAGGGAATAACAAGAAGAATCGATAAAGTGTCATGTGATTGAAGATGTGAACACTTTCGGTGCGGATGATTCATTGAGGTGGGACATTGTATTTGGGTTAACAAAAAAAGAAATGAGAAACCCTAATAATAAAAGGATTCAAAATTTATATCAAGTAAGGATATTTGTGGTTTTTGAAAACCAAAGAGTTCTGTTGAGGCCAAAGGCAGATGATTTTCCTCAGTTTAGAGACATCCCCACAGTCTAAGGGTAAAGAGCTAGACGTTCCTCTGTGAACTTAAGCTCCGTCTTTAGAAACTGATACGTCCCCTGTTGCGACTGACTGCCTTGGCCATGACAACAAAGGTTATGATGAGGAAAAGCTCAGAGGAAATGATGGATGAAAGGAAAACGGTGGAGGAAGGGGAGCCTGAGGATGGAGGATTCATATTTTCATTACTTTGGTGCGGGGGCTCTTATTGTGATTCCAAGAAATAGAAGCATCCACCCCCCTTCACACACATACACAAAGTCAAGCAGAGACAGATAGACAGACAGACAGATACACAGAAAGGTCTATTTTTGTTACCGAAATTTAGAGTGGGAGACGCTGTATATGCCGTTTGTTAAACCTCCTTGACGTCAGTTGTAGGTGAATTCAAAGTCTCCGGGAGTGGTTTTCTGATAATGTATTAAGCACAGCTGTTTAACCTCCACCCTCACTCGTCCCCAGGTTGTTACCAGCTGGCTAGAGAGCCGGAGCGATCCTATGAACTGAGAGTATCAGCAAAATTTGAATCAGGTCAGACCTTAGTAAGCGATTTAGGTCATGGCGCCCTACTTAATACACACTTGCAATACATTTACATGCTATACTTACATACTACATATTATAATGTTTACAATTTCCCCTCGAGTTAAAAAAGAAAAAAAAGTGTGTCTCCTGACACAGCGATGGAGGTAGCAAATTACTAAATGGCAAGAGTGTAATTGGATAGATAATACAATCAACTGTGGACTACATGGGAGTATCATAATAAAAGGGGTATTATATTATAATGTTAGCCATAACAGCCAACAGTGGTAGATAACTGGGTCTGGTTAGTGAATACCCGAGATCGAAACCACTTGTTGTGTAGAGGCTTCTTTCCTTTGTGGTAGGTGGTGGCGACCATCATCCACTCACTTGATGTAGTGCTGCCTACTCCTTCCTTAGTCTTTATCATTCTATTTCTGTGCCTGCCCTCCTCTCTTCCTTTTTCTCCCATCTTTCCTGTCACTTCTTATTGCTTTTCTTTCCTTTACATGTGGCTTTACATTGAGTGACAAGCCAAATGGTTTCCTGTAAGCCAGGAAACCATTTACAACGCTGGGTGGTAACCATATAACCAAACCATACGTGCTCCCTACGTGTCAACAAGTGGGTTGGTGGAGGCTTAGTGCCCCTCCCCGTAAAACAAATACCTCAAAAGTCAAATGGCCACCCCTTACGGGATTATGGCGTCTGGCAATAGATAGATAGATAGATAGATAGAAGAAGTTGGATGCAATAAGGAAAGAAATATATTTACAGAACATGGTCATGTTGGAAAGGCAAGGAAAGTGATAAGTATTAATAAATGCAAAGGTAGAATGAAAACGATGCACTGTCATGGTTGTTGTTGTTGTTGAAAGATTCCCTGCACATATAGTGCAGGCCGGGCCATACATTAGCCCGGTCTGTGGTGTATGGGCTGACAGTAAGTGGGGAGGACAGGAAATGGGGATTGCCCAGCACACATGTCCTGTCTCCTGACTGGCTTTGTGGTGTATGTGTGACTGTCATGGTATAGGTTACGACTTATCAAGGCTTGTAGTATATGAGAAGCGTAATGATAGTAGACATATATAGTATATAGCTTTGGTCCAATTCAATTCACAAATGAATGTCTCTCTCTCTCTCTCTCTCTCTCTCTCTCTCTCTCTCTCTCTCTATATATATATATATATATATATATATATATATATATATATATATATATATATATATATATATATATATTGTTACGGAACAGAGAAAGATAATGTACACTTTAAGTGAGAATACTAAAAAATCACTACTGTCCCGTAAAGTTCCAGGTTCAAAACAAAAGAGTTAGGTAAAATTACAAGTTAAAGTTTAATGCTCAAACTAACAACAAAATATTCAGGACTCATAAGGATAATGTAATGGCAAATAAACAGGTTAAATATATGGTTAACTGCAATAGCCTCTATTAACACGAAATTAGCAAGAGAAAATTTACTTAAGTCAGCCCTGATAAAATGAAAATACACTTTGTAATGCTCAGTTAATGCAAGATAAATTATTACAGATACAAACTATTATTAATGATGACTGACATAAAGAACCTTTACATAAATTACAAAAACCTCACTAGGCCTAAGAATCAACCTTATGCTACACAGTACAAGAAAAAATGCAACAACAGTTATACTCAAATTACACACAGCTGCTAGATGTTTGGAGATTTCTTGAGCACTCACAATAATAATAACTGTACAGGGGAGGACAGAGATGTGAACAAAATGAGGAGCAGATCTAAGTGGCAATGATGCAGAGACTGAGCTCATTATATAGGGGCCGGCAGAGCTTGATACAACTTGTAAGAAGGACGCGCAAATGAAGCCATGGGGACAAAGAGTTGACAATCCTGCTCTGAACTCCAGAAATGACGACTTACTCTACTATAACGGTAGAAGGGGGGAACTGAGGCAGAACACGCTCGTGATCAAACATGCAGCATACTGTGCGTTAAAATTACACAAAGGATGATGAAATCATAGGCTATGTAACACCTCCCCACAAAGAAAAAGAAATTTACAAAGGAAATTTCTTATTACTCTAAAACAATCTGTCTAAAGTCTAGATAAGCAATCTGCAATAACATTTTCTTTCCCCTTGACATGTTGTATGTCTAATGAATACTCCTGAAGAAGTAGACTCCATCTTGTCAATCTCTGATTTTTATCTTTAAACTTACTAAGGAATTTCAGTGGGTTGTGATCGGTATAAATGACTATGGGGTCAAAACCAGAACACAAATAAAATGAAAACTGCTGTAAACCCAAAATCAAGGCCAAAAGCTCTTTCTCAATAGTGGAGTAGTTCTTTTGAGGTGGAGTGAACTTCTTACTGTAATAAGATACAGGATGTTCAATACCCTGATCATCCTCTTGCAGCAAAACAGCCCCAGCTCCTGTATCACTTGCATCAACAGCCATCTTAAAAGGCTTAGCAAAATTTGGAGTAGCGAGCACTGTCTGACTTAATAGAATAGCTTTAAGTTTGTTGAAAGAGGATTCACAGTTATCGGTCCAGACAAATTTAACTCCCTTTTTCAGTAGGTCTGTAAGTGGTGATACAAGAATAGAAAAGTTAAGAACAAATCTCCTGTAATAACCTACCATTCCCAAAAATCTTTGTAGCTCTTTCCTACTTTTAGGACTGGGAAGATCACTTATAAGCTGAACCTTAGCTCCTGGTGGTGCAACATGTCCATCACCAATTACATACCCAAGGTACTGAACTTTAGCTTGACCAAACTCACACTTTGATAAATTAGCTACAAGATTAGCCTGAACTAAACGGTCAAGAAATTTACTGACATGGCATAGATGATCTTTCCAGTTGTCACTGAAGATTAATACATCATCAATATAAACAACACACCCTGCCAAACCCTCTGTTACAACATTCATGAGCTTCTGAAATGTGGCTGGTGCATTCTTCATACCATATGGCATTACCGAACATGCAAAAGCCTTTCCTAGTGTTACAAAACATGAGATCTCCCTAGCACGTTCAGTCATAGGTACTTGCCAGTATCCCTTTAACAAATCAAACTTACTTATGTACCTAGCCTTTCCGATCTTGTCTATGCAATCTTCCACACGAGGGAGAGGGTAAGTGTCTGTTTTAGTTATCTGATTAACACGTCTGTAGTCGATGCAAAGCCTCTTTGACCCACCTGGCTTAGGGACTAGAGTGACAGGAGAACTCCACTCGCTCTGACAGGGCTCAATCATCTTGTGGTCCAACAGGTAGCCAAGCTCCTTCTGGATGAGAGGAACTTTCACTGGGTTCACACGGTAAGGAGGCAGTTTAATTGGCTTTGCGTCTCCAACCTCGACATCATGAATCAACACAGTAGTTCTTCCTGGAGTGGCACGGAACACTTGCGGGTACTCCTGCAGTAATGCCGAAAACTCCTGCCTTTCCTCGGGAGGTAGATGAGAAAGCTTAGTCTGCAGATCATTCATGATATCAGGATTCTTCCCCAAACTATCACTCAGGCTCATACTGCATGGGAGAGCTTCACTTGCAGACTCGGGTGGAACAGCTACAGTGCAGACTGGATTATTTTCGTCCCGCCTGTGATATAACTTTAGCATGTTGATGTGACATAGTTGCTTGCTCTTTCTACGATCTGGTGTGGCGATGACATAGTTGACATCACTGAGTTTCTTCTCCACGAAATAAGGACCACTAAACTTGGCTTGAAGAGGTTGCCCATGAACTGGTAGCAGAATCAAAACCTGATCTCCTGGCTGAAAGTGGCGTAACCTGGACTTCTTATCATACCAAGTCTTCATCTTCTCCTCAGCAGCTCCTAAATTCTCTCTCGCCAGCTGTAAAGCAGTGGACAGCCGTTCTTTGAACTTCATCACATACTCCAGCAGGTTGACGTCATCTTCCTCCGACAGCCAGCATTCCTTGAGTAACCTAAGGGGTCCTCTTACTTCATGGCCAAACAGTAGTTCAAAAGGTGAGAAGCCCAGTGATTCATTTGGAGATTCTCTTGCGGCAAATACAACAAATGGAAGACCTTTGTCCCAGTCTTTCTGATGTTCCAAACAGTATTTCTTGAGCATCGATTTGAGTGTTTGATGATATCTCTCCAACGCTCCTTGGGTCTGGGGATGGTAAGCTGAAGACGTGATCTGGGTGATGCCCAACTCTTTCAGAGACTGCTTGAAAACATTTGACATGAAATTACTTCCCCGGTCTGACTGTACCTCCTTGGGCAGACCAAACTTTGTGAAGAACCCTAGCATTTCCTTAACCACGTTCTTTGCTGAGATATTTCTAAGTGGAATGGCTTCAGGATAACGAGTAGCCATATCAATCAGGGTCAACACATAAGAAAATCCTGAAGAAGTCTTAGGAAGAGGGCCCACAATATCCACCAACACACGGGTGAAAGGCGCCTCAAAAGGAGGAATGGGAACTAGAGGTGCAACCTTTTCGGTCTGATTACACTTCCCCACAACTTGACAGGTGTGACAAGACTTACAATACCAGGAAACATCCCTGAAGATACCTGGCCAGTAGAAGTGTTTCAAAATGCATGCCACAGTCTTCCTCACTCCAAGGTGTCCTGCCAAACTGGAATCATGAGCCACTCTAATGATATCCTGCCTACAAACACGAGGGATGACAACTTGATGTACAACCTCCCATTGACAGTCGGCTGATGCTGTTGGGGTCTCCACTTCCTCATAAGTACTCCTGACTTTACATAATAACAAGTAGAAGCACCGGCTGACTCTTCTTCACTGTAAGCAGAGTTAGCTAGACCTTTCAACTCAGGGTCAGCAACCTGCAACTCAACCAACTCTTGACGAGACAAATTATCAACACTACGGGGTACTGCCTCATCTGGTGAGTGGTCCAAATTAGCAAGAAAAGTGTCAGCTAGGATAAAATCATCATCATCATTATCCTCTAAATCACCAGTAACTTTAAACTTAGCCCTAGTGACAGCACATGCAGGGAACACATCAGGGACATCACAATCCTGGGTCGCAGCCACTGGCTAACTAGGCAACTGAGGAGCTGGACACACTTGACTTCCACCAATATCATTTCCAAGTAAGAAAGTTACACCTGACATTGGGAGTGTCTCAACCAACCCAACCATAACGGAACCATTAACAAAACCAGACTCTAAATTCACTCTGCACAGAGGGACAGAGAAGTAATTATTCCCTACACCTTGTAAGATTACAGTTTCATCAGAGGAATTAACATTAGAGCCTAGAACACTGGTCAGCATAAGGGATTGGCAAGCACCTGTATCACGATATATTTTAACTAATTTCCTGTCATTACTGTCCAGAGGACTGACAAAACCATCAGACAGGAAATTAGCACATGAACTCTTGAGAGTGTCACCCACGTTACTGCTCAAAAGAGGAGCTCCATCATGAGAATTTAAGTTACCCCTCAAAGCAGGTTCAGTTAACTCAGTTAAAGAATTCTGGGAACTCTCAAGAGTGGACACTAGACCAATTGACTGAATATTTAAAGATTCCTTTTTGTTCACATCACGCTGTCTCCTGAAACATCTCTCCGTAGTATGACCAAGCTTACTACAATAAGTACATTTACTTTCTGAAATCTAGAGGTGAAGCTGGTATTTACTTCCTGAGAAACATCATCCTTATTCTCTTTCCTGTTACCTGTACTCTGAGTAGAGGCAACGTACTTACTCTCAGCTTTCCCTTTTTCTCTAGAATATCTCTTGTGAGTGAGAACATACTCATCAGCTAAAACTGCAGCATCAGACAAATTATCTATTCTTTTCTCATCAAGATATAGGCTTACATCTTTACTAATACACCTTTTGAAGTTCTCCAGCAAAATCATCTGCTTAAATTTGTCAAAATCAGAATCCACATTCTTAGAATTTAACCACTGCTCTAACAGATCTTCTTTGATTTTTGCATACTCAACATGGGATTGCTTATCTTGCTTGTAAGTTGTCCTAAATTTTCCTCTATAGGCTTCAGGAACAAGTTCATAGGCCTTAAGAATCAAGCTCTTAACTACATCATAATTATCAGATTGATCCTGAGGCAAAGATGCATAAGTTACTTGAGCTTTACCGGTGAGAACAGTTTGAAGGAGTACTGGCCAATTCTGTTTGGGCCAATTAAAACCTGTAGCTACCCTCTCAAACAACTGAAAATACTTTGTTAAATCAGATTCATTAAAAGGAGGGGCAAGTTTAACATTTTTAGCCACATCAAAATCATCAGAGCTAGATGATCCAGTTCCACCTTGTTTCATGCGATACTCATGGTCTGCCTGAATCCTAGCAATTTCAACTTGTGCCTCAGCCTCTTTAGAACTGGCCTGAAATTCAGCCTCCTTAGCACGAAACTCCTGCTGGGCTAGCTGTAACTTAGCTAATTCAATCTGCGTTTGCTCATTTCGAGGAGTTACATTAAACAAGCTTTCATTAATCATGTCAACAATTTGATCTTTAGAATGATGAGAGCGAACAGCAATTCCCAATTGTTGAGCAACAAGCTTAAGTTCATTCTTTGTTCTGTTTTCTACATCACACACTGTTTGCACATTTGACAAAAAATCTTTGGCTTCATCAAGTGTAGTAATAGTAGACATCATGAATAAGTAACAGTCACAAAATATCGAGCAATATCCTTATGATAATATCCTGAATATCCTGGCGAGGTCGCCAAATTTATGTTACGGAACAGAGAAAGATAATGTACACTTTAAGTGAGAATACTAAAAAATCACTACTGTCCCGTAAAGTTCCAAGTTCAAAACAAAAGAGTTAGGTAAAATTACAAGTTAAAGTTTAATGCTCAAACTAACAACAAAATATTCAGGACTCATAAGGATAATGTAATGGCAAATAAACAGGTTAAATATATGGTTAACTGCAATAGCCTCTATTAACACGAAATTAGCAAGAGAAAATTTACTTAAGTCAGCCCTGATAAAATGAAAATACACTTTGTAATGATCAGTTAATGCAAGATAAATTATTACAGATACAAATTCTTATTAATGATGACTGACATAAAGAACCTTTACATAAATTACAAAAACCTCACTAGGCCTAAGAATTAACACCTTAAGCTACACAGTACAAGAAAAAATGCAACAACAGTTATACTCAAATTACACACAGCTGCTAGATGTTTGGAGATTTCTTGAGCACTCACAATAATAATAACTGTACAGGGGAGGACAGAGATGTGAACAAAATGAGGAGCAGATCTAAGTGGCAATGATGCAGAGACTGAGCTCATTATATAGGGGCTGGCAGAGCTTGATACAACTTGTAAGAAGGACGCGCAAATGAAGCCATGGGGACAAAGAGTTGACAATCCTGCTCTGAACTCCAGAAATGACGACTTACTCTACTATAACGGTAGAAGGGGGGAACTGAGGCAGAACACGCTCGTGATCAAACATGCGGCATACTGTGCGTTAAAATTACACAAAGGATGATGAAATCATAGGCTATGTAACAATATATATAATGTAAGCATTGGTAACTAAAACGATATTTCTATGAGGAACATTTAGTAACTGAATGCACCACTGACTACATAATAGTTTATCTTACTTAGGAAGACACTGTTTGAGAGTGATCATACATTAATTTTCCTGCTCTTATTTGTATTTTACTAGTTTCCATGTCCTTGACTCACTGTGTAGTTATTATATTTATTGTAATGCTAGGTGTTTAATCCTCGACTTCTCATTCCTATAACACCTAACGTGTAGCGGGGTCCTCTTTCGAGATCGGGGTTTAGCACAAATAAGAGAAAGGAAGGACACAAAAACTCCAGGCAATAACCTTTACACGTGTATTGCTCAATCAGATAGGGGACAACAGCAGATGTTACAACACAATATGTTGTCATCTACAAACACTTTTAACTAGATAATCAGTATGTCGCACGATACTATGGTAGCATGCACTTGAAATGACACTCGAGGTGGAGTGTGCAGAATTAGTACAGTCCAAGGTTTCTGTGCACGTGGAGGAGTTAGTGGCACAACTAACTAGGGGAGGGCGTAAGGCACTGATGTCTAGTTGTATTTATGGTAGTATGACATGGAGGGTATTGATAGTGCGTTCAACTTATTATTTTCTGAGAGCAAGGGGCTTTGGTTAATTACTGATGCAAGCTCCGCAGGGTGGGTGTTTCTCTTACTTCAATACTGTCCGAGGTTTCTGTGCGCATGGAGGAGTTAGAGATGAGGCTCACTAGAAGAGGGTGTAAGGCACGGGGATCTAATTGTATTTATGGTAGTATGAGGCGGAGGTTATTGATAGTGTGTTCGATTTATTATTTTCTGAGAGGAAAGGACTTTTGGTAAATTATTATTACAAACTCCATGGCTTGGGATTTTCTCTTATTACAATATGAGGGGTGTTGCACATGGGTCTTATTCGCTATCACTTAGATTTTGCATGGGTTATTCACTGTTCCGCCCTGCCGTATATTAGACCATTATTCCAATTTCACGTAAACACTTGGTCTGGTAATATGAATGCACTTTATCACCTTGTTGCTATTACATTACACTAAGGGCACAATCACTGTCTCATAAGTCACTGAGTGGCGGGTGTGGCAGGGAGACACGGCGGCGGCAGTTCTGCCAGGACAGGAGCACCGCCAGGAGAGGTCTTGCCGAGAGGGCATGCGACAACACACAGGGGCGTCTTCTCTTGTCCGGGGCTGCAGGTGGCGAAGGGGTCCCGTGCTTACCGGGCTAGGAACAGGAGTATGACCCTCAGGACTGGGGCCGAACAATTCCCTGAACCTCTCATTCAGGTCTCAGCTGGAGGTAGAGGTCCTCCGCCGTCAGGGCGTAGGGAGGTCCTGCCCGGGCGTTCTGGGGAGGGCCTGGAGTCTCCGAGGGCTGCAGCACCCAGAGCAAGGCGGTGCCGTCAGGGAGGGGTTGCGGCACTGGTCAGCGTCAGGGTCCATCAGGTGGGTCTTCTCCAGGGCCAGTCGTAGGGAGCAGAGGCCGGGGGAGTATATAGGGCCTCTCCAGTACTCTCGTATGTCCTCTGTGTCGGGGGTCAGGACACTCGGCTCACGCTGGGGCAGCGGGACTGCTTTCAGCTGCTTCCAGCTGTGGGGCAAGGCTACTGTCCGTGGCTTCCCAGGGGCACCACCATAGGGAGCCGAGGCCCGGCTACTGGCTGTGGCCTGAGAGGGGGAATGATTACCACTGCACCTCGGGATGCCTTCGAAGCAGCTGCCGGCCGTCTGACGAAGGTAGGAGCGGCTACAGGCTGGCTCCTGCAGGTGGGGTGTAGAGTGGCTACAGGCCGACTCAGGGGTAATGCCTTCAGTGTGGCTACCAGCCGTCTGATGAAGGTAGGAGCGGCTACAGGCTTACTCCTTCAGGAGGGGGTGTGGAGCGACTACAGGCTGTCTCCTTATTACCCTTAGGTCGGCTACTGGCCAATTCCTTAGTGAGGGGTGGGCGGCTACTGGCCGTCCCAAGAGGGAGAGTGGCTACAAGCCAACTCCTTAGGGGCGCTAGTAGGAGCTGGACAGACAGCTCCACCCCGAGATGGGTTGGTGGAAACTTGCCTGGAAGGTAGTGCAGGATTCCTGCTATGGCGACTGCGGGAGGGCTCTGAGTCATAGGGGCGTACGGCCTGGGCTGACTTGTGCTGTTGTCGCGCCGTGTCTCAGTGAGCCGCTGCTGCTCCTTTGTGGGGTCCTTGTTGGGGTGTCTGGAAGTTTATGGGGGCACTATGCTGAATCCCTGATGGAGGTGGTTGGACGTTCCAAGGGACACTATGCTGTATTTCACCACCGTCCGCTTGGAAAAACTCACGTCCTAGTGACTGGAGGTGATAGACGTGAGTATCGTGGGGAGCGTACATGGGCTGGAGATTTCTGAGGAGGGCTTGCCAGGTAGTGCTGGTGATGTTCTCATCCTGCTCTGCGTCACAGGTGAGGAAGAGGGTGGAGGTAGTGGTGGAGGAGCGGAGGAGGTGGAGGAGGTGGTTGTGGTCCTCGGACCCTGCAGTTTCGACTAAGGGTAGGTGCCCATACAGCCCGTCAGATTCTCATGGTCGTGGTTGTTGCCAGTGATGTGGTGTGGTGCTGAATGCTGGACACCGAGGGTAGGAGTCGGGCTTTGTGCTGGGGTAATGCGGCGTAGGGTGTCTGGGGAGTATAGGTGGCTGGGATTTGGCCCTGGTGTAGTATGACAGTGTGAAGTTGAGGGGAAGCAGGTGGGGTTGGAGAGTGGGTGTATCGGGCAGGTGGGCATGAGAGGCGGCTGGAGCGGGTGGTTGTAGTTTTAAGGGTTGGCATGGGTGGCGAGGTGGGCGTGTGGGGTTGGCGTGAGTGTGAGGTGCGTGTGGTTGGGCGTGGGGTGCTTGAGACGGGATGTGGGGAGTTAGGAGTGGGGGTGTGAAGGTGTGGTGGGATGGAGGAGGCAGTGGTGGGCCAGGGTGGTGGTGGAAGTGTGTCGGTGTGGGTGGGACACGTGGTGCTGGGCGTGGGGGATGGGGTGGCAGAAAGAGGGGGTGTGGGGGAGCGGCAGGGTGTTCGTGGTGCAGGTGAGTTGTCAGGTGAGGTGCAAGGTGGCGTGACGGGAGGTGAGGTGGAGGCGGTGGGGGAGGGGGAGGGAGAGAGAGGTGGCGAGGGGGAGATGCAGCAATCGTAGGAGTCAGGGGGAGGGTTGGCAGTGGGGAAGGTGGAGTTGGGATTGCAGAGGGGGTGGTGTGTCTCGCAGGGGGGGGGTGGAAGGGGGCTAGAGTGGGTGAGGGCAGGTTTTAGGGTGGGAGTGAATGGTGAGGTGAGTGCGCGGCCCTTTGATGCTGTGGCTGTGTGTGTTGTGGAGGTGGAAGTGGTGTGCCAGGGTGGGGTAGTTTTGGGCGGCGCCCCAATGGTGGGCGTGGGCAAGGCAGTGGGGCTTGTGGCGGGTGGTGTGTGGGGGTGTGAGGGTGATCTGGCACTGGAGGTCGGTAGCGGTGGTGAAGTGACAGGTGAGGTGGCATGAGGTGTAGGTGGTGAGGAGGGAGTGTGGTCTTGTGCCGCCATCCCGGTGTTTGGTGGTGGGGTGGCTTGGGCTTTAGCAGGGTTCTGTGCTCGCGGTGTGGGGTGGGCGGTGGGTGTGAAGCGAGGGTATTAGGACTCCATATTATAATTACAAATCATAATAGATAGATAGATATATAGATAGATAGACAGCTCTATGCGAGCCTGGGAATGGGAAATGATCTTGCAAGTTACACTGAGGAAAAGCTGACGACAGGCTAGGAAGTAGGAGTCAGGAGATGATGCAGTTAGTTGGTCAGTGATCACCAGGTGAACACACATACTCACACACAGGCTTCTAGAACTTTCCAATCACAAGGAACACACGTGATACGTCTCCTGTTTCACCAGAATTTAGGAAAGAGAGCTCAGAAGGAAGCTAGCCATAGAACAGACAGGTCGCAAGGAGAAGGGCTTAGCAACTTGAGAGAGAGAGAGAGAGAGAGAGAGCGAGACAGGGAGACAGGGACTCTGCTCAACTCACTCGTGAGTGAGAGACTTGTTAATATTTCCAAGACAAATAAAAATAGTCCCATACTATTCTTTACCTCTCCTGTCACTACATGACAAATGGGAAAGAAGATTATCTACTTACAAAGCTACTCAAGTATAACAACCGCTCGTCCACAAGTTTAATATATATATAACTCCACTACAAGCAAATACAAAGTCTTTTATGACATTTGGTAGCAGCGAACTTATACGAACCTCGTCTACGAATCAACAGTGAATTTTTACAATATATCAAGACTGAAAACAAAAAAATACCTCTCACAACCAACAACTCAACCAGCTCCTGACAGTATTCTCTCCAACCAGCCCCCTCCGTCTCCACAATCATCACGCTGATGTAGAAGTGATCACACAACGTCTTGCCAGTAGTTTAACAAAATACTGATACAAACAATCTTGAAATTTCTACGACGAACCAACGAACTACAACCATCTACAATCAACTACAAGTAACAACTCGACGAGTCGTCTGTATAATCTTCTACACGCACCTACACGTAGTGGCAGTCTTCATCCTACAACGAGTAAATCACAAGAGAAAAGGACCGAGAAGACATCGTCAAAGAAAAACAGAACAAACAAACGAAGAGTGAGACACGACTCATAACTCATAACCACCAGACCTCACCCTCCTCTCTCTGCTACATCCACCCAACTTCAACTGCTGATGCAGGAGTCAAGAGGTCAAGACGACGAAGCAAATACCAAGTCCATATTCACAACTCATCCTACTCACTCGTCTTCACTCAAGTTACTCATCGCTACTCATTCACTCACCACAGCTACCAGTGTGGGAAGTCGACGTCATCATGCGTGCTTGCTGAAAAGACGCCACGTCAGTCAACTCACCACCTGCACCATCACTAACACCATTCCCACCACGGTAAAAATTAGTGAGTTACATAGTTACTTCATTTATACAATACACAGTGATAGACAATAAGCTTCTGCACAAACATATAAAACGTGCTGTACAGTTACAACTTAGATACACGTACTTACTTCAGTTATCTGCATAACTCAAACACTAAATAATCACCAACAATAAATATTCTACACTGTATATATTCATTCATTTATTATAACATTTATTTACTACCAACGAGTGTTACCATTTATACCTACATAAAATACGTGTTTCATACATACAGCTATACATTATTATATCTACAAAGTGATAAAGAAAATATACCATCACAGTTACTCAGTGAGCGATTAAGAGAACTGTATTAAACATTTATTAATTAAAGCTACCTAGTGGAAACATATAAATTAAGTTACAAGGTAAACTAGAGAAAAAAAAAAATGGCCAACACAAATGACGTTAGCAAAAGTGAACATCTTCAACACAATCGTGAAGACAATGATTTCCACACAGTGCTGACACACATATTACCCACGATAGGTACAAGTGAACAACAAGTCAGTGTATATAGTTAATACTGTATATAGTGTATATATTTTTTATATAAAATAACAAAATATGGGACTATATAATATCATTTTCAGTAATACCTGTGCAATATAAACTAAACTTTAAATAAGTATCCCAAGGAAATTAGCCAGTAATTATGCAACTATGAACAACATAGAAAAGCGTACACAAGCGAAGAAAAACAAACTATAGAAAATCAATACATACAAAAAAAAGAAAAAAAGAAAGAAAGAAAATGTAAGAAAGAAAAAAGAGAGAAATGGAGTAAGATCACATAACAAACAAATGAAAATAAGTGTAAGTGTTACTACAAATGCCAAAATACCACACAAACTACAAACAAAAAAGCAAACATTTGTCTCCACAAACCAGTGGCATGACACATCATATCATCGACCGCAGCATATGTTAGGACTGCAATTATTACAATTATGTAACGACAAACAATTGCATTATGTTACACTTGCTACAATTATGTAACTACAAACGATATGTAACAATTATGTAACTCCATATTATAATTATGTAACGACAAACGATTGCATTATGTTACACTTGCTACAATTATGTAACTACAAACAATACTACAAACAATATGTACCATTTATGTAACAGTTGCATTAACAAGATGTAACTTTTATGTAACTTTAAGTACAATTATGTAACTACAAACGATATGTAACAATTATGTAACGACAAACGATTGCATTATGTTACACTTGCTACAATTATGTAACTACAAACAATATGTACCATTTATGTAACAGTTGCATTAACAAAATGTAACTACAATTATAAGGCCAACACAATTATGCATTACCACAATATTTTGTAACAATTCATAAAATGTTACAATTATGTATTACCACAATGCTAGTACAATATTATGTCATACAACTATAGCACAATTCTGTATTACCAGTATCATCATACAAGTTAGGTGAAATATTAGACATTACTAAAGTGATAACTCAATATGTAATGTATAACCTAGCAGTATTACCATTGCACAATTATATGCGTATGTCTGTTATACATACACCTCACAAAATGTATACAACTTGTTTAAAATATAATATTACTGGATAATTGCTATTTACTATGAATATTATATGTATACAATATTCATACAATTATGTTACTTTTACAATATTATTGTATTTCACTTAATTAGCTTATAGGTTCATTATAATGTGTATATAATATGTATTAATATGTTATGACTAGTAACTGTCGATGGTACGCCATTTTCGCGTGACCGAGCATATATTAGGACTCCATATTATAATTACAAATCATAATAGATAGATAGATAAATAGATAGATAGACAGCTCTATGCGAGCCTGGGAATGGGAAATGATCTTGCAAGTTACACTGAGGAAAAGCTGACGACAGGCTAGGAAGTAGGAGTCAGGAGATGATGCAGTTAGTTGGTCAGCGATCACCAGGTGAACACACATACACACATACTCACACACAGGCTTCTAGAACTTTCCAATCACAAGGAACACACGTGATACGTCTCCTGTTTCACCAGAATTTAGGAAAGAGAGCTCAGAAGGAAGCTAGCCATAGAACAAACAGGTCGCAGGGAGAAGGGCTTAGCAACTTGAGAGAGAGAGAGAGAGAGCGAGACAGGGAGACAGGGACTCTGCTCAACTCACTCGTGAGTGAGAGACTTGTTAATATTTCCAAGACAAATAAAAATAGTCCCATACTATTCTTTACCTCTCCTGTCACTACATGACAAATGGGAAAGAAGATTATCTACTTACAAAGCTACTCAAGTATAACAACCGCTCGTCCACAAGTCTAATATATATATAACTCCACTACAAGTAACTACAAAGTCCTTTTTATGACAAGGGGATGGTGTGGGTGTGGGGGTAGTGGTGGGTGGTGTGCGGTGCTGGAACCGTGGTGGCTTGGCAGGGGCTGAGGAGTGGGGTGTGGCAGGTGGTGCGTGTCGTCGGAGGCAAGAAAGGGTGGGGTGAGGTGTGGGGGGAGAAGGAGCCAGTGGTGGTGGGGAGGTACGGCCTCTCGGTGTTGTCTGGATTATTCAGTGATGGGGCAGTGCAGGTGGTAGCAGGGGGCTGAGCTCGTGAGAGAGTGGTGGGTGGTGAGGTGCGGGGTGTGGTGGGCCGCGAGGCATCTGCCGAGGTTATTGGGGACGAGCTGGGAGTCCGTAGGGATGGTGAGGTTGAGGGTGGGGTAGGGGAGGTGTGCAAGGAAAAAGAGGTGGGTGAGGATGAGGAGGAGGGTGTGATAGGGAAGGCGAATGAGTTGACCGTGTTGGTGGGGAAGGCGCGTGGTGGTGAAGTGATGGTGGTGGGTGGTGCGAAGCGGTAGGTAGAAGGCAGTAGACAGGAGGAGGTGGTTTTAGGAAGTAGGTTAGGGGAAGATGAGGTAAGAGTTCTAGGAGGCCTGTGAAGGGGGAGGCAGGCTTTGTGTTGAGTGGGGATAGGAAGGGGGGAGGTGATAGTAGTGGAGAAATTGGTGTGTGAGGTGGGAAGGTTAGGAATAGGGGAAGGTAAAACAGAAGAGATAGTGATAGGAGAGGAAAAGGAGAGATGAAGTTTCCCCATGTCGTAAACTGGAGGAGATGTAAGGTGGGCCCCATCATTACGGTGAGATGCGGGGGCAGTGGGGGGACGCCTTTTGTGCCTTCTCCGAGTTATTTTCTTTCCCTGAGGTTTGGGGCAATCGGCGTATGATGGGGAGGATTGTAGGCACCCTTGTGTCATTTTGCTGCGCCAGCCAGCTTTTAGCTGCTCATGGATGTCACGGATCGGGCATTCGTGGCAGCACTGAGAAAATTCCCACGGGTTGACGGTGATGAGATTCATGGGGAATTGATTTATTTCGCTGATGCATTGAGGGGTGGCATGGACGGCTAGAAGGCGCCTCATTGAATTGATTTCTTTATCCAAATCTCCCGTCGGTTCATGTATTATAAAATGTTCTTTAATGAAATCGGGGAGAATCCTGAGGAGTGTGTGAAACATAAGTTGTTCCTAGGTTTCTTCATCTGCCTCCGGGTAGGCAGCAGTGACCAGGTATCTTGCCTGAATTAGGGTAGCATCTAGATTTCCATCAAACGTAAGCCTATCCAGTTGGGATAATGCCACCACTTTGCCTAGTGATGAGGTGATGGCCTGTATCACAAATTTTGTGAAGTTCTGCCAGGTGAGCTCCGGAACGACTTTCAGTGCTATGTTCGCCACCGCTTTGCCCAGTAGTGGGAGTGTGACAGTGATTTTTTGTTGATCATTATCAAAACCAATATCTAGTAAAGGTTTGATGATCGCCAGATATGTGTGTACATCATACTGGTCGGGGTCGAACATGGGCAATTGCATGTGTGGTTTAGCTGCCATTTTGCCAGTATTTCCTTACTACCTCTCTCGTACGCCCGGGTCAAGAACCACCGCTGTCCACCAGTGTAATGCTACGTGTTTGAGGCTCGACTTCTCATTCCTATAACACCTAACGTGTAGCGAGGTCTTCTTTCGAGACCGGGGTTTAGCACAAATAAGAGTGAGGCAGGACACAAAAACTCCAGGCAATAACCTTTACACATGTATTGCTCAGTCAGAGAGGTGACAACAGCAGATTTTACAACCCAATATGTGGTCAACTACAAACACTTTTAACTAGATAATCAGTATCTCGCAGGATACTATGGTAGTATGCAATTGAAATGACACCCGAGGCGGAGTGCGCAGAATTAGTACAGTCAAAGATTTCTGTGCACGTGGTAGAGTTAGTGGCGCAGCGCACTAGGGGAGGGTGTAAGGCACGGGGATCTAATTGTATTTATGGTAGTATGAGGCGGAGGTTATTGATCGTGTGTTTGATTTATTATTTTCTGAGAGCAAAGGACTTTTGGTAAATTATTAATACAAACTCCATGGCTTGGGATTTTCTCTTGTTACAATATGAGGGGTGTTGCACATGGGTCTTATTCACTATCACTTAGATTTTGCATGGGTTATTCACTCTTCCGCCCTGTCGTATATTAGACCATAATTCCAATTTCACTTAAACACTTTGTCTGGTAATATGAATGCACTTTATCGCTTTGTCGCTATTACACTACACTAAGGGCACAATCACTGTCTCATAAGTCACTGGGTGGCGGGAGCAGTGGGGAGACATGCAGGCGACAGTTCTGCCGGGACAGGGGCACTGCCAGGGGAGGTTGTGCTGAGAGGGCACGGGACAACATGCAGGGGTGTCTTCTCTCGTCTGGGGCTGCAGGTGACGAAGGGGCCCATGCTTCCCAGGCTAGGAACAGGAGTATGGCCCTCAGGACTGGGGCCGAACAATTCCCTGAACCTCTCATTCAGGTCTCGGCCGGAGGTAGAGGTCCTCCGCTGTTGGGGCATAGGGAGGTCCCACCCGGGCATTCTGTGGAGGACCTCGAGTCTCCGAGGGCTGTGGCCCCCAGAGCCAGGCGGCGCCGTCAGGGAGGGGCTGCGGAACCGTTCGGCATCAGGGTCCATCAGGCAGGTCTTCTCCAGGGCCAGTCGTAGGGAGCAGTGGCTGGGGGAGGCTATAGGGCCTCTGCAGTACTCTCCTACGTCCTCTGCATCGGGGGTCAGGACACTCGGCTCATGCTGGGGCAGCGGAACTGCTCTCTGCTGCTTCCAGCTGTGGAGCCCGGCTACTGGCAGTGGCTTCCCAGGGGCACCACCATAGGGTGCCGAGGTCCGGCTACTGGCCATGGCCTGAGAGGGGGAATGATTACCAGCGCACCTTGGGATGCCTTCGGAGCGGCTACCGGCCTTCTGACGAAGGCGGGGGCGGCTACAGGCCGACTTCTGCAGGAGGGGTGTGGAGTGGCTACAGGCCGACTCGACGGCAACACCTTCGGAGCTGCTACCAGCAGTCTGATGAAGGCGGGAGCAACTACAGGCCGACTCCTTCAGGAGGGGGTGTGGAACTACTACAGGCCGACTCAGGGCAACGTCTTTGGAGCGGCTACCGATCGTCTGACGAAGGTAGGAGCGGCGACAGGCCGACTCCTTCAGGAGGGAGTGTGGAGCGACTACAGGCCATCTCCGGAAGGACACCTTCTGACGAATGCGGGAGCAACTACAGGCCGTCTTCTTATTACCCTCATGTCAGCTACTGGCCAATTCCTTAGTGAGGGGTTGGAGGCTACCGGCCGTCCCAAGAGGGAAGACACCTTCAGAGAGGCTACTGGCACACTCCTGAAGAAGGCGGGAGTGGCTACAGGCCAACTCCTTAGGGGCACTTGTAGGAGCTGGACAGACAGCTCCACCCTGAGATGGGTTCGTGGAAACTCGCCTGGAAGGTAGTGCAGGATTCCTGCTATGGGGACTGCGGGAGGGCTCCGAGTCACAGGGGCGTACGGCCCAGGCTGACTTGTGCCATTGTCGCGCTGAGTCTCAGTGCACCGCTGCTGCTCCTCCGTGGGGTCCTTGTGGGGGTGTCTGGAAGTTTACAGGGGTACTATGTTGAATACCTGGTGGAGGTGGTTGGGCGTTCCAAGGGACACTATGCTGTATGTCATTTACATTATTACATTTTGTTTTAATTAGCACAACTTTCAATTTTCCACAGTGATTTTTCCTTCTGTATGATCTTCATATCTTCACCGATCATTATGAGTGTTAGTTAGAACTACCAGTTTACAGGTCTCGTGATTGTCACACTAATTTTGCTGCAACACGGATCTCGTGCAGTCTATTGTCCATTCACCTGACACAACAGTATAGGATACATATAGTAACAAAATATCCAATAAAACAAAGTAACAATGGAGGAAATACAAATACTGGATGTACCCAGAAACGGTTACAGGCTGAAGAAAACTGGTTCATAATAAAATCAGACCGACTGAGAAAATCTGACATACGTAGGTTGTCTGATGTGATGGAAAGATTGTCTGTTGGCAGATGAAAGGTAATATTAATGGGTTTGAGGATGTTGTATTTGTGGGAGCGAAGTGCGAAGTGATTATATGTAGCATGGGGAATTACAGATTCTGATTTTACTGTACAATAATCAGGGGCCTAATACAAACCAGTCGTAGATACAGAGCGAACAGGAGTCCCAGGACAAATAAGACTGACTGGAGTTGAGACATTAAAGAAGAAATAGCGGATGTGGTTCAGACGAGCATGGTGCACTTGGAGTTTGAGGGCTGTAACAAAGGTGCAGACAGATTGTACTGAGAAATTACGAACTAAGGCAGAATCGCAAGGAGCAATGCTGCCAGGAAAGATTGTTAGGAGGTATGCAGTACAAACTCGAGAGTTTGCTGTAAGAAAAGTACATCTGTCGAGATCATCTGAGGAAGTGAAGGCAATGTAGAGATGATCATGGGAGAGAAGGAAGTACTCCGAAGAAACAGAGGCTTCTACTAAGGAATTATTGTACCTGAACGGAAAGGGAATGTGAAAGACGTCGATTGCGATAGAAGAACGAAGAGGTATATGAACAATTATATCTTTAGTAAGGAACGTGGCCTCTAGTATTCGGTAGTAGTGTTATGAGGAAGAAAATGAAATCACTGGAGACAAGTCGAAAGTGGAGTAAGCCCATTCCAATGTAGAGAGAAGGTCAGAGATAGGTATTAACTCTAAAGTGACACGACCATTGACAGCACTGACTAGAATACGAATTAAGCTAGAAACTTGGGAGACAAGAGTCCAGAGAAACCTGCAAGTTATCTACATGTAGTTTTACATAGAAAAGTTCTGATACAATATTTACCTTTGATATTTCCTGTGTTAGAATTCCGGTAAAGTTATGTAACGTGTCTGTAACATCATTTAAATGGTGTGTGATCTTTAGTAGCATAGGATGTTGAACTCTGATTACATTGTCCTGAGATTCTAGGGCATATGCTAATTGAACTAAGTCTTCCTTAAATCCAGAAAGGTCACGGATAGTTGGTACACCAAATAATCCGCTCAGAATTTCTCCTCCAAGATCAAAGAGTCCACGTTTCACTCGTGAACGGACCACGGGTGTTGGTTACGGAAAGAATCTTGGAGATGAGAGAACTGGTAACGAACATAATCCAGTTTCCAGCATATGGGTAGGTAGAGTGGGTACCAAAACCTATCTCTAGGATGTTGTTCCTTAATGTCTGACAGGAGGCTCTGCAGGTCCTCTAGCTGACGTGTAAAATCAGACACGGCGATGACCACGGCGGCCAGCGGATCTTGGTCGTAGCGCAAGGAGACTACATCCTTCATCACCATTACCTCGCCTCCTGCGCCAACCAAGGCCCCGGGCCGTACGACACCATCGTCCTCACCCGATCCAGACCCGACCAGAGTCAGCACTGCCAGCACGTAGACCCACATCTTTCCTATAAAATAAGTTGATGTTAGAGATGATGTTAATGCAGAGGATGACGAGAGTGTGAGATGATAGCGTTATGCAAGAGACTTAGTGGCAGAACGCAATTTTGCACGATAGTTATTAATAGTAGGGGGAGGTAGAGGAGTAGTGTCAGAAGAAAGGCTTGAAGAAGAATCATCTCCTTGTTGAGGAGGAGATGAGGCCTCTCCCAGTGGCTCCTCCAGGACTATGCACTTCAATGTACGTTTGAGATCATCTGCATGCACCCATGTTGTCTCTGCTTTGTACGGATCTTATATTTCGAATTTTTTTCCCATACGAGATATGACACGGAAGGGACCCAAGAATTTACTATCTAGTTTTTAATCTCGGTCATGATCTAGGTCAAAAACTAAGTCACCTACTTGGATGGTAACATCTGAGGCAGCGGCGTGTTGGTTATTTACCATTTCTGCATTTGTAAGGGCCAGATTATCCTGAACATATTTATGAATTTTCTGGAAGTTGGATAAGTGGACCTGCACATAGTCATCACAATTGTAGATCGTATCAGGTTTGGATTGCAACAATGAATAAGGTAGTCTTTTGTCAGAGCCATAGATGAAAAAGAATGGTGTTTCACCAGTTTACTTATTGATGGATGAATTAATTGAAGCAGCTACCTGCGGGATTCACTTGTCCTAATTGGAAGTCTGATCTCCCATTGTTTGATGCAGACTCTCCAATATCTTCCTATTCTGGCACTCTGCTAAGCCATTCGAGGCTGGATGATGGGCAACTATGTTGCATTTCCTAATTCCATATCGAAGACAAATTTCTTCCAGCACAGAATTGTTGAACTCTGATCCATTATCAGTTAGAATGGCTTCTGGTGTTGTGAAAGGGCAAATTACGGAATTAAAAAAGGCATGTACCCCTGCATTAGCAGATTGGTCATGCAATGGGACTAAGATAACGAATCTAGAGAAATGATCGACTACCACTGATAGATAGACGATGCCAGATTCTGTACGAGGCACCTTCAGAAAATCAAGAGAGACAGTTTGCCAAGACTTTGACGGTACTGGGTACTGCAATATAGAAGCAGGTTGACAGGCTGTTCTCTTATGACGGTAACACGATAAACATGCATTGCACTGCGCTTCTATATCGTTTCGCATAGTGGGCCAATAATACGAAAGACATGCTTGCCGTAAGCTTCCGTCTTTGCCAGGGTGTGATGCATGAAAGGTGTCGTGGATTAAATGAAGTGCAGCAGGAATCAAGTCTGTTGGAATGACTAGGTGCTTAACCTAACGATGAGGTATGTTGTCACCTTTGAGTACGGAGTGTTTATAGAGCAATTCATTGTTGAGGAAGAAATCAGATACAGGGACTGGTAACTCTGGCAAGGAAGAAGCATCACCGTACTCAAGAAAGTATACGACCTGTGACCATACAGGATCCACACGCTGGAACCCATGGAGTGTGTCATAACTGAATGCTAAGTTTACATCACAACCAGTTGAGACCATGGCTACATGCCGAGAGAGGGCATCGGCTACGACACTGGACTTCCCAGGAACGTATTCAAATGTTGGATTATAGTCATCCACAGTGACTGCCCAACGTGCAAGTCGAGCAGTAAGGTTAAGTCCCCGAAACAGATCACATAGGAGAAGATGTTCTGTTTGGATGTGAACAGGGTAACGGTAGATGATGTCGTGAAAATGTTTTAGAGACCTGACCACAGCTAGAGC
Organism: Coenobita brevimanus; assembly: GCF_032717465.1. NCBI lineage: Eukaryota > Metazoa > Arthropoda > Malacostraca > Decapoda > Coenobitidae > Coenobita > Coenobita brevimanus. The sequence continues at coordinate 15,510,932 of NC_137066.1, forward strand.
TTCCCAGTGAGTTACACTGTAATTCTTTTCTGCGGAGTTTAACACACGGCTGGCATAGACAATGACACGTTTCTTCCCGTCAGAGTCATTTTGCATGAGAATGGCACCTAGGTCTACTCTGGAAGTATCAGTACAGTGAAGGAATGGTTTTGAATAATCAGGGAATGCCAAACCGGGGCTTGCGCAAGGGCATTTTTCAGGGTTGTAAATGCAGTCGCTTGTTCATCAGCCTACACCAAAGGCATGTCCTTCTTTAACAGTTTTGTTAGCAGTGCAGCTATTTGGGCGTACCCTTTGATAAAACGACGATAGTAGCCACTAAGACTGAGGAGACTGCGTACTGCATCATTCTTGGTTGGAGCAGGGAAGTTTGGTACAGCTCTGACCTTGTTATCTGATGTAAGAATTCCATGAGCGTTGACGACGTGTCCTAGGAATTGTAGTTTCTTATGTAAGAAGTGGCACTCTGTCAGTTTGATTTTAAGTCCAGCTTGTTTGAGTCTAGTGAACACTTCGGACAATTTTTCTAAGTGTTCCTCTACAGAATGACTAGCGATTATGACATTGTCTAAATAAGCAAAAACTGAGTGACCTATCACACCAGCGAAAACTGTACGAATTAGCCGCATGAATGCCGATGGTGCATTTCTCAAGCCGAATGGGAGTCAATGCAATTGGTAATGCCCGGATGAGGTGCTGAAGGCAGTGATTGGACGAGATGATTCCTCCATTTCTACTTGCCAGTAGCCACTCAGAAGATCTAGGGAGAAGAAAACACAATCGTTTTCACCTAAGGATTCCACCAAATTAGTGAATACAGGAATTGGAAATCTGTCTGGGACAGTCAGCACATTCAAGCATCTGTAATCTATCACTGGTCGTAACTCACCACTTTTCTTTGGAACGAGAAATAGTGGACTGTTCCACGGACTGTCAGAGTGTTCAATGACTCGTTGTTCAACATGCCCTGAAGAAGATGATCAGCCTGTTGGCGTTGGCTGTGTGGTGAACGGTAGGCAGGTATATATACTGGCTGAGCTCCAGGCTGTAATGTAATGTGGTACTGAACTAAGCTTGTTTTGCCTGTGTTCTCACCGGGTAGGTCTACAACTTCACGATAGTCTCGCAAGAGATTAAGCAATTGATTTCTGTATTCTGGGTAATCATTCTGTTTCAGATGAAATTCAAGATTAGATGGAATATCGGTGGACTGAGTAACTGAGCACACACCTGCAACTGAGAGTGGGAAGTCTTGGCACACACATACATCCGCTGGGTATACCAAGAAATCACCAATCTGTGTCCCCGTATGCAGTTTAAGTGGGGCATTAGTAGTGTTGGCTGAGTACAAGTAGCATAAGCTATCCGACTCATAAGCTAAACCATTCACACAACACGTCTCATGTAGGGTTAGTACATCCACTCCTGCTTTCGCACCTTCAACATGAACAGAGACTTTGTTAAATTTATGTGGTAACAAAATTGTGCACTGATTTGTTACTGCACACCTTGTCTATACATGTTGTAAAACATCTTCCACACTATGTATGGTAATTAAATGAGACGTGTCTGAGTCGGCAAATGTGGCACTGTTAGAGGGGTTGACATGATCCACAGCTGAATGCTTAGAGGGTGTATCCACCGGTAAATGCTCAGAGGGTGTAGTACTAGATGTTAGTGAATTTGGCTGTTCTAGTAGCGGTGTGTCTACCTCATTACTCTTGGGTATTGGTGGAATCATGTGAGAGTGAATAACTGAGTTTATTTGGGAGAGTACCGGACGTGGATATTCCATGCTAGATATAGGGAACCTATTTATATCTATGGTACGACAAGCTGGTAATAGGGCAATTGCTTGTTAAGCCATTGTCAGAAAGCCAGTGAGAGTATCTGCTGGATATTTAAGGTCATTGGTGATGTGAAATTCAGCATCAAAGTGTTTTGAAGCTTTATCAAGTTGTACTTCTAATGTGACTTTTCCCTTGACCTGAAATTCTGAGCCATCCACACCGCATAGGCGAATTTCAGGTGGTTCGAGGAGCCTGACCCTTTTAGCTGTTTCCCTAATGTTGTTTAGAGAGGTATCGGAGATCAAAATTACCATAGATCCGGTGTCCATGAAGAAAGGAGCTTTGTACCCCTTCGCTCCATCCTAGAATGACTAGGCCTAAAGAAATTATGGGTCTCACCTGGCAAATGGGGAGTTGATTTTCTGTTACCTTACTTTCTGGCACCGGTGGATCTGTTGCTGTTATGATACATTTTTCCGATTTGAGTGCTCCTCTTCCCCCGACTGATGGCTCTTAAGGTAACAACACTCGTCAGTGGAGTGAGTTGTACTGTTCGTGTGATATCTGCATGTAAGACAACGAGATCACGAAGGTGTGCACTGCCGTTCCCATGAGCGAAATCATCTTTGTTTGTGTGCACAACTAGACTCTCGATGACCTACGTTAATGCAGTGCCAGCACACAATCGAGGATTGTTTGCTTCGTCGCACATTAGATTTGTCACGACCACTAGATGGTGATCGATACTGTGAGTGAGAACGATTACTAGGTTTGCCTTTCGTAGTTGGCCACAAACGTAAAGAATCCGATAAGCAGTGGTGGTGTGCAGTACTCTCGCAGTACTGCCCATGGAGTGAGAGGCTGAGGTGTGAGTACTGGTCTGGTGAGTGACGTTTGATCCCGATCTTTGTACTATGGCCTTTGAGATGTTAAATATTTTGTCACCGGGATTAAAGCCAATCTGCATGGCTATTTCCCTCTGGTGATCTGTGAGCCAGTTAATAAATCTTAGGTAACCCCACAAATCTCCAAAATTGTTTAGTGTAACCATAAGCTGGCCATTAACTTCAGTTACCCATTGAGTACCATAGAAAAATTGGTGCCTCTCAGAAATCGCCTTCATCATAGTGGCTGCTGCAATTACCCTTGCATGTTGAAGAGGTATTTTCATATCCTCTTCCATCTGTTTAAGGAGATTTGTCAAATGAATGAGAGATGCGGCACTGGAATGTTGGCAACAAAACTGAATTAATTGTTGGTGGCATGGATCAAATATCTGACAATATTCAAAGTGCCCTACACAAATAGCGGCTCCTATTACCTGCCTTGGTGTAGTCGACCCACTAGATAAGAAACTTTTAGGAGTTCAGTTGTGATTTGCCGATTACGAATGTCTGTTTCGACCTCTCTGAGGAAGTTGTAAATGGAGACTGTACTGTCATCTCCTGTAAATTTGGGTCAGTTAGCATCATCCAAATATATGGACTGGAGGGGTGGGGGTCCTGATTCGGCATTGTAGGAAGAGGGTGAGGCTGCAAAAGTGAGGAAGTAGGCACAGTAGTAAGCTATGACAGTGCATAAGAAGGAACTGTTGTAGCGGAAGTGGTGTGTACCGGGGTTAATGGCGATGTATGTGTAGTAGAAGGTAAGGATAGAGGCTGTGGAGAAGGCTGTGTGACTTTAAGAGAGTCGGTTGGGGAAGATGAGAGATTTCTGGTGTAGGTATATCTGGATTAAGGGCAGCAGTAGTAGGGTTGGTATAGGTGGTAGTAGGTGTAGTAGGATTAGTAGAGTAGCCGTAGTAGTAGTTAGGGAACTTACGGTACTCTTGTAAGATCTGCCACTACGAAGATACGTTACACTATCATCTCACACACGACCATCATTTTCATTATCAGTTTCAGCTAGGGAGAGATCTACCCTTTTGAAAAAGGTCATTAATAGAATAGGAAGCAAGTAAATTAGTAAATGAATGAATAAATGAAAATATTTCTAGTATATGAAGAAATGATTTATATACAATAAATATGAGTGGAAATGAATGCAATATTTGCAGCTGAGTATGAATATAATTGGGAGAAAATGGGATGAAGTAGGAGAGAGTGAACGAGAAATTCTGACTGAACGAACAATGAGGGACAAAGAATGCAATGAATGAACAGTTATAATTGAATAAAATAATCACAATCTATAGAGATAGTTCACCGTCTTTGTAGGAAGGAATCGATTAATTTGATGAGATAAGAGAATGCACGAAAATGCACACACAAAATACTTGTGGTAAGATGTGTTCGATGCAAGAGCTGGACGTAAAGTAGGCAGCTCTCCAACAGGTGTCTCCTCCCCCCGAGGGTGTTGATTGGGTAGAGCAGATCATGACGTAACTGGGCGGCAGCCAGGTTCTTGGCAAAGCGACAAGCTGATAGGAGCGTGAGAGTGTGACGTAACTGTCTGTGAGTGGCCACACTCTCTGCATGATGTCAGGGCTGTCTGATAGGGGAGAACGATAATGCAACGGCATTAGGTGGTGGTTGGGGGGGCTACTTCCTGGAGTTGGGGTTTGTTTGGGGTTTGTGAGGGCTAAAACTAACCCTCTACAGCTTGGTAATATAACAGGTGACACAGGACTGGCAGTCGAGGCAGGTAGTGAGGGTAATGATGGAGGCTTACTGTGGCTGTGGTGGTGTGGTTGTAGATGGGTGTTGGTGTGAGGTAGAGTCCTAAAACCACATCAAAACTGCAAGGATGTTCCCATAACGACAGAAGAACCACACCAAGACTGCAAAAAGGGCTGGAGGCTGTAGCAGAGATAGGCTGTGACATCGTGGAAGAAACAGCAGCGTAGGAAAGTGGGCAATACAGCCGAGACTGCCTGCAGAAGACGTGAAATGACGCTCATCCCACCACTGCCACGAAGTGTTAAACCCCTTTGACGTCAGTTGTAGGTGAATTCACAGTAAGGGAGAGGTTTTCTGAAAATGTATTAAGCGCAGCTGTTTAACCTCCACCCTCACTCGTACCCAGGCTGTTACCAACTGGATAGAGAGCCGGCGCGATCCTATGAACTGAGAGTATCAGCAAAATTTGAATCAGGCCAGACTTTAGTAAGCGATTTAGGTCATGGCACCCTACTTGGAACACACAATACACATACATGCTATACTTACATACTACATATTACAAATGGTTACAGGTTTTCACAAATAATCAAAGGCAAAGTCTCTTATTAAAGACTTTCAAGATTCCCATGGGAATTCAAGAAGGTCTCCACACAGCTGCAGCACACTAATATACGTCTGTGCAAATTGCCATGATGATTAATGAACATAGAAACATATAGCATCCCCAAATTTGTGTTGCTGTCTTCTTTGATCTTTGATCCCATGAAACCCTTTAAGAGACATAATTTACAAAAGGAAAGGGAGAGAAGTGTCTGTGAATAACTGAGTAATGTTAAAAAAAGGACTGCTGTGACACACAAACAGGTGTAAGAGAGTCTAGCATACATCTCAAACAGTTCTGACAATGAATGATTAGTGACTTGTGCTGATATATCTAAGGGAAGTATGGTAGCCTTCACCAGCAAGCTAGGAATCAGGGAGGACCCCCAAACCCCAGTAACAAGTCACAAACCAGCATGATGCACAGGATCAAGGGCATACAGTAGTAGCTGATGAGTACAACTCACAACCACAGGGATGTTTAGATCCCACTAAGGCTCATACAAATGTAGAAATGTCTTTCAGTCAGCACCCAAGGAGGTGTGAGACAATACTCTCAACGAATCCATTGCCTGCATACAAGACAGTCTTAGAAGCTTTAAATGCAAATCCCAAGTCAGTCGGTAGTCAAATATTAAGCCAATGAAAGTGGTCTCTTCCACGCACTGTAGCTGGCACTAACCCAGTTATATCAGGATCTGGGTGAGCTCCCCTGATTCTACAAAAATACATAGCTATGGTTTTGTTAAAAGAACAATGGAAACCACTCCAATCCACCCAGTTGGTGACCATATCCAGTGCTAGCAGCATTCTTCTCTCAACAGGTGGGAGCTAATAAACCATATTGCAAAATCATCCATATAAAGGGAAGAAACTCCCTCTGATGGGCAATTTCTATGCTACTGGTGGCAACAACAAATAACGGAACACTAAGCACACTCCTTAGTGAAACACCTTCCTACTGACCTCGAGGGGCAGAGAATGGGGAGTCCACACGGACCTGAAACCTGCAGTTAGACAAAAAGTCACCAAGTGACAATGGCATTGACCATGCAGCCCAGAACTGTGAAGTTGACTAGTTTACCATGGTGCCATGCTTTTTCCAAGTAAAAAATACAGCTGCAAGATGTCTACATGCAAAGGCCTCATAGATTGTCGATTCAAGCCTGAGGAGGTTCTCAGATTTTTCCTGCGATACCCATTTTGTGATGAAGAAAAGAATCCATTCCTCTGTGGACACCAAACAGTTGAGTAGACTGTAGCACCAGTCGAGCAGGGCAGTACTCCCGAGGTGGATGGAAAGCTGATGACAGGGAGTGCTGGAGCTCCCGTTTCATCAGCCCTCAGGACTAGTTCCTGACCATCCCCCTTTGCTGAACTTTTTCAGTGTCTCAGTTACACAGAGAGTAGGCCAGCGTGCTCTCCAGTACAAATTTCTCTAACTATCTTCACCAAACTACATGCACAGTACACACTACACTTCCAATTCAAAATTACCAAAAATGGCATTGATTAATCAAGCCTCGGAGTCCCCAGGGGGGGGGACTATAAATGCCCCCGCCATCTGCCCCTCTCCCAGTGACGACTCGAGGTGCCTGGAACCACTGTCTGACTCTCTTCTTCTTCATTTCTGCAACATTCGCTGCCTTTCATCTAACTTTCGCTCTGTTGAGCACCACCTCTCCTCCTCTAAACCTCACCTTCTTTTTCTAACGGAGACTCAGCTGTCTGAGGCAACCGACAGCAAACCCTTTCCTGTATCCTCCTACTTTCTCTATACTCATTTCAAAGCCAAAGGTGGCTGTTGTGTATATATACACAACGACTTATCTTGCTCTCGTGTTCCTGAACTTGATTCTTCTGAATTCTCCACACTCTGGCTTCGGCTTTCCTGTCATTCTCTGACTAAATATATCTGTGCTGTTTACTTATCCGCTTATTCTACTGACTATCAAAAATTCTTCGACTATCTTACTTCTACGATGGAACACATTCTGTCCATTTCTCCTTTCTCTGAAATCTCCATTCTTGGAGATTTCAATGTTCACCACCACCTTTGGCTCTCCTCTCCTTTCACGGATCCACCTGGTGAACAAGCCTACATCTTTTCTATCCTTAATGACCTAGAGCAGAATGTACAGCACCCTACTCGTATCCCTGACCACCTTGGAGAGAGCTCCAACATACTTGACCTCTTCCTCACAACTAATCCTTCTGCTTACTCTGTTAATCTTTTCTCTCCGTTGGGCTCCTCCGATCACAACCTTATTACCTTAACCTGTCCTATCACTCCGTACTGTGGACCCTCCAGGGAAACGTCGTCTGTGGCATTTTGGAGCTGCGGACTGGGAGGCCCTCAGGCTGTACTTCTTTGATTTTCCCTGGAATGATTATTGCTTCCATGGCCGTGAGCCATCTGAGTGTGCCTTGCACATTACGGAGGTTATTCTCTCGGGCATGGAAGGATACATTCCTTTCTCATATCCTTTGACTAACGCAAGAAAGCCTTGGTTTAATCACGCTTGTTCTAATGCTGTCCGCAACAAGGAGAAGGCCTACAAAAGGTACCGGAGCCAACCCACCCCTGAATCACATCATCTTTACGTTTCTGCCCGGAATCGTGCTAAGTCTGTTCTTTGCTCTACTAAAAATAATTTCATCCATACTAAATGTTCTCAACTCTCCAACTCGAATTCTTCCCGCCCCTTCTGGCACCTTGCCAAAAATCTTTCTAACAACTTTACCTCATCATCGTTCCCTCCTCTTTTCTACTCGGATGGTTCTGTAGCTATTTCTTCTACTGATAAAGCAGATCTCTTCGCACAGACTTTCTCCTCCAATTCCACCTTAGACGATTCCGGTGCTGTTCCTCCATCACTTCCCCCCTCTGACTTCCTCATGGCTGACATTAAAATTTCTTCAGTTGATGTATTTTCTGCCATCACTGGCCTCAGTACTAACAAGGCATATGGGCCTGATGGGGTCCCTCCTGTTGTTCTTAAGAACTGTGCTTCTGTGCTTACACCCTGCCTAGGCAAACTCTTTCGCCTTTGTCTGTCAACTTGTACCTTTCCTTCTTGCTGGAAGTTTGCTCTCATTCAGCCAGTCCCAAAGAAGGGTGACCACTCCCAACCCTTCAACTATCGTCCAATTGCTTTAACGTCCTGTATTTCAAAAGTTTTCGAGTCAATTCTTAATAGAAAATTTTTAAGGCATCTTTCCTATCACAACCTTCTTTCCGATCGTCAGTATGGGTTCCGTCAGGGACGCTCCACTGGCGATATTCTCACCTACCTTTCAGACTCCTGGTCATCCTCCTTTCGGGACTTTCGCGAAAGCTTTGCCATTGCACTTGACATCTCAAAGGCTTTCGATCGAGTCTGGCATAAATCTTTAAAATCCAAACTGCCCTCCTACGGTTTCTATCCTTCTATCTGTGCCTTCATCGCTAGCTTCCTTTCTGGTCGTTCTATAGCCGCTGTTGTAGACGGCCATCATTCTTCTCCTAGATCTATCAACAGTGGTGTTCCTCAGGGCTCTGTCCTATCACCAACTCTCTTCCTTTTATTCATCAATGATCTTCTAAGCTGTACATCTAACCCCATCCACTCATACGCTGATGACTCCACCCTTCACCTTTCCATTCGGTTCCCGCAACGCCATCACAACAGTTACTTCAAGAAACAAGGGATGAGGCTATGGCACACCTAATGTCTGACTTGGCTCGTATCTCTGACTGGGGTAAAAATAATATGGTTGTCTTTAATGCATCTCGCTTTATCGGTAGAGAGTTGGCTTGCAGTCCTGACGGACCCGGGTTCAAATCCCGCTGAGGCAGGGAACAGTTTAAGGATTTGAATTTCTGAAAAATCAGACTTTACTGATCTACCAGAAGGCCCGCCGACATGTCGTAAAAATACCCCCGCTAATACCAATACACCAGTCCTGTATGAGACAGCCCTAGCATGTATTCAGTATGGACGGTGGGTGTTAGCGCCGAAGTGGTGACATGTAGAGGTGTGCGGTACGTAAGAGGACTACTGGGCCTTAAAAGCAGGCTGTGAAGCCTATGCCCAGAGTCGGTCACATAAAAAAAAAAAAAAAAAAAATCTAAGACTCAGTTCTTACACCTATCAACCCGACAAAATCTTCCACAGGTATACCCATTAATGTTTAATAATATTCAGCTTAATCCTGCATCATCCTTGAACATGCTTGGGGTTTCATTTACTCGGGACTTATCTTGGAAAGATCATATTACATCTCTTGTAAAATCTGCTTCCAAGAGATTGGGTGTGCTAAGCCGACTCCGCTCTTTCTTTATCCCTGCACAAGTGTTGACTCTATACAGGGGTTTTATCCGCCCCTGTGTGGAGTACAACTCTCATGTGTGGGGAGGCTCCCCACATACAGCTCTTCTCAATAGGGTGGAGTCAAAGGCTTTTCGTCTCATTAACTCTCCTCCTCTTACTGACTCCCTTCAACCTCTGTCTCTTCGCCGCACTGTTGCATCTTTATCTCTTTTCTATCGCTACTTTAATGGTCACTGCTCCTCTGAACTGTCTGCTTGCATTCCTCCACCTCTACGACGGGCGCGTAGCACCCGTCTGGCAGCAAACTCTCATCCCTTTTCTGTCCAACTCTCTAATGCAAGAGTTAACCGTTACTCCCAGTCTTTCATTTATGCAACAGGTCAGCTCTGGAGCTGTCTCCCTCTATCTGTATTTCCTGCTGCCTATGATCTCCAGTCTTTCAAACGCAGTGTGTCCAGGCATCTCAAAATGATCGGATCTTGAATATGGCTCTCTATTGTATTTTGTTTTTCTCTTGGAGGGAACTGTTACTGCGGGCTCATAGCCTTTGGTTCCTTCTTCCTCGCATTAAAAAAAACAAAAAAAAAACAAGCCTCAGGCTAACCATCTTCTCAAACAGTCTGCATACACAAGATTTCAAATAAGTGGGACGATAATTAGACACATTAGAATGATCATTACCTGGCTGCCAAAATGAAGGGATTAATTCCTTTATCTAGTTGGTGGGTAATGTACCTTCAGTCCATATTATATTTTCAAAACCTTAACAATAACAGAGATTCATACAGAAAATAACGAATCATGGCATAAGCCATAAGCAATGTCAGGAGCAGGAGCAGGCTCATTACACGTTCAGAGTGCAGCCAGTAGTTCACAAAGAGAAAAGAATGTATGATAGGATTCCTCTCCATTAGACTGAAAGGATAGATACTAGGGTGTAGTGTCATACGGATATTTTGACAGCTTATAGAAAGTATGGTTTGGCCACAGGATTTTCCTGTGTAAAATTGAATTCATTTTTTTTTTTTTGTCCTTAATATTTTTTATACAATTACTTTTGGTCATGCATTATGGGCCCCTTTTTTGTTCACTATATGTGTAAGGAAGTGTTTACTCTATTTAGCGGAGTGTTGCCGGTCATGTGTTGAGTGTGGCGCATCGGCGACATGACTGGAGTGCTTTGCTTGGCATTCGTGGATATATGATGTTTGAAACAACACAGTGTTCTTCATTTGCAAATACTGGATTTTGCACAGTATGTTGTCTATATGCAGATTACAGTATACTTAGTGTGGCGAGCTATACTTGCCATATTATTTGTAATAATAAATCGCTGTTGCGCCTTTACTTTGCTTTTGTTTCAGATGGCTAGTAGCTCAGTGTCGAAGACAAGAAAAAGTTCTGGGACAGCTATTTCACAGTACAGTGTGTGGGAGGACCGAACGAATTCCTCTGTGGCGAGGTTCCCATTTACTGCGCAGTGGTGAGGAGAGGTGTGTTCTTACAGGAAGAAAAGAGTAGAGAAGGCATTTACATACAGCATTACCCAGTGAAGGTTTTGACCAGTAATTCAGCTGGCACAATGGCATAAATCGAATGCAAAATTCACTCTGCCAGTAATCATCAGTCTGAGGTCTGTGACGAGAAATTTTGAACAGTTTTGGCACCAAGTGAGTGAAGTGGTTACAGGTCGAACGACTAAATCAATGAAAGAGATTGTGGATAAAGTTCTGGACAGGCTTTTCGATATTACCTCCTGCAACCACACCATTTTCCTGTGCACCCAGGTAGGTTCCCACAGTAAAGATGCAAAACATTGCCTGGTCAGAGCCCACATGCAGTGCAACTGCCCCATGGCTAATAAAGGTCCAGTCCTAGAATTAGAATGGCTCTGTTAACAGGGAATTTAAACAGGCGAAAAGTCAGCTATGATGATGGGAGGGGTAGACAGAAAATAGCACAGGAAGCAAGTGAAGGCAATTATAAGGAAGCAAGCTGAATTGGATGCCCGAGAGAGGAAGCAAAAGAAAAATGAACAAGAGACGGTACTGCTGCAGAGGCTGGAACAGGAGAGGAATGAATATACAATGAAAGAAAATGTAGAAGCAGAACAGGAGAACCAGTCGCCGCTGGATCAGGGCCTGGCGTGAAAGATGCAGCAAGAGGCTGCACAACCGGTGGAATGGCTGTTGCAAGACAAGCTAGGAGAGTTCAACTTGGTCCAATGCTACCCCGATAAACCCAGAAGAAACACAAACAAGGTGAGACATGCAGTCACTGCTAGCATGAGGTACGGTGTGTCTTTTACCACTACCTCTGCAATCTGCTCTGGATTTCCGCAGGATTTGATTGCAGAAGGCCATATATCTCCCAGCAAAGTCAAATTGGCATGTGACTACAATAAAGTGGCAAGGGCAAGGGAGGAAGTCATGAAAGCATCACAGATATTCGATCAATCACGACACAGAGGTGCAAAAATTATTGGTCTAGGAGACGATGGCAGAAAAGATAGGACAAGGATTATAGCTGTAGACAACGATGGAAAATCGCATCTGCGGTTCATAAAGGAAAAGCATGTGATGGTAACAGAAGAGCCACCGGGGTGCTGCCTGTGACATTATGTACCTGATCCGCCAGTCCACCCAGAGGAGCCAGCACTTAGGGTTGCTGAGGCCTTATATGAAATGCTGGTGGCTCACCAGTCCACTTATAGCCTACTAGTGATGCAAGGGGATTCAAGAAATATGAACACTGGATTGCAAGGCAGTACTCATGCCCACTTGGAAAGAATGCTTGGGCGCAAGCTATTCTGGAGCGTTTGCATGCTCCATACGAACGAGCTTCGTCTCTGCCATCTTATTGCCAAGATAGACGGTCCTACCTCCTCCAACAAAGGTTTCAGTGGTCCAGTGTGCAGTCTGTTACACAAAGTAAGCCAGGTGGAAATCGACCAGGAATTTAAGGCCCTCCCTAACAACGAGCAATTGATTAAGATACCAGACAAGATAGTGGAAACCATGCCTAGAGACCAGAAACCATCATACAGGCTGGTTATGGCAGTCAAATCTGGCAATCTTCCCGCAGATTTGCAAAACATCAGTGTGGAAAGCTATCCCATGCCAGGTGGATCACGACAGGTGAGTCTCTGGTATACATGTGGACCAGGAAGCATTTGGCTGACTGGAGAGAACCTGAGGACACTCGAAATCCTGGTCAGATACTGTTTTGAGATGTATTTCAAACTCTTCTTTGACATCAAAGCTAAACACAAGTTGCAGGACAGACCCTATCATATTCTCAGTCAACTGGCAATTTTGAAGAAACAACCCCAGATTGTGCAAGTTGCTGTGACATTCTGCATAAGGGATAGGGCCTGGTTCTCCCATTCCAATGCCTCCTTGTCTCTCTCTCCTGGCCAGCAGAAGCCGTGAAGACAGGGTATCTGCCGTTGATCAGATACTCAGACTATGGAGGAATAATGATTTTGGCAACAACAGTGTCAGGCAGTGAGTCAAGCCCAAGCTGCGCCTGGACACAACAACTCTGCATGAGTTGATGCACTGGCATCCTGATCAAATGCATGAGCCGGTTTTCACCTGTTCTTTATCTAAGGATGAAGTCTTGGAGTTGCAAGAGAAACCTTTCCATGTCCTGGACTTCTCAATCCACTTGCAGTCCACAGAGTGAGCGGTGAAACTGGTCACTGAGGCAGCAGTTGCGGCTTGTGGCCAGCAGGCCAGGGATGGCTTCATTCGTGCGACGACACATCACTGGGAAGCCATCCCCTCAGTTACGACAAAGAAAGACCTTATTTCATTCCACTGATATTGACGTATTCAGTGTCGTTTGTGAATTGATTGGCACAGCTGATTTGGGACATATCTGCATTGTCTTTTGTAGAGTTTTTGAATAATTGTTGTCTTTCAGGTTTACATTTGCTTTTTCTGCTGAGAGAATAGATGTGTTACAACAAAGGTGGTTTTTATGAAAGCATAATGGAAATGCATAATTCCACAAAAATTCGATGTATACTGTATGTGAATAAGATTAATGGAGGTCGACAATTTGTATACTGTATATCATGCTTTAGGACAGAGATCACAAATCAGCAAAAATGCATGAATAAAGTGAAAAATTTGAAAAAATGCAGAGGACAAATGTGTTTTAGAATTCAATTTTACATAAGGTAACATATTGCTGAGCTCAGTATTTCAGGTTTTACTCCAATGCTACACCCTAATATATACCCAACTTTTCTTGCTGGTGTAGGAATCAACCAAATAGCCTCAAGTGAACTTGACGTGACACACTGTAAAAGTCTTCCATCAGGGCTGAATCAACTACCAAGGCATTGGATACAGAAGATCCCTGAATTTTTTTCAGGGGAAAGGAGAATGGGAATTGGTGTTCATTATTATCTTTACTTTCGTCCAGATCACTGATGAAGCCCGTGTCACACAACAGTATGAACCGCCACGAATCATGCAAAAAAATGAAACTTTTACGGTTCGCCCAAAATTCGCCTATATTCGTCTCTTGATTCAGGAGAGTCGTGGGTGGGTCGAACGGGTGTCTGGGACGCGGCCAAGTTCGGCCAAAAAAATAAGAGGCTCCTTATTTTTTAACCGAATGTTCGTGAAAAAAAGTTAAAATTTTTCGTCCTGTATTCGTGTAGTGTTCATCTGACGTTCAAGTGATTTGTGTGGGAATCTGTTGTGATTCGGCTCAATGCAGCCAGTTTATCTGTGACTGAACTGAACACGATTCACACAAATATCACTCGAATTACACCAGAATGGCAAACGAACTTAAGCCGATTATTCATGTGAATCTTAACCCCACCCACATTCAGGACGACTGTCGTCCGAATTACACTCAGCTTGGACACGAATCACACAATTACCACATGAAGTGGCCAGTCTAGCAACCAAGTTGAACCTGGTTAATCAAGTAAGCTTTCCCCGAAGAACGAATTCCGTCCAAATTGCACTCAACATGCACATAAATCACACAATTAGCACTCGAATTGCAACAGACTAGTTCTCGAACCGAATCCGATTATTCGTGTAAGTATTCCTCCGAACTGTTCAATTTGTACACAAAACACACGAAGTCCACACGTGACACACTCCACATGCACATGAGTCACACGAATTTGGCGCGAATCCACACAAGTCTCGGCACCAGTGGAAGACGTGGCAACGTTACACGCAGGCTTCCAGCATAAATAGAGTGAGATGTAGCGACAATAGTGCGAATTCCTCATCGCATTCTTGTGCTGCCCACGCCTTCACCAACCCATCTCATGCCTTCACAATGGGAAAAGGAAAGAAGATTTTCCCCAAGCACAGTCGCCAGCATCCTCAGCAACAAGCCCAAGAATCACAGGACTTGTTTGCATCGTCCGACAGTAATGACGAAGAAGAGGACGTATTCTCATCACAGCCACACCACCGCAGAACACGAAAAACATAGAGAACAACGAGGACGATCCACAGATCTTGCCACAGGACAACCAAGAGACACAGGGCATAGGAAGCCAAGACACACAGGACACAGGAAGCCAAGACTCAGATATAAACAGCATATGCCACTATTGCCGTCGTACTGGGTTCGTGGTTGGTTTGAGTTATGTGTGATTCGTGTGCGTTTCCTGTGCGTCGTTCTGCTTTCGTGTGCGCTTTGTGTGGAAAACGACCAACTTCAGCTAATGTTCGTCAGTGTCTGTGTGTGTATGTGAGGAATTCGTGTAAAGTTCCAGTTGAATTCGTTTGTTATCGTATTTTGGTCTGACTACGTTCGTGTGGTGATTGTGGGGTTCATGGGCACTGTGTGGGGTTCGTGTGGGCGCATTTTCATGGCCGGTTCGGTCAATGATTTGCAAATTCCGAGAAAAGTGCAAGTCATCCCAATTCGTGCTCGTTCGTACTGTCGTGTGACACGGGCTTAAGGGAGTGGATGAGGTGACAGTCGAGACACAAGTTCTCCATGAGGTATGGCATGATTTTTTTTTAGAACACATCCATAAAAGAGCACGAGCTTCTTTACACTGAATTTTGAGAAAGGCGATATCTCTTACTCCTATAGACGCTCCTCGCCAAAGCACACACGTCATTTCACCAGCGCACAGGTTTCCTACGGAACTTTCCAGACGTTCAGCGAATAATGACCAGCTTAAAATACAGCAGATGTAAAATACTGTTCTACATCGTCAGTACTCTGAAAGTCATGAACAGTAAAGTCAAGTTTAAGACTTTCTGCAACTCTGCTCAGTCAGCTGTGCCCAAACATCTGTGAGGGACACGCCTCGCCAGAAGAGAATGAACCCTTTGAAAGTAATTAGGTAATGATGACTTTCGTGAATGTCAGGCAAAGTCTCACGAAAAAATGTAACCAGCAGTCAGGGGAGACCAAAGTACAGAAAAATCAATAACAGGAAACGTACTAGTTTCCACATGAAAATGTGTCGGGTTGCCAGAGTCAAAAGAATCGGGTCCAGATCCTCAACCAATGATGTCAGGCGATCCCCACGGGAGTTAACATACTGTACTGTCACCCCACCAAGCATGACGCCCACTTAGGTCACGTAGAACTAATGGCCTAGGAACTGACGAATAATTTAGTCAAGATGGCATGTGAGACAGGCACAGAGGGAGGATAGAGGTAACAGAATGTGTAACTCCTCTCTAGGTGCAAATGAACAGTCACTACCGGAAGAGAGAGAGGGGAAAAAAATGGATGTAATATCTGTACGGCACAGAGCATCACAGCCTCCTTGAGAATAACAATTCAGAGGTGCTGATTGGAGAACTGCAAATCCGGTTGTAGCAGGAAGAGGCCTATCTCTGTCCATAGCTCCTTGAAGGCAAACACAGAAGGGGTGAAATTCAGACAAAAGCAGTTTAAGTTTCTATCAGTTAGCTCAAACACCTTTACAGTTCCACTGCAAAATAGCGTTTACTGGGACCATGCACAACTGTTTACCTTAACGTGTTAGTGGGAGGGATACTAGACCCATCTGACAGACAGTGACACACAAACAGACAAACAAGCTTACTTATATTGCTCGTACCTCAGTGTGGGCGCTAGGATTATCATTCCAGCTTTCAGAAATGGTAAACAGAAAGAATAAGAGAGGAGGGAAAGGGATAAAGGAAGGGAGGCAGTCTTTTGTTGAATTACTTCTTCGCGGGAAGTGAACTGATAACTTAAGTACAAACAAATGTAAACAAAGAAAGGCAAATATTTAAAATTTCTTGACCGTTAAACTAGAGAGAGAGAGAGAGAGAGAGAGAGAGAAAAAAAATGACATGCAGACAAGCAGACAGTAATGTACAGAGTTTTAGTTACGTGTGTGTCGAACGCTGTATTATTATTTTTTCAGATGTGACAGACATATCTAAACAAACACAAAAATGCAATACTGGAATATGGTGAGGCATGGCAGGCAAAGTCCTTTATGCGGAGATGGGGGTTCTTGAGCAGGCCGGTAAGTTGTAAGACAAAGGTGGGGAAGTATCATAAGAGACAAAAGAGGAGGGGGAGAGAAGGCCAGATGAGTTAAGATGGTGGTGAACTGTGAGTCAGGATAGGTCGTGTAGCCTAGGTGTTGTATGAAGGCGGCTTTGTCAGCGGGTAAGTCACAGAGTTCACAGTTCGATGTGGACGGGGTAGACATGACGGCATTTTGAGAATGAAGAGGAAGGGATAAGACCAGCTGGCATGGCATGGTGTTGGATTGTGGGAACAGGCACAAGTAGTACACCTGTGAAGATGGGTATGGGACTCAGGCCAATAAGGGTGCAGGAGTAACTTAATTCAGTGTTTGCTCCAAGCCAAACAACAGCAAGAACAACTAAAACCTGAAGAAAGACAACCAATGGACGTTCACAGATAAATGGCTTCTCACGACGCAGTTGTAAACAAATACAATTAAACTGATAAGAAAACCACGACAGTCAGTACTTCATACGAGATTTCACGA
Source organism: Coenobita brevimanus (assembly GCF_032717465.1). Classification (NCBI taxonomy): domain Eukaryota; kingdom Metazoa; phylum Arthropoda; class Malacostraca; order Decapoda; family Coenobitidae; genus Coenobita; species Coenobita brevimanus. The sequence continues at coordinate 15,528,240 of NC_137066.1, forward strand.
GAGAAAACAAAGATATTTATAATGTTAAAAAAATAAAATGGGCCAAGTACATTTAAGCTGAAAAGAAAATTTCCATTTTTCGTTTGTCACAATTTACAAAAAGCCATACGAATAAAGGGGATGGATCACAAAATACACAAATATATGCCCAAAATATGAGGGTGTGCAAGGTACTGGTGTGGAAAACAAATATAATGGTGTGAACAGATAAACTCTCTCTCTCTCTCTCTCTCTCTCTCTCTCTCTCTCTCTCTCTCAAAAAGAAAGAAAAAAAGAATGCCGAAACCCCTCCTAAAATTACATTTCAGAAACATCATCTAAGAAAAATTTACGATGAACGAATTAATGAAGTATATTTAAAAAATATGGAAAGTTAAGGCAATGCGATTCTTTAAAAACTTCTTATATTATGGAGGCTTGTAAGGAGAGAGAGAGAGAGAGAGAGAGAGAGAGAGAGAGAGAGAGAGAGAGGGAGAGAGAGACCTATAAATTACAAGGAGTTACAAGGAAGATTTGTACCTCAAAATGTCTTGTGACATATCAAGGAGGCACAGTGACGTTTTTAATGAAGTTTAAGCTGCTGCAGGAAGTGACAGTCTCCCTGAATAATAGATCTCGTAGTCCACGAAAATTGCTCATGTTCTGGGAAATGGCCAGTTCCTTGACTGCAGAAATATCGGCAAGAAGACATCAAGGAATTCGCTGGATAAACTAAAGGTAAAAACTTGTAGCGCAGTTTTAACACGAATCCTGCTTATAATTTCTGCCATTGATTATGCACTCTCTAAGATCATTAGGATCGCTGAGAGGTTTTTAGAATATGTGCACCCCTACTGATGTGCGGTTTGTGAATTCGTATGACGTGTTCTGTGCGAGACCAACTTATTTCTGGAAGAGGGATTTATTTGATCAAAACAGGAGAAGTGATACTCGGGAATATCATGATTTAAGGTCAGCCCCTAGGAGACATAAGGATGTCCGTCTGAAGACAGTTATGTTCCTAAAATACTTTCTGCAGAGGTGTCACCACAGAAAGAGAACACTGGGAGTGTACTCTCAAACAGAAGGAATATCTCCACACTGGGTATCAAAATTAGTGTCAGATTACAAAACATGCACAGTAAGCGTACATCTCGGGTCTCAGTGGTTTAAGGGAGCCCACACGGGAGCAGATATTTCTTATAGAAAGATAATAACATATGATTATGCTGGTAGGACTGGGTTAGTGTTTTATATCTGCAAATGTGAGGAACGTTCTAGAAATTAAGTGTTATGCCAGTAGGATTAGGTCAGTGCTTTATATCTGGAGATGTGAGGAGCATTCCGGAGATTTTAGTATGTCTGCTTTGTCTACTTTCTCTCTTACCCCACAAATTGATTTTGTCATCATTGTTATTGGGTGTTACCAATTTAAGTCCATTACTGCAAGAAAAAGATGCGTTCTCTAGTAGATTCTAGAATATTCTGAGCTGCCCTAGTAACGTAAGCTTGGAAGGGGGGGGGGGGGAGATATATTAAGGGGCCTGCCTGGCTTGTTGGCAGTGTGCCAGACATTTCAATTCATTTGTGTTCAGTTACCCAGAGAGTAACAGCTGCAGTGAGTGTGCAGCAACCAGTCAGAGTTTAGAGAGTTCAGTTTTAGTTAGTAACAGGCAGTTAGTGAACTGCCAGTGAGTCTAATGGTGGACGGACATTGACGGAGTCCATGACGGAGTCAGTAAAACAGTGAGAGCTAATCAGTGAAGGATGGAGTAACCAGAGACAGTGAGTCACTAACTCGGTAAATGGGCAGTGAGCGAGTGAAGAATTGAGGTGACGTGAAAGAGAATAGGATAACTTTCTGGAAGTGCACCGCAGCTGTGCCTAGATGGAATAAACCCAAAAATGTTCAGCGATCTTTGAGTAACTGTCTGACTTTTCTACGTGTCGCTCTCGATGTATCTAAGAACCGCTACGGTTGCAGCTATATTTTATTTGAATAAATAATATTCCCCGTTACGTATACATTGTTTCTGAAGCTTCATTACCCTCTCCCCGTTTAAATGTTCTGCTACTTAAATGTTTTAGTTTTGTATCCGTACAGTACAAGTCTAAACTTTATACAATATTAACTCACCAAGTCAAATATTATTTGCCAGATGGCATGCCAGACCCCATGTTTTTTCTCTCTCGTTATCTGCTGTTAACTCGACTGAAGCTGTCTTTACTAACCATGTGTTGATTTAAGAACTATTAAAAGATCTACCATATAGACCTATTAATGTAACATAACAGTCGTTTACATTTGGTAGAGATGTCAGGATAGGTGATTGATGGATAAAGTTCATGTTTTATATACTGAAATGTAGGCTTAGGCACGAGCGTTCAACGTATAATTTTCTATGTACAAGCATTATCAGGAAAGCAGATGGAGCCAAGAATAGACAGTATGTAAATCTATTATTCAATGGTTTGAGGAAGGTTTCGAAATGGTATAGCCACTGCTCCACATGATATGAATTGATAAAGATACCAGTGAAGGAGGTCTGTGGCAGTGAATCTGAAGCGAGAAGATGCTGAAGACAGAAAGTGAATGACTGTACCGAACAGGAACACAAAAATGAAAAAAAAAAAAAAAAATCATAGAAGAACAACACAACTAAAAATAATGTAGAAAGTTTGTAAAGGAACCGGCACAAAAACTTATTATCCCCACTGTTCAAGCAATAAACCAAACATGAAAACTGTTAGACTGATCGACTTTCTCCTTGGGCATGGACGCTATTGAAGCGACGGTGGATTAATGCACATCATAGGGAAGCATAAGAAAAATTAATAGTTGCTATTTGACTTCTGTCAATTTTTATTAAAGGAAGAAAGAACCAAAGGCCTGAAGCTACCACTGTGGTGAATAAAGTGCCAAAAAGCACTCAATTTAGCACAAAGAGAACAAAAATTGTGATCTTACTGAGATTTAGGGGTCCGCCAGTTCTTTGTGCATTGTTGGGAAGTGTAGGAAAACGTAGTAGATGTAACTTAAGTGACTTCTCAATATTCACCACCATATTGCTGAAAAAACAAAACAAAAACGAAAACGTCAAAATGAGCAAGAAGCACCACTCAAAACTGCTGTTTGTGAGACTTAAAGTTACACTGGAGCTAAGCATATTGTTGAAGTGCTTATGAAAAAGCATTAAACGATACTCACGTGACGTCTCAAATTTTTGTACCATTTTTGTTCAAAAATCACCAGTTTGAGCACCGAAACTGTCTTATCCCGAAAGCTGTATAAGCGATCGTGGATTCTTAGAAAACTTAGGGAAAAATTAATATATATTACTTATGTCACGTTTCTGAAAAGGCTAAGGCGGCCCAAGAGCACCAAAATGAATATAAAACCTGGATTATCACTGCAGATCTTAAAGCTACTGATGACTTTCTTACATCGTTTTAAAGATTATGGAAGACTGGCTAACACGTGTTTCAAATGCTTGTTTTTCTCAGTATTAGCCTACCTGCTCCTTAAAAAAATATATATATATGGTCCATTTGAGCAGAAAAACTGAATCTAGTTAGAACTCGCCATTCTTCGTCGTAAGTGTCCAGCCCCCTAAACTGATAATATGTACATTTTGAAATAAGATGGATCGTTTCAAAGATTTCATTAATATCAAGCACGAGGGATGACACTACTTTGAGCTAAAGTAAGAATATTTGCAAGTTTGTTCAAACAAACACATTCCAGATTTTTAAGTATGTAAGCCTAAAGCTTCATTATATGTCAACTAGAGAGGCCTTAATCCCAGATGTGTTAGTGATTTCTACTTACCTGTTGAATTTTTATAAAAACGAGGTGGTCAATGAATTTTGGGGTATTTGTCAATAACAACCAAATAAAAATCACAGTAGAGTGGATGTAGGATGGTAGTTCCTCTTTACCACATTAAAGGTTTTGCGATTGTCTATTGATTGATTAATTTTCTTTAACATTAGAAAAAGTGAGAAAAAGTTAAGTGCAAACGGGGCCATTAACTAATACATTTGCCAGGCACATATCATGGTTACGTCACTGGTTTATGTTATTCCAGAATGTAGGCTATTTTTGAGTGATCTGAAATTTTTAAAATTAATCAACTAAACCGTTCATTTATTTAAAATAACAGTGTTGCTTGTTTATTACACTAACTCCACGAAAAAGGGGGTAACATTACTGTAATTTGGGTTTACCTGACCATCCAATAACTTTCATATATTGTCCGATATCAGTTATATCTGTCTCAGTAATTTCACATGTGAATATCTCTGAAGGGAGTTATTCTGTATATTGTCAATTGCTCTTGCACACAGAGGGAGATGTGATAGAGCTCCACCCAAAACTATACCTTATGTAACCTTATGTTTTATTTTAAATTTAATTACTGTATAGTTAATGCGGATTCATGCCGCAGCAGAGACATAAAATCTTCGAATATGCTTATTAAAATTGGGTTTATGTTTCATTAATTTTACGTTGTAATACGAGCAGAATTCTCTCTCTCTAGCCTATCTATCTATATATATATATATATATATATATATATATATATATATATATATATATATATATATATATATATATATATATATATATATATATATATATATATATATATATATATATATATATATATTCCCTTCATATCCTAGATTCCATCCACCCATTTAATAAAGTTGAGGAATTGGTTGGCTGATATACATAATCTTTTATGTATGATGTTTTTGTATTATTATTATTATTATTATTATTATTATTAGTTGTAGTAGTAGTAGTGGTAGTAACAGTAGTAGGAGTAGGACTACTCTCACTGGTAGCAGTTATTGTTGTTATTGTAACCCCAGGCTCATCTAGATGTAGCCGGGCACATCAGCCAACAGTTTCCAGAGGTCTTTTTGTTGAGGTTATGTTGAAAGATGATGTGTTGTGAGAGTGGTGCATGACGTGAGTAATTATACTCTGGTGCGGGGGACTGAATTGCACTGGTGGCATAATGGATTGTTTACTTCTTGCAAATTGGTTCGATATTTTGGCAAGGGATGATTGTGACCGCACTACAGGCAGGCTAAGTGTACAGTTCCTGTAGGCTACTCATGTGATCGTGTCGCTCTCGGTAAGGGAATGTCCGAGGAATGGATGTCATTATGTTGTTAGTGAAAGTGGATGGTATTTGGTTGAAGGCTTTGGACGGCTGTGGTGGCTAAGTGTTGTGTATAATTATAAGTGTGAGGTTTAGTCTCCATCAGAGGAAAACGGATATAGCTAAGTAACTCTGTGTGGTGTTGGGGATTTTTTTTAAAAATTTTTTTACGGGGGGGGGGGATGGGGCTATTGAACATATATTTGGTGAGATGGATTTTGCACTAAACACGGTCATGTGTGCCTCCTAATTATATGTTTTAACTTCCTGCATACAAATTTGCAGAATTATCTAAATTATAATTTATTAATGTTTAATGTTCTTTACCTCTAATTTACTGTATCGCTAGTGTGTGACTTAAATTTTCATTTCATAATTGGTTATCCTGTACTTTCAGATTATATTTTTATCTCCTTTTCGAAACCCTTTAAAATTTCACTTTTTTTTTTTTTTTCCATTTCTACCCCACTTTTCTATATTCCCTACTCGTTATGTACGGTGCTGTATAGTCAGGCTTTCTCACAGTATACGTTTTTATTAAACTTTAATTTTCAGCCATTTAAGATACAGTACACATATAGAATTCATGTATTCCTTTCGGGATGAAGGCGGCAGGCTATTCATAGGTAAGTATTTTGTCCGTCATTTGCTTATTCTTCTGTTAATTATGAAAGGGAAAAGGATAATTATGAAATGGGAAGGGAAAGGGCCAGGTATGTCTTGTTCATTTAGTATACTCCGAACTTGATGAAACTTTGCTCTTCATTAATATTATAATAGAAGAGCACCCCAAATCTTGGTGTCTATGGGTACCATGCATGCTTAATCTAGCACTGGTCAAGATACCTCAAGTGGATATACTAGCAGCATCAACTGTTGTTTTCAAACATAGACAGGTAGTCCCAAACTATTTGGGAAACCTGTCAAGCTACTGGGTCGGTCAGCACTGACCGGCTCCTTACAAGCAATGCTTATCAGTGTTAGGTCACATAAAGATAAGCTTAATGAGCAATGACCTGAATATTCATCTCAGAGGACGGACATATTATCTGTTACTAGTCGTTGATTTATACCAACTAGATGGTCCTATTTGGTTTATACAATGTGCATTCCTTTTAATTATTATATCTTAGCTTCTGATTCAGCTGGAAGGGAGGGGGAGTACAGTAGCACCATATGTTCGGGACTGCCTGGATCCCACAGCTTACAAAATGGGGTCATTGGAGAGATAGTAGGTATGGATCTTAATCGTACTGTGGGAACGGTTGTGTCCAAATTTGTTGCAGTCTACCATCCACCATGCCAATTCATCGAAAATGATGCTAGGATATTATATCGTGACTAAACTAACAGGGGAAAAGGTTCCAAGTATCTTACACCACTTAACCGTCACGTTATCTGAACAGATAAAACAGAGGACAAAACCAAGAAGGATTATCAGCTTTGCTGATAAAGCAATCTTGATCCAGTGGGTGATCGATCATATAGCGGGAAGGAACGTATTACATCTTGTGTTCACAACCAAAGGTGGGCTTCTTTCAAGTTTGATTTTAAACGTGCAGTTTCGTGTACTTAAGGTCGAAGTCAAAGCTTGGCAGCATAGGAGAGAGAGAGAGAGAGAGAGAGAGAACTGAAATTAAGATGTATCGATTCTGTCGACATCAATGAGGGGAAAGGAGGGAAAACTGTGGAGGACTTAGGGGAGTGGACTGTTGTTACTTATGAAGGTACATTTGTTTTTCTTATATATGTCTGATTTTTTTTATATGTTTTGTTACTTTATATGAACAATAACTTCCCAAAGTTTGAGTAAATTTGGTTGATTAGTTTTTACAGAAAATAATAATATATACATTATATGTATAAAAAAGAAACAGACACAAGAAATAGGAAACCAGGGGAAGTGTGTTCATCTGATCTCTATGATAATTGGTAGTTTTACTAATGAAACCCTCATTAATAAATTGCCCTAACAGTTTTTTAATATTCTTCACCATTGCTGAACAAGAAAATTCCCAAAATGCCTATGTATTTATTCCAAATTATACCCCCTTTTGGCCATGTTCAAAAAATCATTACAGTCATGTTTGTCAGTCTCTGAAAAAAAATATATGGACAAAATGTTTCCCTTTCATTCCTCTTTTTGTAGGTATTTTGCTTTTTGCCTTACGTTCAATGGTAATGAAGTTATATCACTCCAAAGGACTGTAAGTTTAGTTCCGAGATATCACTCGTTTTCAGTTGACTTGCAGTGTCTGTATGATAGGAAACAACTTAGGTACTTTTTTTTTTATTTTATGAGTTAGGATTAGGGATGGCTATGAAGAGGTAGAGTATGTTGGAGAAGACAAAGATGGAGAAAAAGACGTAGAAGGTTGGGGTTCATTGGGTGAGGTGGCAGTGGGGGGGCAGGTAAGAGGGGAGGTGACCATGGCAGAGAAAGAACTGCAGCTTCCACCACGTTTTTCTCCCATTGAAATGGCGTCAAAATTTTCTCTGCTGCTTTCTGACACTGCAGTAGCTTCTTAAACGATTGCCCCATCTTCAGAAAGTGTGCAAAAGCAATGAGAAATGGCCAAGATTAGCACAGACTAAGAACAGGTTGAGACCAAGGCTGGCATGTCTCACCTTTCCCAGTGTCATATCATCTCTGGCGTTTCCTCACCTCACTAGTGTTGCCAAGCAGAATTCATTAAAAGCGCTAAGCTCAACTTTAACTGTAGGTAAACAGTTCAAAACTTTGTGCTAAATTGGACATCAAAACGTGCTAGATAGAGAAGAAAATCTAATATTTTTTGGCGCTAAATTATTATGAAAAGCACTAGATCTAGCGCAAAAAGTGCCAAGCTGGCAACTCTGCACCTCACTGCCACACTCCACACACTCACACTCCCATTGCCAGATGTATGACATAATTTTTACATAAAAGAAAGGAAAAATATTGTGAGAAAAGTGGTCATATTATGGATAGAAAACGGAGATTTCTGCAGGGAAGTGACCTCAAAATCGGAATTACAAAATATTTTTTTTGAAGGGGAAAGAATTGTCGTATGGCTGTCAAATTTTTAAACAGAATGAGTGATACTTGGAGCTATTTTATGGGGTGACTTTTGCAGAATGCTCTTGTCAGTCTAAAATCGGTACCTGCTGGCGTCCACTCCCCTTAAGGGAGAGCAGAAGGAGCAAGGACAGAGAGGAAGGAAGGAAGGAAGGATGGGAGGAAGGATGGATGGTGAACATATAGGAGAGGAAAGTGAGGGGAAAGGTGTTGGGTGTAAGAACAAACAATAAGGGCAGGAATGATGGTAAGAAAAAGAGTCCAGTGCAAAAAAAAAAAAAAAAAAAAGATACACAGTCCATGTATAACCAAAATACCAAATTGCTTCTAGAAGCTCATCCTGGGGTCTGAAGTTTAAGGTTATTGCACTACTTCAGTATATATATATATATATATATATATATATATATATATATATATATATATAAGCTGCATTGTTTGTTTGTTTGTCCTTCAATCATGCCCAAACCATGGGCCAAAGACCCTCAGATCCATATATATTCTGAATCAGGGTGACCCACCGGAAGAGTGTTCGCCTTTTTTTTTTTTTTTTTTTGGTCCGGGCAATGCCAGGCACCCCTGCAGACCAATTTTTGGCATGGAGACTCACATGACCTCCACTTCGGACATAGGCTATGTGGGGTTGACCTCCGAGATAATTTGAGGTCAGCAGTCAGAGGTCATTTGAGGTCACCAGTAATAGTGAACAAGTGCATACAAATTCAGTGCGTTATTCTGTGAAAGCTGAAATAAAAAGTTCCTGGACCTCTTATAATTCCTCTTCAAAAGCATGAGACGTACATGGTCTTTCTGTAGTAGAGAGATTGAACTGGATGAAATAAGATTAGAATGTTCGCCTTTTTGGCCAAGCAACACCGGGTACCCTTGTTAGTATATACAGTTTATATATGTATATATATATATATATATATATATATATATATATATATATATATATATATATATATATATATATATATATATATATATATATATATATATATATACATCCATCCAATCATTCATCATCCAATCCTACATTGCCCCATGAGGAGCGTAGAAGCCCGGGGCTAGGCAGTTGGTCCTGACATTTAACATGAGAGTGACCAGCCTCACTCATCCCTGAGTGGTATTGCATGAGCAATAAACCCCAACCATCCCTTGGATATAAACCTCCACCGGTTCAATCTGACTGGAGCAGAATAATTACCCTCTAAACCACCAGGTGCCAAAATTTGGTTATATGGTTACCATCCAGCGTAGTAAATGGTTTCCTGGTGTACAGGAAACCATTTGGCTTGTCACTCAGTGTAGGGTCACCCACAGGCAGAAGGGAGAGGAAAGAATGAAGGAATGAAGGACAGAAGAGAGAGTGTTAAGTCACCCGTAGGCAGAAGGAAGAGAAAAGAAAGAAGGAAAAAAAGACAGAAGATAGAAGGAAACAAGGATGGAGGAGAGGACAGGGCAGACACCCGAGAGCAGCAATACATTGAGTGAGTGGATGGTGGGCGCCCCCACCTACCTACGACATATATATATATATATATATATATATATATATATATATATATATATATATAAATATATATATATATATATATATATATATATATATGAAATAAAAACGCATTCCTTTGGTAACTAATGACACGTTTTCCACACTATAACAAATTGAGTACGGTATATAAAATTTTTATTTTCTTTTGTGTTTAATTACCAACAAAATGTTATTGCTCAGTTAACAGTTTGCATATATTCCTGCAAACTGCTGTGAGAATAAAATTCCTCTACCTGAGGGCTAGGCTCGAATAAGAAGTTTTTTTTTTTTTTTTCTCAAGTACTTACAGATCATATCCAAGACTTCAACTAAGTATCAAAATCTGCCGAGAATTCGGGCCGCGAGCTATCGATGTAAAGAGTTGCTAGGAATCCCTCTGCCAAGCCTTGTGCGCTGATTCGCCATACAGCCTCCATGACCTTGCTAAACGAATCAGTTTATCGTAACTTCATACTGTATTACTGACAAAAGTTTGGTCGAAATCCATCGGGAGATTCAGATATCGTGCGAACATGGATAAAATAAGTCGACCCCATGTGAATTTGACCGTTCACCCCTTGACCTAGCTGACCTATTTAGTTCATCATCTCCTCACACTTCATCACTGACAAAAGATTGGTGAAAATCCTTTGATGGGGTCAGAACATATCACGTCCACATTAGTGTTACGGGCGCACGGACCCACGCACTCACACACACATATGCACTCACGGAAGAGAAAGGCTAATCACTTAATACCTCCTCAACCATAAGTGGGTGGAGGCATAAGGAATAACAGAAGAAAGAGAGAGAAGAATAAGAAGATATAGGAGGGATGCATATTGAGAAGCAGAGCAAGACAGAAGAAGTGGACAAACAGGGTTGATAGATGTGTTGATAGATCGATAGACAGGTAAGTAGGTAGGTGGGTAGGTAGGTAGACAGGTAAACAGAAGTAAATAAATAAATAAACAGAGAGAGAGAGAGAGAGAGAGAGAGAGAGAGAGAGAGAGAGGGAGAGAGAGAGGAGGAGAAAATAAATAAACAAGGGCCACAAAAGTGCTGTTAGTTCCGAATATTTTCTCTGCACTTTGACATACAACTTTGACCGATTTCTATCGAAATCAAATTACAGGTATTTCATTCTTGTATGTCCCTTAACCATTCCACCATGCCTGGTTTAAATCATGTCTAAACTGTCTGGGTTGACCCTGTGCTGTTTCCCTGAATACTACCTTGACTGCGACCTTGACTTTGGACTGATTGTTCTTAGTATCCAATCTTATTATCCCCTACTTACCCTGAATGTACTCAGAAAATCTAAAAAAAAAAAAAAAAATCAGATAAATGCTGCTTAAGTTGACCTTGAACAGTAACCCCAACCTTTGATCTGTTCTTATAATGATCCGATTTATGTATGTTTGTTGGTTTGTTACATTAACACTGCAAAAACGGCGCATGTAGCGCAAGTTTTTGTTAGTGCAAAGTACCGATAAAATGCTCTAACTTGAAGAATAAAAGAAATACCAGGCCAATCGGGCCACCAGTTCCCTAGGTTTGACTCACTTTTGGCCTTTTGTTTCAACTTTAGTAGTGTAGGCATAATATGTTATACCTCAGTACTATATGTAACTACAGTATGTAATTATATAGCTATAGGTAACAATATGTAAAACAGGTAGTTTTGTCTGGGTTCTCCAAGAAGGGTTAGAGAATACATCCCCTTGCCTAGACGAATGAAGAATGCCAAACACCTCTGATCATGTGTCGGAAACGTGACAGACACACACATGCACAAACGCACATACATGTACGCCCACACACTTTAGCCAGAAACAAGAGGGAGATATAAGTCCGATCCACACGTAGGGAAGTTAGTAGGACAGGAGAGAACAAGAGTTAGGCAAGGAGAGAACGATAGGGATTAGGAGAATGAGAGTAAAGTAGGAGGACAGCAGCTAGCATAAACTGCTACTAACCTTAGGCTACACGGGTCACGCCCAACTCTTAACTTTTATTCATGTAACTGTCTCACAATAAACTCCACCGACCCAAATCTGCCTATATCATCATCCCACTTAAAATATGAAGAGAATAACAGAACAGAGAAGGCCTATAAAATACGAAGAGAATAATAGAACAGAGAAGACCAACATTGACATCTTCAACGCCTCACCATTGCTCTCTCCTAGCAACTCTCCTCCCATCAACGATTTAACCAAATTACCTTCGCTATTGAATTACACCCCTCGGCTACGTCTACTTACAGTAGTGCGGTGGATGGATTCGTCCATGGTCCGGCGTTCAATTACCAGAGAGAAGAGCGACGTGTTTCTTCTTTCATCATTATCTCGCCTCTCCTGCCTCCCTCCTTATACTCTAAAACTTGTATTGTATAATGGTATAGTATAATCTGTATCATAATGATCCGAATTATTTATGTGTGTTGATCTGTTGGTTGTTTTCTTGCTGTAACACAGCAGAAACGGAGCATGTAGCATAAAATTTTGTTAGACCAACGTACCGTTAAAATACTCTAACTTAAGCAATTTCCAGTCCAACTGGGCCACCGGTTCTCGATCTATGACTCATTTCTGGAGATAGGAAGTGACCTGACATCGAGTGGAGGCTGGCCTTTCATCCATCTGTTGTAAAAGACAGGAGATCAATCCTTTTGGTTAACCCTCAACCCTTCCACCAAGTTTAGCCTAGTTGGATCAGATGTTTCAGATATATCTATATCTATATCTATCTATATTTATCTATTTATCTATCTGTATATATATATATATATATATATATATATATATATATATATATATATATATATATATATATATATATATATATATGAGAGCACAGACACATATCGAAATTTGGCCCTGCTCTGTGAGTATAGCATTTGACTAATTCTTAAAATTAGATTGCTCGTTCTTTCATTAACGTCTACCCTTACACCAAGTATGATCTACAGTGAACAAAATCTGTTTAAGAGCGTGCTAGGTCAAGCTTTGACCTTGCCCTACGACCTTGATCTTTGACCTATTGTTCTCAGTAATAACAGACCAAACCCATGGCAGCCTGTCAACCCGGCTAGAAACTTTGTTTAAATTTGGGTAAAAAACTTTCTGATTTAGTTCACACACACACACACACACACACACACACACACACACACACACACACACACACACACACACACACACACACACACACATAGAGTAAAATATAAGAACCCCTCTTGCTTCGAGGGAGTGGGTAAAATGGGGAATGCTATATGGAAGGGAAAAAGAGAAGGGAAAGGAATAGATGATGAAAACAAGCATAAGAAGCGGTGCCAAGGCACAGCAAACCCGTCCCCGGCAATCATGTTAGTGCTGACGTGTAAACACAACAGGATATCTAGTCAAAGACGTAACATATCAAATTTGGAGTAAATCGGGTGAAAATTGGCTAATTTATGCCCATTTGGAATTTTTGACCCGACCCAACTGACATTGACCCCCTTACCGTTAAATTGGGAACGCCCCCCCCTGATGTAATGAGGCATGTTATGGGTTGCAGCTTTGAAAGATGCACCTTTAGGTTTTGGTTTCATGTCGATATGACGAATTTGAAAGGAGTTACGGCGAGAAAAAGGTTTTTTATTACCCATGCAGGCGCTCACCAGCCACTCACTCGATATAGTGCAGCTTTGGGTGTCTGCCCTCTCCTCTCTTCCATCCTTCCTGTTCTTTCTTTCTTTCATTCTTTCTTTCCTCTTTCTTCTGCCTATGGGTGACTTTACACTTCCTCTTCTGTCTTTTCTTAATTCCTTCCACTTCCTTTTGCCTATGGGTGACTTCAAGCCAAATGGGTCCCTGTACACCAGGAAACCATTTACTACGCTGGGTGGTAATCATATAACCAAATTATGGAACCTGGTGGTTTAGTGGTTAATTAAGGTGCCCCAATCGAATTGAGCCTGTGTAGGTTTATATCCAAGAGATGGTTGGGGTTTATTGATCACGTAATGCCACTCAGGAATGAGTGAGGTTGGTCACTCTCATCTTAAATGTCAGGACCAACTTACCTAGCCCCAGGTTCCTACGCTCCTTATGGAGCGACATAAGATTAGATGGGTGAATGGATGGATAGATTTTTTTTTATTATTATTATTTTTTGGGGGCCAACATCCTGGGCCTTGGCCCACTTTGGCCCCAGATTTAATAAGGTGATCAGAAGGTCATAGCCCATCATGCCTGTAGTTTTAGTCAAAATCGCACCTTTGGTTTTCGCGTCAAGTTGTTACCAGGCAGACAGGCACAGAGACAGACAAACCGCGGGGACGGGTAACAACGTCGTGGAACTTGGCTCGACAGTAGGCGACTACCTGAAGCACATGAGGCTCACAGCAAATACAGAGAATACCACAAACAGCGCTAGTACAATGTCCATAATAACACCCAACTATCCTTAAAATCAAATTCGGTTCTTTAACGGGACACTATAGGTTGTTGAGCAAGGTTTAACTAACGTTCTTCTCTTCCTATTCTTTCTCCTCCGCCCACCTGGAAAGAGACTACGCCTTGTCCAACTCCTCACGAACGTGCTGTGGAGTATGAGAGGGAAGATGGACGAGGGAGAAGGGTGATGGAAAAGGAAGTCAAATAAGGCTGGCAATTATATTGAATACATGATGAAATGGTGACAATGGATGAAGGAAGGTGCGGGAGGAGAAGTGAAGAAGAAACGGGAAGAATACGAATAAGATATCTGATTACGTGGAACACACACACACACACACACACACACACACACACACACACACACACACACACACACACACACACACACACACACACACACACACACACACACACACACACACACACAGAAGGAAACTGTGATTTAGGGTGAGGCCGGCGAGGATAATACGTGAGGGAGGGAGGAGAGGGAAGATGAAGGGAAGAAGTGAGGGAGGATTGTGGGTGAAGGAAACGAGAGAGAAGGGTGAGGTAAGATGAAAGGGAGGAGTAACGGGGTGAAGGGAGGCAAGGGGAAGGGGAGAAAAGGGAGAGGGACAAAAAATGAAAAATGGGTCGGGGGAGGGGAGGGAAGCGGTGAAAGAGGAGAGAGAGAAATACTGGACGATTTGTCGACGTCAGCCGTCACTCAGGTGGAACAGCGCGGGGACGGAGGGGATACAAGGGATGGCGGGACAGCTGGCCAGACAGTAGAAGAAACAGGATAGGAGGGGGAAGAGAAATGGAAAAGTACCAGAGTCGTAGAGAAAGGAGGTTAGGGCAGTGGAAGATTGGGCGGGATGAGGAATCTCCCTGACGATGATGTATGATAGGTGGTTTTGACGGTGCACTGGTACATAAATAAGCTGATGAAGTTTGATGTGTATTGTGTCTGTGGAGGTGGTAAGGGGAGGATGTGTGTGTGTGTGTGTGTGTGTGTGTGTGTGTGTGTGTGTGTGTGTGTGTGTGTGTGTGTTAAGAAGTATGTAAGTATAAGGTAGAGGGGGGAGGCAAGAAAATGGTGAAGTGTAGTAGTAGATGGAACGAGGAGGAACGTCAGGGTACGGGAATTCACTCTTCCAAGCTTGAAGTCGTCGGTTGTTTGCATATAAACCTTGTATTGTTTGTCATTATTTCTTCTTGGGGATCAAGGCAAGAACAGTAACATCAACAGCAACAGCAGCTGCACTGTAGTGCTCATCAAAGCAAGTAATTATATTCTTTATTTATTTTATATCGCTCCCAGAAAAACTTCAAAACCGAATGAATGCACCACTAAGTGCCGCTTCCAAAGTTGCTGTTTCTTATTGAGCTGCCAAACAACAAAGCCTTCACTATATATATCCGCCTCCACAGAAGACCGGGATTTAGAGGGGGAGTGAGGGATTTAGGTCCCTCCCCTCACCCCACTATTTTCGGCAGACCATTGAACACTTCTATAGAGAGAAAATTTTCTTTACCAAAATATTTCCAGTAAATATCCAACAAATTGTTGTCAGAGACCAGTTTCTATAGCTGAAATTCGTGAAATAAATGTGCATTTTCATTTGGTTGTTTGAGTGGATTACATGGTAATTCCGACAGGAATCATGTCCCTCCATTTCTAGTGTGCTGGATAAGACCCTATGCAGTCACCTATGGCGCTGATATTGATAAGTGCACGAACCATTAACATGAACATTATTGGACGGAGTAACAAAGCTCCACGGTGCGCTTCATACCCTGTTGGGGATTCTAAGATGAAAAAAAGGTATAGATCAGCGTTTCTTAACTTTATCCAACCTCAACACTCCCCCTGTAGTAAGGTCTCAGTCCAGCACCCCTTTACATCTGGTTCCTGGGACTACAATTGCTTCACTACTGCAGGGTTAAAGTGAAGTAATGTCTAACAGTTTTTTTTTATACATCCTCAAAAAAAATCAAGGATGCCAATACTAAGCAAAACCAATAATAATAATAATAAAAAAAAAAAAATAGTGCAGCATTTTCCAGCACCCCCTAAAATTGATTTCAGTATCCCTGGGGGTGCTAGCACCCCAGGTTAATAAACGCTGGTCTAGAATTGATAAAGGTAATGTAAAGAAATCAACTGTGGAATCGACCCGAAAGACAATGTAACACAAGCTGTTTACTGGCATAATACCAAGCCACCCGACTATGGTGGCAACATTTTCGGAGTTGCTGGCGAATTTTCCTTAGGATAGCTCTTACGACAATATTTTAAAAGTAACTATTAGAAATATACCAAGACAGGGCTACCAAAGAAACGTTGCCCCTGAAAAAAAAAACAGCTCGTATCACCTCCTTTAGTCTCCAGAATATCACAATTCCAAAAGCCGGTTCCACAAGCGACAGGCTACACGTGAACTCCCACGAATGCAAAACACACGAGACTTGTTCAAGCACCTACACCCGCAACAAGAAATTGACCGGAAATACAGTATGTCAACAATATCCTTATATGACTTAATTTTCACGAGAGGTTGGAGGAAGAGGAAGGAAAAAATCAGCAAAGAAACACTGAATATACGCATGGTGATTGCCGAAATGAAGTACTGAAAATATCAAACACATTGTTGGAGATAATAAGAAAACTATATTGAACTGGACTGCATGTAGAAAGTAGTTAGAGGGAAAAAATAATATAACGACCGAGAACTGGGAAAGAAATAAAGGTGTAGGTATTGCAGAATGGCAATACAAAGTAAGTGATGAGGGAAAACGGCAAGATTTGTATAGAATAAATGGCAGTATAGAATAATTATCATGATCCTCAACATCACCATTGTATATCACCATTATCATCATCGTCATCACCACCATCAGCATTATCGACGTCACCGTCATCATCTTCATCACCACCATCGTGATCATGATCATCTCCATTATCATAATCCAGTTTCCTATTAACTCCTGGGTTGGTAGGGACCCACCAACATTAATGGGAAAAACTTGAATCTGAAGTATTACTAGTGACTAAAAATTGCAACAAAATGTATTAACAAGACAGAAAAAAAAACAGAAGAGAATATACAAAGAAAATGTGTCACAGTTTTGTTCATTTCTTAATAAAGAATTCTTGATTCCTTTTCACAGGATAAACCATCAACAGGATAAAATTTACTTCTGAAAATCATGTTGGAACGAAACTTTTTATTTGAAAAATTCTTAGTTAAGCAATTTTCCACTTCCATCACCATTTATGCTAACTATCTAGCACCTTCATTATATGGGACGTATCTTAGTATCAGTAAACTTCATTTCCTTGAAACAATAATAAGTTAAAAAATACTCCATCGTTAGTACCACCAAACCCCATATGATAATGATGATTCAGAGGTTTGTAAAATTCGTGACCTCAAGATTTTTAAATTCGCAACAAAAGTTTCCAGTATTCGAGTCCACATCCCGGCCAGCATTTTAATTCAGACTCGAATCCCCGTGGCCAAAACTGGACTGAATTTCTGTGTACTCACTTTCTGGGGTAATTCTACCGTAGTGTGGCTAAAGTTTTACGTCATTCGCGAAAAATGATTTTCAGAATTATATGTTATTCATTAATATATGTAATAAATCCAGATATGTTTGGAGAAAACTAAACCTTTCACTTTCATGATGTCAGATACCTGTTTCATGAGACATCATGCATTTCAGGCCGACGTGACCTAACTTTCTTGTTTTTCTTCTTGTTTTGGAACAAGGATTTGAAATTTACCAATGCCAGGCCCAATCAAGCCAACTTACAATGTCCATCTTTTTTTTTCCCAACATTTAACTTCTACGATAATCAGTTAACATCACCAACCCCGTGACTCATACAACTCCCATTTTCACTGACTGATTTCTCCCTTTCCCGCCGCAGCACCCAACACAGTTTAAGTTCATCCATCCAGTCAATCCACTGATTTGCCCATTCTGCCATTAATTATTTCTCCATCACCTTAAATAAACCATCGTCACACATCAGACCTAAACTGGTCAAACTACTGTGCTCATCTTCACATGGTATCTTATCCTCACCTTCTCACTCATACATCCCCATCCCTCCTGTCCAAGCATCTTCACCTGCCCTACCCTTTTTCTACCCACCCACCCCTTTGCAAGCACAAAATCACTACTGGAAATATGTTCCTATCTCCAAAGGTGCCATGGAGAATGAAAGACTAATCCTTAGCTTAATATGAAACAAAAGCATTTGACGGCCGAATGCCAACTGCCCACCAAAATATGTTTTTGGCTAAGGTACAAAATACCTACAAATCAAATCTCAAGAAAATTTGCAAAATTCTGCGGAATTCTGTCACCGCGTTTCATAAGCCAATCCATATTAAAAAATATATGGTGGCTGGCATTCGGTCGTCTTCAATCAACTCCTCATTAAAAATGAAAGAAAAGTCTTTGGGAGCCGAGTGCTAATCGTCCACCAGAATATGCTGTTTGCCAAGCTACAAGTTACTTACAAACCAAATGTCAAGAAAATTTGCAAAACTCCACGGAATTCAGTTACTGTGTTTCACACACACACACACACACACACACACACACACACACACACACACACACACAAGAAGAGAAAAAAAAACACTCCATATTTTTAAAAAACTGGTTGACATTAGGCAGCCATTTTGATGACCTTGCCTTTGACCCCGAGTGCTCATTTTCGATCTCGTCCAAGATTATGGCCATATCTTGATACCAGAAGGTTTCATGTTGATAGATCGAGCCGTTCATGAGATAATGGTGCTAAATGTGGCCAATAAGAACTAGTTGACCTTTGGCAGCCATTTTGGTGACCTTGACCTTGACTCCGAGTGCCGATTTTTGAACTCGTCAAAGATTTTGGCCACATCTTGATATCCTGAAGGATTCATGGTGATAGCTCAAGCCGTTCATGAGATATAATGGCAACAAACACAGACAATGGTAAAACACACACACACACACACACACACACACACACACACACACACACACACACACACACACACACACACACACACAGACCGACAAAAACTATATTGTGTCGCCTTGTTAAAGGCATGAGATAAATATTCAGGAGGAAGGAAGAGTAAAGCGTAAGCATGTCATCTGAAGAGGTTAAACTTATGGAAAAGAGAGGCTATTTGTAACCGAAATGAAATATGTTATTTTTCATCAAAGTCTTCAAAAGGTAGCATCAAACAAAATATGCAACAACAACAAAAAAATGCAGATTTATGTCTTTGAAACAGCCTACAGAAGGGACATTGAGGCAAGAAGCTGATCTTTGGTAAGCCTGAATCCTCCCCATAGAACATGAACCAAAAGTCACATTTACATCTAGATCCTCAGCTGTATTACTGGTGCTCTGACTGAACAGGGACAAGGTGGAAAGATACAAAAGAAGAAGTTTAATATCTGACGCCTAGACGGGGATGATCAAGCACTTATTTTTTTTCTTTTCTTTTTTTTATTCTCGCTTCCTGTTGACGATTTCACTCAACTCGGGAGAAGGATTTTGTAACAAAGGTAACAAGCAACCAAATTAGTTCAGAAAGTCAATCTTGAGGTAAATTAAATCACCTGGAAACACCAGGAATAATAAGTTTACCAAGATAACTTGAAGCAATTGGTATCACTGAATGTGTATATAAGTGCATCCCTTTTTTATCAGACCAAACTATGAGAGTAGCGATGAATGGATAATTTTCAGACTGGAGACAAGTAGTTAGCCTAATTCCCAAGGTAAGTGTACTGGGTTCCACTCTATTTATGATTGTCGTAAACGACATGGCAGATTTAATAGCCAAAAACATTCATTTGTGTGCAGACGACATAAAAGTGTATATTTATTACAGAAACTAGAAAGACCGCAAATTCTTGCAAGCTGATCTATGCAACCTGAAGCACTGGTCTTCAACATGGCAACTGAGGTTTTATGTTTTTAAGTATAGAGCACTGCACATAGGTCATCACTGGAAGCACATATCTTAGATAGTGGAGGGTGAAGAACTTCTTTATCTCCAAAAAGAAGAAGCTATAAATGAATTAGGAGTGATATTTCAAGGCAATCTCCAGCTTGGTCATCACATAACCGAAAACTCGGGATGCCTAACAGTATGTCGGGGATCATCAAAAGAGGACTTTAAGATATGAATGAAACTATGTTTAAGATTTTTTTTTTCAATTTTTGTTCAACCTCATGTGGAATACGCTTCGTGTGTTTGATCTTCGAATAAGTTAAAGGAAAGAAATCTAATAGGAGTTCAGTGCTGTGCATTTCTAATGGCTGCTTGTGTGAAACACCTGTCTATGGCCAACGATTGACACACTTCGTACTAACGTGCATATATTTAGAAGATACGGCCCAGACATATTTCAGGTGTACAAAATTAAAGACGGTCCTGAAGATATACACTACTCTGAGTTTTTCATGGATCCTTATCACTTGACTAAGAGGTCATAGTTGGAAAATTTTCAGGACGAGTAATTGGCTGCACCTCAGGAAAATGAGCTTAAGTGAACGTGTGTTGCCATGTGGAATGAGAGGCCTGGGCACGTAGTAATGATACCTAGTATAAACTCACTTTAATCAAGGTTTAATAATTACTCGAAACATAATCCATCAAAGTTTTGCCCTTTGTGGTACTATTACTTTTACTGATTCAACCTTCACCGACGCGGCAGTCTAAGCAAAACGGAGCTCAGAGTATAAGTCAACTTTTCTTTATCTTCCATATTTTCCCACTTCAATATGGGGTCAATATGTTCGACTAATCATCACCATACAGCTCGGTCTTGGTTTTGGACTGTTTTACGAATGGATATCATTCCTGATGCCAACCCTCCCCATTTATCCAGACCTGAGATCAGCACCAAGTTGGATTGTCTCCCCCTTCCCACGTGGCTGGGAGGAGTGCTCTTATTCTGACTGCTATTAATAGGCCCTTCTAATATAGCCCCACGTAGCTGACACATTACTCAGGCCAGCTCATCACTACAAGGTAGCACTCCACAAGCAAGCCCATCTCTACCCTTAAAAGGGCCACCACCACATTTTCCAACTGGAGCTGTGGCTTAAACCATTCTCGGGAGAGGTGGGGAATTAGATGGCCTCCTCTGCTCCCTCCTCATCCCCAACTCTGAAGGGCTACCACCCTTCTGGCTAGGGCTGTGACTCAAGAGGGCATCGAGAGATATGGGGGAGGAAATAGCCAATATATCCATCCTGGTTGCCTTATGACTCAGGTGGAGGGAGGTGGGGAGTGCTCTTAGTCTGACTGCTGCTAGTAGGCCCCGCTAGTATGGTTGCACCTATCCAGTCCGGCCTTACAAGGTCGAAGCAATACTCATCCCTGTTCACCACTGCAAGGCAGCACTCCACGAGTTATACAGCTTTCTTAAGACCCATCTCCAGGTAAATTCAGGTAAAGATACAACTCAGGTTATGAAAATGGAAAGGGTAAGAAGGACAATTAGTTTTTGTTAGTAGCCTATCAATCTTCCTATGGACTAAGACAAGCAACCATCGAATCTACTATCAATGCCCGTATTTCACTTATTCTAAATACATATAGGTTGGGAAAACGATTTGTAGCATCAGACGTGAGAAGAAACCAAATAGGAGTAAGGGGA
The DNA here is from genome assembly GCF_032717465.1 of Coenobita brevimanus. NCBI lineage: Eukaryota > Metazoa > Arthropoda > Malacostraca > Decapoda > Coenobitidae > Coenobita > Coenobita brevimanus. The sequence continues at coordinate 15,550,107 of NC_137066.1, forward strand.
GAGGAGTCGGTGTGTTGGTGTGTGAGGGTGATTGTAGGATGGATAGCCTGGGGTACTTATAGGATGAAAGGTTGGATGGATTTTGGACGAATATTGGATGGAAGGGTTGGATTAGCTGGGGTGGTTATGAGATGGAGGGAATGGATGGAGTGGCGATGGTTATGGGCTGGATGGTCTGATGATAGTTATGGGGTGAAGGGGATGGATGGGCTTGGGGTAGCTATGGTATGAGGGGCTAGATGATCAGGGGAAGGTAATGGCACGGATAAGCTGGGGATGGTTAAGGGGTAGAAGGTCTGGAAGGGAAAAGGGGTGGTGGGATGGGGGATTGTGGGAGACTGATGGGCTGGGGGTGGTGTTGGGGTGTAGGGGCTCGGGCTGGATGGGGTGGAGAGGCTTCATGGGTGGGGGTGTTGGTAAGTGAAGAGTAGAAATGGACCTTTCCAACTCGAGACGCCTCAATTAGTCGGAAGTGAACACACGAAGGAGGGATATTTTTCTGTGTGTGTGTGTGTGTGTGTGTGTGTGTGTGTGTGTGTGTGTGTGTGTGTGTGTGTGATCTCCTAGTGTCTGTGTCAGGGTTTCTCTTTCCAGAGTGTTATCAACATCCCAGGGTACAGAAAAGAGCCAATAATTTCTCGGGGTAGGTAAGAAAAAAGTTATTAGACTCAAAAATTTGAGTCTAATGATTTAACTTGGATATGTTATTAGCACATTCGTAGCAGCATTTGTACACCGTCGTGCGTAGTAATTGGTGGCGGTGCCACATTTTCCATATACATACCGAAATTATTAGAAGCAGTTCGAAAAATCAAGTATGATTCATTAGATAACTTCTCACATATTGAGATGAAGTTCTCGTTGTGCTGCGGAAAAAAAATTATGATATGTGCATATTGTTAAAAAAAACATGACCCACAATTAATACTTTGTTAACTTAAACATGAACTTTCATGTAATATTTTACAATTACCGGTTATAATATTTGATATAGGAGAGTTCATGGTCCTCATGCGCGCTGCAAGGAGAAACGTAAGTTTTGACAGAATTTATGAAAATTTTGCATCCACAAGTTTCACAGGTTGGTCATTGGTTAAGCCCTCCATCCACTCGAAGCAATGCTACCTTCAGATGAATTCACACACAGTGACAAGTGAAACAGTTTCTTGTAACCCTGGAGACCATTTATTGTGTTGGATATTAGTCATATTAACCATATGGCTTTTCCGGGAACGGAAAAGTAGGCTAGAAACGAGGAATACTGGGCAAAATCTGGGTCTCAGAGACTTTTACTGGATAACCTAAATAAAGTTGAAAGGAAGAATTAAAATTAAAGAACATACAACTTCTAACCCTGCTGAAGTTGCAGAATGTTTCAATGAATATTTTAGGAAATGACGGAGCCAAAATGGTTGGAATCGTACCTTCCTCTGACAAACATTTTAGTAACCATCTTCCTGAGACTACTGTTTTTTCGTGTTGGCTGAGCCCATTTACCCAGTCTATCAGATCCATGGTACAAGAACTCCATGCCATGATGATTTCTCTATGATAATGATAAAAACATGTATTGAAGAAATATGACCATTTTTAAAGCACATAATCAATCAGTCATTTAAATTAGGGTCTTTCCCATATAACATGCAGATTGCTCACGTGATTCTCTATACATAATGGTGACTAATCATTGCCAGGGAACTATAAACCCACTTCAGTCTTACCTAGCATCAGCAACATTTTTGAAAAGGCCAATGGAAATAGATAATGTAATACCTCATATACAGTTCATTGCTGTCTGACTCTCAGTATGGTTTCAAACCCACATGCTCAACCGAACTAGCCATTCACAACATCACCAGCAATCTTTACAATGTTTTTGACGGTAAGATGTATCAGATCACTGTATTTTGTGATATTTCTAATGCTTTTGACACTATCAGTATACTATTGAATAAACTTCGCTATTGACCCGGCATTACAACGGTTCAAGACCTACTAGAGTCATAGGTAAGAGTTCGTACCAGAAAAGAACAAAAAATGATTGCTTAAACCAATCCTCCATGGAGTTCCACAGGACTCCATTTTGGACCCTGTACTCTTTTCAGCATATAATAATGGCATAGCTTGTTCAACTCAACATTTTAAAGTTTTTGCTACATGCCAATGATATCAACGTCCTACCCCAGGGTTCGCAGTTAAACTAAATGGGTGCCATCCATTATTTAAAAACCTAAGTATGTTTCCAGTTGGATAAGATGTAGTAAATAAACAATTAACCCATCATGTCCTGAGCTATGTCGCACCTCCGACACCCCCCAATCCCGAGGTATTTTCGAAAAATAATTTTTGGGCTAAAACCTCCGTTTTTGGTGAGAAACATCGAAAATTCATAGAGAAATCGCTCACCTGAGGTTTAAAATACTCCATCCAGGTAGCAGTACCTCCTTACCTTACTGGGTTTTCTAACAGGCTGGCACCAAAGAAAACGAGTTCTATGGGAGGATAACTATTTCACACCACTCATAAATGGTATTTATTTATTTACTTGGTACGAATTTATATGTAGTACGAGAGTATATTGGTTTTCAAAAAGTAATATAGACATTATAAGCATTGTTTCACTCACTAACTCATCACCATACCTGACCTTTTTTTGCCACATTACCTGATCATCATTTCTGAGTGTTTCTTCCTCTAATGCTATGTAAACTTTGTCCTCCACATTGTCATCGATTGGGGAATCTCTCTGGCCCTGAATGTCTTTATTGGCCAGGTCACTGGTAACAGGTGAATTGCCGAGACAAGGGCATGCAGGGGGGGGAGGTTATGCGGTGTAAGGCATTGTCCCTGCTTGGCATCTTGTAGAGGAATAGAGGAAAGCGTCCCGTGTATACGTACGAAAAATCATGCCCGAAAATTGAAAATTGTGCAAATTATGAACTTTGCAATTGCGCGACGCACCAGTACATTGTCGGGACTGGCAAATGCAACATGTTGCAACGTATCCATATGTCGAGAGGACGCCTCGTGTTAATGTAAATAAAACTCAATATTTTATATTCCAGTTGGATAAGATGTAATAAATAAACAATTAATGTAAATACAACTCATTGTCTTGTATCACACTCATCTAATGTTCAGTCAGGAAATATTATATTCAGACAGAAAACCTTCATACTGCCAGGGTAAACAAAGCTAAGTTCTTGGGAGTCATAATAGATGATCAGCTGTTTTTGAAAGAGAGGATACTAAAAATCAATTTAAAAATGGCAGATATAACTGGAATTATATATATAATCCACAGTAGTATGAATGAAGCAAAACTCAGGTAAATTTATCAGTCATTAGTGTATCTTCCCTTACCCTACTGTTCAGCAATTTGGGTGGTACTGACAACTTACCTAAACTCTCTGGTAGGAGCACAAAAGAAGCTAGTACGCATAATAACCAATATCTCATGCCACCAGCACAGTAATCTCATATTCAGCCACCCTCATAAATTGCACATACATGATGGTATCGAACTCTAAACCTGTTTGACTTTGCCTCGAGGTCTTATGCTTCGACCAAAAATCAAATCACTCCATCCTTGCCTTGTCCTTAAGCTTCCCTTAAGGATGCTTTTAAATTAGATTATTGTTGACCTTGTACTGTTATTCCTACATTTGACCTCTCCCACCGACCTCGACATTTAAATGAATGTTTCTGAAACACATTCTTCTATTTTTGTGTTACAATGAGTCCGTCCCATGGGTGGTCAAAATTGGATAAAAACCGTTTCATATTACCTTGACATGTGACCCTTAGTTATAATTTTTTTTTCTACAAAGCAATAAGGTTGACCTCATGGCTGACCTTTAAACAATTCACCATGTTTGGTTTAAATCAGACAACACAGTTATTTTCTTCTTACATAATAAATGTGTAAAAGTTTGTCTATTTTAATGTGACCTTAGCCTCTTAATGACTGATTTTTCTCAGTAGTGAGTTACATTGTATTTATTTTAATCTCAACCCTTGTATCAAATCTGGTCTGAATTAGATCATGTCTTTTTACAGTTGAATCTCACATGACCTTGGCTTTTGGCCTTTTCCTGTGACCTTGACATTTGATTGATTTTCAAAATCAAATAGTCTCACCTTGCCCTGAACTCTTCCACATAAATTGGTCAAAAACGAGTAAAAACTGCTTAAGTTCAGCTTGTGAAGTGGCACTGACATTTGAATTATTTTTTCTCAGAAACCATAGGCTAGTCCCTTGGTTGAACTTCAGCTCTTCCACCAAGTTTGGTTCAAATAAAATCAAAAGTGTTATATAATTTTGTTTAAACAGGCACAATGAGCAAAATTTGACTTTGCCCTGTGATCTTGGCCTTTGGTTTATTATTCTTAAAAATGGCATACTCGTTCTTGCCTTAACTTGCAACCATCCTCCAAATTTGAAATACACGTAAATTGGATAAAAACTGCTGCACTTAATTTTGCTAAGTCAAGCTTTGATCTAGCCCTGTGACGTTATTTTTGCCCTATTGTCCGTAAAAACAGTAAGTCCACTCCAGGGCTATCACTTACTCTTTCCATCACGAGTGGCTTAAGTTGGATGACAGTAGTTTTAGTTACTTTGTTCACACACACCCACCACACACACACACATACACCCCCCCACACACACACACTACGAACGCACTAGAGCACGCACGTCCCGTAAAACAGACTGCCCACTCTCACAGCAGTATACGATAAGGTACATGGAAACCTTCTTAACTGTTGAAATTATTATCGGTAGGCATCCACACCTTAGCTTAAAAGATATACGTAACGCCTGCTTCTCAAAAATCAGAAATTTTACAAATCATAGCATAATCTCCCCTTGTATATCAGTGACGCAAACAAAGCCAGTGCCAAAGATGAAGACAGGTGTAGTCTGAAAAATATGGGTGATGATTGTCACGAAGTCTTCCTCGCCAACAAGAAGACGCCTTCTTATATAAATAATAAAGTCAAGCTTTGCATGCGTGTATCTATTTGTCTGTGTGTTTGTTATTTTCTCGAGAACAGTAATAGATATGAACATACTGTAATTCTTTTTGCATTAGGTCGGCGTAAGCCCAAAGAGTATCAGAAAAATATCAAACCAAAACTTTGGCGATCGTGCGCGACGCGACGCCGCAAAATTGTCGAAAATCGTGACAGGCAAAAATGTCTTTCTGTGCGTTTGTTCATTTTTTTTTTTTTTTCATGAAAACGATAATAGATATCGACCTAGTTCTGTTTGCATTAGGTCGGGGTATGTCCAAGGAGTGTCAGAAAAATACCAAATAAAAATTTTGCTTTAGTATACGACGCGAAAGCGCGAAGTTGTCGAAAATCGTGACACGCAAAAATATGCAAAAATATTTTTTTATACATTTTGGTCAGATTTGGTCACTGTGGGCTCAATAACAGTATGGAAACAAAGATAATGGAATTTATAAACATTTTGTGATGGAAAGGCTATTTAGTTAGTCCAGCAAATTTCTGCCGGCAAGCACTAGTTACTTATGTGACTGTTCTTTGGAATCTTAATGTTTTTTTTTTTTTTTTTTACTAAGTCAAGCTAGGGAAAATTCTAATTTTAGCTAGCGAACATGTCAACTACCTAACAGAGTTTGAATATTTCGTATAAAGTTGCCTAGTCCACAATCTAGTAATTATGATACTCAGTTGACCAATTTCTAACTTCAGCACTTAGCGCTGCCTACCCTCTCCTTATGCGAGATCTGAATTCCTGGAGTTTCAAAGCATAGATTCACAACAAGGAGTGGGCTGCAGGGATATGAGAAGAGTTGGCGGGTGGTGTGGTGTGCGGGTTGAGAAAGTGTTTGGGTATAAAGGGAAGAAGAGTGCAAGACTGGACGGGAATTACTTTTATTGATTCAACGTGGAATATATGGTGAAAGAATAATCATTTAGAGTATGTTCATAGACAGCAGTGTATCGCTACAAGTTTGTGATACATGTGCAAACCATTATGTGTTTATTTACGGTACTGGTTACGAAGAAATTTTGCAATAATTCCATGCTACAGTTCCCCCCCCCCCCCGCTCAAACCAACCCAATCCACCCAACAAGCCATCCACAAAACTCATATAAACACATTCGATTTTGTCCACCCTGACGATTTTCTTCTGCATTTCTTTCCTCTGAAATAGTAAAGCATTAGTAGTTCAGATGAAACTCGTGTCTTACGGCAGTGTCCTTACGCCTCTGGATATGGTTTCCTGAATGATGAGAAAGGGGTGTGTTCGATTCTAGGTACTGAAGTAAAGTTGTACAAAATATCTTTTTTGAAAATGCACGAAACAGCTAGGCAAGATCCACTTAATGTTTCGACAACGATGCAAGGAATATCAGGAGAGAGAGAGAGAGAGGGAGAGAGAGAGAGAGAGAGAGAGAGAGAGAGAGAGAGAGAGAGAGAGAGAGAGAGGAGGGGGGAAGGGCGGGGGAAAAGGTGGGCGAGACAGAGAGAGAGGAGGGGGGAGCGAAAAAAAAAAAAAAAAATCGATAGAAAGGGAGAGGGGGGTACGAGGGCAAAGGAGGTGGGCGAGACAGAGAAAGGGAACGAAAAGAATATGAGAAGGATTGAAAGAAAGGGAGAGGGAGGGGAAGGGCAAGTGAGAAGGTTGGTGAGACAGAGAGAAAAGAATATGAAAAGGATCGAAGTAGAGAAAGAGGAAGATGGGGGGTGGGGGAGAGGAACGTAGTGAGGGAAGGAGAGCAAGACTGAACAAAATGAAGAGGGCAGAATACGTAAAGCAAAATATAAGGAGAGAAAGAGGTGTGTCCTATTCAGTGTTAGAGTGAACAAAATGTGGTGCCTCAACGCTTGTTAAAGTAATTAAAATCTTCAGTGAGATTTCGCCACCTTTATAAACAAACTCCCAAGTCATATTTTCTACTTTTCGGGATCTCGGAATATATATATATATATATATATATATATATATATATATATATATTTCACATTCCTAATTTTCTTATTAATATTCTTGCACTGAGTACTATAATCTAGGAAATAGCAGGATATTTAATTCATCTGAGGGATACTCTCACTAAATCTCAGGTGCCCAAAGTATAACTGGAGCAGCAAATGGGCCACAGGTCACATGTAAGAGGGTGTCGGGCAGTATGCAGCCACTTATTTGACACTAATGTCTTAGATCCTGTAAATATTGTATTTATTTATTTATTTTTTCAATACAAGGAAAACTCTGCATTCAGGATTCCTAAGCATTTCATCCACATTTCTAGTTGTAATTTTATGATTAATAAGCTGGAAGTCTGTAACAACTGAATGTTCACTGCTTAATGATTTGTAGACATACAGGTTTAGAGTTCGATACCATCATGTATGTGCAGTTTATGAGGGTGGCTGAATATGAGATTATTGTGCTGGTGGCATGAGATATTGGTTATTATGCATACTAGCTCTTTTATGCTCCTACAAGAGAGTTTTGGTAAGTTGTCAGTACCACCCAAATTGCTGAACAGTAGGGTAAGGGAGGATACACTAATGACTGATAAATTTGTCTGACATTTACTTCATTTATACTACTGTGGATTATATATATATATATATATATATATATATATATATATATATATAATTCCAGTTATATCTGCCATTTTTAACATGATTTTTAGTATCCTCTCTTTACAAAACAGCTGATCATCTATTATGACTCCCAAGAACTTAGCTTTGATTACCCTAGCAGTATGAAGGTTTTCTGTCTGAATATAATATTTCCTGACTGAACATTAGATGAGTGTGATATAAGACAATGAGTTGTATTTACATTAATTGTTTATTTATTACATCTTATCCAACTGGAATATAAAATAATGAGTTTTATTTACATTAATTGTTTATTTACTACATCTTATCCAACTGGAAACATGCTTAGGTTTTTAAATAATGGATGACACCCATTTAGTTTAACTGCGAACCCTGGAGGAAGATGTTAATATCAATGGCATGTAGGAAAAACTTTATAATGTTGAGCTGAACGAGCTATGCTATTATTATATGCTAAAAAGAGTACAGGGTCCAAAATGGAGTCCTGTGGAACTCCATGGAGGATTGATTTAAGCGATCATTTTGTGTTCTTATATGGTACGAACTCTTGCCTGTGAACTGTTGTAATGCAGGGCCAGTAGGGAAGTTTATTCAATAGTATACTGATAGTGTCAAAAGCGTTAGAAATATCACAAAATACAGTGATCTGATTCATCTTACCGTCAAAAGCATTGTAAAGATTGCTGGTGATGTTGTGAATGGCTAGTTATGTTGAGCATGTGGGTTTGAAACCATACTGATAGACAGCAAAGAACTGTATATGAGGTATTGCATTATCTATTTCCAATGGCCTTTTCATAAATGTTGCTGATGTTTGGTAAGACTGAAGTGGGTTCATAGTTCCCTGGCAATGATTAGTCACCATTATGTATAGAGAATCACGTGAGCAATCTTCATGTTATGTGGGAAAGACCCTAACTTAAATGACTGATTGATTATATACTTTAAAAGTGGTCATATTTCTTCAATACATGTTTTTATCATTATCATAGAGAAATCATCATGGCATGGAGTTCTTGTACCATGGATCTGATAGACTGGGTAACTGGGCTCAGCCAAAACGAAAAAGCAGTAGGCTTATGAAGATGGTTACTAAAACGTCTGTCAGAGGAAGGTACGATTTCAACCATTTTGACTGTGTCATTTGCTAAAATATTCATTGAAACATTCTGCAACTTCAGCAGGGTTAGAGGTTGTATGTTCTTTAATTTTAATGACATGATAATGTTGGCCCTTTTCCTTTTCCTATAACATTATTGATGGCTTCCCATGTCATCTTTATATTGCTTGAATACTCATTTATCTTATTTTTGTTGTAAATTTCTCTAGTACTCTTCACGATCGAAATGAGATTGTTTCTGAACTGCTTAAATCTATATTCATATGTTCCCGGCAATTTGGGATACAGTTTTTAAATATTTCTATCCTTTATAGAATTCCTAATGGCTAGGGTAATACAAGACTTTCCAATACAGTTCTCCTTAATATGTATGTTCAATTGGAAAAATGTTTGCCGATCTGTCTTTATGTAAATAAAACTCTTTGTTGACCTTACGTGGTCTCATATCCTGTAACTAAAAGTAGTTTTTAGAATTTTTAAAAGCAGATATTGACTGAAATTTGATTAGTCTTTTTTTTTTTTTTTTTAATTTACATGATAAGTTAGAATGTGTGTTGCTTTGTTGTTGTTTTGAAATGAACTGAAGATAGAGAAATGATCATTAATCGAGGTAAAGATTGTGCCACTCGTTCTAAGGAAAAGCAAGTTATTTCTCCAAATCTGGTCAGTCAGTGAGGCACTTGTGTGCATGACCCTGGTGAGCTTAGTTATAGACAGAAGAAAAGAAGGAGGGAACATGGCCAATAGGGATACTTAAGTCGTTCTCACAGAATATTAAGACATTTAGATTAATCTCTCTCATGATAGAGCAATGCTATTTAACCCCTGACAGAATATTAAAAACACGAGTAAGCAGTTCCATAAAGTGAGCTGTACTGGTATTTAGGGGTCTGTACACTTTGCCAATAATGAATATATTATTTGATAAGCTCACATCAAGAAACAGTGATTCATTATAAGCTAGCTGTAAAGAATGATCATGACGAATGGCACCGTGTGACTATAACATACATTTGAAAAGTAAACTGCTAACATCCACCATCAGTATCTGTGCAGAGGAAATAAGGGGTGTAGTCTTCTAATTCATACATGTTGTATATATCGAATCATTCAGATGGGTTTCATAGAATCCTAGAACATCTAGCTGTATCTTCATTTGATTAAGACATTGTTCATTGAAGGTCTGGGGTTTGAGTGGAATGCTTCTTATTGTAAAGGACAAAATACTGAATTTCTTATGAGACAAGTATGCATTTTCGTTGAGGTTATTACTAAATTATTGATTCTAGTTTGGCTGCTCTATATTCTTATTCATGAATTAATCATCTACAAGTCTGAATCTGTCACTGTGGTAAAACTGAATTAAAAACTAACTTGTCAATTTTATTTATTGTAGTTTACCGGGGATTCTGGCAGATACTGATAAAGATATTTATCACTTAATTAAAAGAAGGGGGAGATATCTTAAAAATTCAGCCACAGTAATGAAATAAAAAAATAAAAGCAGTATAAAGCCACTATTAGATGGCATACTTTTACACACAATGAGGTAATCTAATGATTTCTTTAGATGTGTGTTGCTGGTTGTCCTGTGTCTGTTTGGTGCTGTGATTGCCAATGTGACTGGGTGCTTAGGTCATTTGGAGTAGCTGTGGTAGCTTTAATTAACGGTTTGTTCCTTGATAATTTATTTTGTGCTGAGGGAAAGTGCTATTTTGCTTTGGGACCAAGCAGCTTCATTACTGGAACCTGTTCATTCTTACAATGGGGTGCTTCTGATAAGCCTAGTATTCCGGTAGATGTCACCACCATTGGGACAAACAGATTCCCTGTGCTGTTTAAACAGCATATTTTACTTTATTAATTATCTACACTGTTGTGTGAAACTGTGAATCATAGTAATGTCATATACCGTAATATAGATAATACAAATAGAACACATATATATAACATAGCGTGAATTGTTTATATTTATCATAAACGGGAAATTTAAATATCATTAATGGCATATGATGGCAACCCTCTATTAAAGTGGTCCTATATTATTTAATTTCTGCAAGATTTAGTGCAAGTTAGGTTCTTAATACATAGTTTGTTCATACTGTAAATTACACCTAGTGGGTATCTTGACTCATTCAGTCTCTATGTGGGCAGAAATTTAATGTTGAGTAAATACTGGGACTCAACATCTCGCACACTCAATAATACCAAAATTAATGCTGGTGCATTTTTTTTTTCTCTCCCTATATGCAAGGGTTGCAAGTGTCAGTTCTTGACGATCTTTGACAGGCTATAGCTCAGTAACCAGCTGGTCTAGAATGCTCTGATTTTGTGCATACGGTGTGTAAATTCAAGCTCTAAACCTTGGGCATAACACTTTTTGCTTCTGTAAGAGTAAAAAAATCGGATCTATATACTGTACAGGTTTCCAGGGAAGTTCGGTCGACCGAACTGCGTATCCTAGGGGTTAATGGAGTCAAAATGCATTTTGTAAGATTTGACAGTGGCAGGTTCCAGTTGAACAAGTGTGAGTGCGTTAATTCAGAGTGTACAGGTTGGGTGGGAGGAAGCACTGCTACAGGTGCCATCAGGCTGATGGTATACAGTCATGTCGAATAGATGAACATAAGAGAGTTGGTAACAGGACAGAACCCTGAGAATACCATTATTGATATTTCTAGAAAATCAGTGGTGCTTTACAGAAGCAGCTATAGAAAGACCACAAAGGAATCTAGGAATGAAAGCGGAGATAGAATAGAAACTGTAAGTGGGCAGTCTGGAAACTAAAGATTTATTTCAGACTCAATCGAAAGCCTTTGAAATGTCAAATGCAATGGCAAAGATTTTGCTAACATCCCAAAATGCGGATTACCAGGATTCTGGAAGGAATATGAGATCACAAGCGGAGTGTCCCTAGCAGAACCCAAACTGGCAATCGGAGAGGTTATGATAGGGCTGGTGCTTTCAAATATTGTTATTAAGAACACATTTAAAGTCTTTTGAAATGCAGGATGATAAAACAAATGGGCGGTTGTCTGAAGGTTGCAATCGACCATTCTTTTTCGAGACAGTCTGAATGAGAGCAAACTTCCAGCAAGAAGGTATAAATCGACAGGCAGAAAAAGCGAATGTGTTTGCTTAGACTGGGTGTAAGCACAGAAACACAGTTCTTGAGGACAATAGGAGGAACCCCATGGTCCATTCACCTTGTTAGGACTGAGGCTCATAAGCACAGAAAGTATTTTAACTGAATAATTTTAATCTCACTCATGAGGAAGTCAGAGAGGGGAACAGATGAAGGAGAACAGCACTGGAATCATTTAACCCCTTAAGACCGCAACTGTTTCAGGCAGGGTCCCTCCCACAACCGGAATTCGGGGGTGTTTTGGCAACTTTCACCAAGGGCAAATTGACTGTGATCTGGCTAAAGAGGAAGAATTTACACACCTGACAACGCAATCCGTACCCCCGTAGGCCTAATGGTTACCGCAGTCGCGCATCAAGGTTAAAAAAAAGTTTATGATAGTTACCCCTCGAAAACAATCGAAAACATCAAAAAAATTTTAACTACCTATTTTTCTTATTGAAACAGATCATTTCAAAGTGTTTTGTCACAGCAACCATGAAAACAGGTGTAGCCTATGTATGTGTGGGGAGATTACTAGACTGTGGGGAGATAAAGTAGACTGTGGAGAGTAGGCCTATAGGTACGGGGGTTGGAAATAACCGGCTTTTCGCATGAAAAGAAAGCACTTCAGTGTGTTCTGTAACATCTACCATGAAAACAGGTGTGTATGTAGGTGTGGGGAGATAACCAGTGTGAGGAGTAGGTCTACAAGGCCTTGGTGGTACTTTGGGAGAAAAATTTTGGCAACAACCAAATTCTCTTGTGGTAACCCCCCATTTCAATGGGATTTGTCATACCAGCCATAAAAACAGGTGTGTATGTAGGTGTGGGGAGATAAAACAGGTGTGGGAGTAGCCCTACAAGGCCTCATAGTCATTCCAAAACTAACACAGACGCATATAAATGTTTAAAACCATCAAGGACATCAAAATAAAGCTGAATAATGCTATAAATGCATGCATCAGAAAGAAAGAACAAACAATAATTTGTTTCCGATTTCTCTTTTCACTTTCCGAACTTCTCGTTACACATTTATCACACCATTACAATTATCACATTATCATTACACTTCATCACATTTATCATTACAGTTTCGGCAACAACTAAATTCTCATGTGGAAACTCTCCATTTCATTGGAATTTATCACACCAGCCATGAAAACGGGTGTGTTTGTATGTGTGGGGAGATGAAACAAGTGTGGGGAGTAGCCCTACAAGGCCTCATAGTATTTCGAAAACTAACACAGACGGACACTACTCAGAAGTGCTTATCTGGGCAGGTAGGGAGAATGAAAAAAAAATAATAATAGGATGCGTCGTATGTAGTACAACATACAGCATTCTCCAACTCGTCCGTACAGAAACTGGTAGGTACAAATTGAGAAATGAACAGAGTGAGGTGTAAAAATTTGGGAAGAAGTAGAAATAATATCAAACAGGTACGTACATCAGGCCTGACACTCGGGGGCCTGTTGGGGGTTGGAAGGGTAGCGAGGGACAAGGAGGGAGAGATGGGGTGGGGTTTGGGGGGGACGAGGCTAGGAGGGAGAGAGGAGGGGCAAGAGAGGGTGGGAAGGGACGCAGGTTGTTGTGGGAGGAGAGATGCAGTTGCATGGAGGGGTGGGCGAGTGATGGGGGACAAGGAGGGCGTGAGAGAGTGGAGTAGAAGATGGCATGGAGGCGGCCGAGAGGGGGATGCCCCCCCACTGCCCGGGTTGGTCCGATCCCCCACTCCTCACGCCACATCAGAGGCAAGTTGTCATTGGCCTGAAGCCATGTACGTCATAATCGGGATGAAGCAAGCACTCTGCAGTTGTTTACAGGCCGCGTTCAATTGATGCGATTAGGCATTTTGGTATAAAACTCAAATCGCATCAATTGATGTGATTATGACTTAAGGGGTTAAGGTGGAGTGGGTGAGAATGTCTGAACAAAGAGTTCTGCCATCTCAGTAGAAGAAAGAGCTACAGAGTTATTAGTGTTGAAAAGAACAGGAAGGAAAGATGAGATAAAGTCACTGAAAATATTTTGACAGGCACCAGGAGGGAGAAGAATCTAAGTCTGAGAGTTCTGTGCATGTAGTACAAATGAAATTATTCTTAGCAAAGTGAAGAACTGACTTAGCATGATCCCGGGTAGAAACATTAAAAAAATGGGATATGGGGGGATTTTGGTGCTATTACCTTTTTGTAGGTGTTCTCCATGTTGTGAACACCATTAAAACAAGCATGACGAAACCAAATTTGTTTCTGTATTAAAAGATACAAGAAAGAAATGCATGCTACCAGGTCTGTCAGAATAACCTCCATAATGTGTGAGGTACACAGAGGTGGCTCACGGCCATGGATACAGTAATTATTCCTGGGAAAATCAAAGAACAGGGAGAAATCAAAGAAGTACTGTCTGACGGCTTCCCAGCACAGAGTTATACATATAGAGTGCGCCACCCTGGTTTGAAAGTGACGCAACCGGAAGTGGCTCAGCGGCCATATTGGGATGCCCAGTCTCACGCTCAGTTCAAAACAGGTAAGATGTTCTCGCTTCTCTGTGATCAGGAAATAAAATAGAATGGAAATATATTCAAGCACTGCATCAACTTCAAGAAGAGGAGGGCTTTCATTTAGGAAATAAACTCAGGGATATCCATCTTTCATGGCACACTCAAAAGATGAAAGTAAAACTTGCTGCGCAAACACTGAGTTCTAGTGTAGCAGATGCATTAATCTTCTGTTGGGATTCATTACATCTCCCACAGTTTAAGGATTGTCAGGGTACAGTTAAATTTCTGCAAATGGCTGATAAACTTTTTGATGTACTGAACTCGAGAAACAAATTTGCTAGAGGAATGAAAGCAGCACTTCAACCTGAGACAGAAGTAGTTTCAATGTCATTCTTAGATCAAGCATTTGCTTATCTAATGACTATCACTAATTCTGATGACATCCTCATGTACAAAACTTCTAGAAAGACACCTTTCATTGGTTTTTTGGCTGCCATTAAGAGTGCTCAGGCACTTTATAAACAGTTTGTAGGTGTAAATAAGCCACTCCAGTACTTTCTAACTTATAAGCTGTCACAGGATCACTTAGAACTCTTTTTCTGTGCAATTCGAGCATCTGGTGGCTTTCAAAATAACCCTTCTGCGTTAAACCTCATGGCAGCATACAAGAGACTCCTTCTGAGGCATGAAATAAAAACGTCAAACGGGAATGTCTCTGCACAAGACCTCACTGAAGTGCTCACATCTGCAACATCTAGCAGTGTCATGAAGAAAACTTTAGAGGATAAAACTGAAGATATTATGATGGCAAGAAGATATGATATCATTCCTCGCAGTCCTGCCCAAGAAGATCATGATTATGTAGACTGTCCAAACTTTACAGATGTGTCAGATTATAAGGAAGCTGCAGTAGGTTACATTGCCGGATATGCAGTTAAAATGGTAAAGAGAAATATTTCATGTCCAGACTGCTTGTCTGCACTTACAGCAACAGAAATTAAGAACAATGATAAAAGTTGTGCATTGATACTGGTTAAGGACAAAGGCGGCTTGATAAAGCCCTCTATGAGTGCTGTGTCTGTCTGCAGATCAACAGAGAAAATATTTCAGAAAATGTTGAAAAGTCATGACAAAGAGCTACGTAACATTCCCAGAATTTCCTCTCTAGTTGCATATTCTGTATTGAAAGAGACTGGTAGCACTGCATTTAAAACACATGATTCCCATATGTTTGAATGTTCACTTGATAATAATCACATTTTTCTCTTATTAAAGCAGTGGTGCTTGCATATTGCAAGATACGTTTGCATCATCTTGCAAAAGCAACCACTGCTAAAGTAAGAGGCTGTTATGTTAGGAAAACACTAACTAAGTTAGTATTATTTAAGAACCAGTAAGTGAGGGAACTCACCATCCACTCAATTAATGTAATGCTATTAATAAATTGGTATATGTTCGCTTCTAATCGTTGATTTTTGTGTATCCAAAGTAAAATGGTGCGTAGAGACAAGGTAAGGGGACCGGGAATAACTTTTCTTCTCACTTCATTCAGAGCGCAAGAGTAATGGAGAAAAGGCTTAAAATAGCTAAAGTAATTATATTGATAACTGCTCTATCTATTTACATCAGGATATAATGCAAAAAAACACTCGGGAAAGGTTAGTATTTGTGAATTATGATGAGCTGTACGGGAAAGTCGGGACTCGGTAGAGTGGGCATCCTAAGATGGCCGCCGCGCCGGGCCCGCTGGCTTCACTTATCGCCCATACCACAACACAGGGACGCGCGCTCTATATGTATAACTCTGTGCTTCCCAGTCATCAGACCCAAAGAGCCACAGCCGGCAGTTCTTAGGACGATACACAAGCTGATAAAGGTGATAGGTTTGTGATCAGAGTAGCCCCATGGAGAGAGATGATCAACAAAGTAAGTAGAGCGATTAATTGTAAGGAAGGGGTCCAGAATGTTGGAACTCTCTCCAAGTGATATGGGTTGGGTGCTGTATAAGCCAGTCTAGGTCATTAAGGATAGAATAGATGTAGGCCTTTTCACGAGGAAGATGAAAAAGAGAGTCAAAGGTGGTGGTGAACAGTGAAATCACCTAGAAAGATTTCAGAGAAAACAGAAATTGATACAATGTGCTTCATCTAAGAAGTAAGATAATCAAAGAATTTTTCATTGTCTTGTCAATCAGGGGATAAAGAATACAAGCTAGTTGAAGCCACCAGAGGTACGAGTTGTTGCGTAAATACAGGCAACAGGTACCTTTGGCTTTGAGTTGGGTACAGAGAAAGGAAGATACAGAGAAAGGTTTGTCAGTCGCCTCAGATAGCTGACTTTCAGCGAGGGACAGAAGGTGAGGTTTTATGGAAGAGGTGGTGTTAGGCAGAAAGAAATTAGAGGAAAGCTGTGAACGTTGCAGCTTTGAACAGAAAGTGAATTAGACAACGGTTCTATGCATCTCACCTGGTGGTAACCAGGAGAGGGGCTGATGATGAAGCTTTTATGCCCTCTCCCCTTACTCCCCATGTATTGTGGAGCTGCGTTGAGATGCTATATTTCCATATTTTGGAACAGTAAATGCAGTGCTTAATGTGCAAGTAGTTTGGTGTAGACAGAAAAATATGTATGGGAGAGTATTCCGACCTACTCCCTGTGTCAGTGAAACACTGAAAAAAATTCAGCATCAGGGGTCAGTTTTGAGCCCCTTGCTGTTTATTATGGTACTTCAAGCCCTCTGACATGACTTAAGAAAATGGGCTTCTGTGGGAAATGTTCTATGTTAATGATCTGGTGTTGTTTGCGGAGAATGAAGTGGAGGCAGATGAAAGATTTAGGAGGTGGAGAGATGATATGGGGCACAAGAGCTTGAAAGTAAATGCAGATAAAACGAAAGTGAATGTACTTGAATGAAGGGTTGATGGCAGTACTGTCAAAGAAGAGGGAGAATGGCGCTGTGCGGTTTGCCACAAGGAAGTGCGAAATAATTCCATCTTGTGCAGTGATTGTGAGAGTGGGTACATCATAGATGGAGTAATCTTAGAGGTATACTGTGTGAAAATGCGGATACCATTTGTGTGGTGTGTTGGGGAGAGCATATGGAGATTATCGGGCATTAAAGGATTGATCTTGGTGGTGAGGCTCTTGAGTATGTGGAAGAGTTTTTTTTTATGGGAGACATGTCATGTGCTGGAGGTGGGGCTCTGGGGATAGAATGTGGAGTGGTTGGAAGAAGTTCAGGGAGCTTTTGCCTCTTCTGACATTGAGAGGGCACTACCTCTGTGCATACCCTGCTGTGCACATTCCGTCAGTTCCTCTCATGGGTTGAGCACCCGCATGTGCCCAGCACATGTGTTCAGCGACTGTGTTTACTCTAATTGTGCTCCTCCATCCAGTAACACTGAAAATATGGGTCCTAGGCATGCTGATCAAGGCGCACTGGTGCATGAGCCCAAGCAAAAAGTCTGTGATGTCTCTCAAGAATAAATTGAAGTTGCTGGACATGGTACATGAGGGGCAGTCGTTCACGGCTCTGTGGCAGCACTTTCGAATGAGTGAGAGCACAGTGTGTTACATTAAGAAAAACGAGAAGGCCATTCTTGATGTTGTTGCTGCTGGTGTAAGTGGCAGTACAAAAATAACAACAGCTGGGCATAACAAAACCTTAGTCGACATGGAACTGGCCTTATGTGTGTGGAAGGAGGACTGCCACAGGAAAAACGTGGCACTGGATAACAACATCATCTGCAAGAAAGCACGGGGACTTTATTCATGTTTTTCGTGGTAGGAACCGCAGCCTAGCACCTCCTCTGAAGAAAGGAGGCAAGCAAAGGGTGGTTTGACCACATCAAGAAGCGGTACTCCCTGAAAAACGTGAGGCTGTCTGGTTAGGTTGCATCTGCAAACTACTTGGCAGCCAAAGTTTACCCACCAGCACTCAAGAAAAAGATAGAAGAGGGAGGTTACAGGCCTGAGCTGGTATTCAGTGCAATGAAACGGCATTGTTCTGGAAGAAAATGCCTGCCAGGACCTATATCACACAAAAGGAAGCACGAGCCCAAGGATTCAGAGCTGCAAAGGACCGTGTCACCTTCCTGATCTGCTGCAACGTGACTGGCCATATGATCAAACCTGCGCTTGTTTACAAGGCTGCAAAATTATCCTTGGGCAGTGCGTAACAGGAGCAAGAACATGTTGCCAGTGTACTGGATGCACAACAAAAGGGTGTGAATTACTAAGAAACTGTACAGGGACTGGTTTCTTATGTGCATTGTCCCTGAGGTCGAGGTCTATCTATCTATTGCCAGACGCCTCAATCCCGTTTGTAGTGGCCACAAACAAATTGCCTCCACGTCGCCCAGTCCCCCGCCATTTCACTGCCATGCTTCTAACTTACACCCCCCTCTCTCATATACCTCTCCACCCCATCCCTCCATCTCATCCTCGGCCTCCCCCTCCCTCTCCACCCCTCCACCTCACTCACATACACTCTCTTCGTCAGTCTTTCACCCTCCATCCTCGCCACATGGCCAAACCACCTCAGTGTATTCCTCCTAACGCTTCCTATCACATCCACATCGACACCACAATGCTCCTTTATATCCTCATTTGTCAGCCTGCCTCTCCATGTGACTCCACAGGCTCCTCTTAAATAACTCATTTCCACTGCTCTCACTCTTGACTTGTGTCCTTCCAGCAACGTCCAAGCTTCACTTCCATACGTTAGAGTTGGTATCACAATACTGTCATGTAGAAACTTTTTCACTTCCATGCTCACTTCCCTATTTCTTATCACTGCTTTCAAGGAACCAGCAACCTTTCTTCCCTGCTGTACCCTTTCAAGCTCTTCACCCTCCAAACCTCCATCCTTACTCTTCACGCTCCCCAAGTACTTAAACGTACTCACATTTTCCAATTCCTCACCACCCAACCTCACTGTACATTCACTGACTTCACCTCTCTCAAAGACCATCACTTTACTCTTCCCTACATTCACCTTTAGATTCCGTTTCTTACATACTCTCCCAGACTCATCCACCAAGCCTTGCAGCTCCCCTTCATCTTCACTCAACAACACAGTATCATCTGCAAACAACAGTACAGGGAGTTTCCAAACACTACCCTCTCTCACCAGGGCCACTCCAACATCGACTACCCTACCTTGTACCTCTTTTATTACCCCATCCATGTACAGATTGACCAGCCATGGAGACATGACACATCCCTGTTTCAACCCAACCTTCAAAGAGAAAAATTCACTTAGTTCACCATCCACACGTACTGCAGCCTTAGCACCATCATACATACTCTTCACAGCATTCAGCAACTTCCTATCTACTCCATATATTCTTAATACGTTCCACAATCCTTGTCTATCCACCCTGTCATATGCTTTCTCCAAATCCATGAAAGCCTCATACAACTTCTTTCCCTTCTCTAGAAACTTTTCCACTAAAGATCTAAGAACGAATATCTGATCTACACAACCTCTTCCCTTCCTAAAGCCTCCCTGTTCATCTCCAACTAATTCATCTGTTATTTCCCTAACTTTGTCAATAAGTATCCTACCATACACTTTTCCTATTAAACTAAGAAGACAAAGGCCCCTATGATTACCACACACTTCTTTTTCCCCTTTTCCTTTGTACAATGGAATAATTATACCTGACTTCCAATCCTCCGGAACTCTACCTTCCTCCCAGGCCAATCAGCACATCTTCCACATCCATTCTACTACAATCTCTCCCTCATGCTTCAACATTTCACCACACACTCCAACAATTCCTGGGGCTTTCCCCAATTTAACTTTCTTCATTGCTTCCACAACTTCTATCCTACTGATTTATTCCTGTCTTCTCACCTCCCTCCTTCTCCCAGCCATTCCCCAGCCACTTATACTCGCATCACTTCCATCCTCTATGTTCAACAATTCCTTAAAGTGTTCTCTCCATCTGCACACTTTTTCTCCCTTCTCCACTAGCAATCTACCATTTTTATCTTTCACTCCCCTGCTAACTTCACTCCCACCCTGTCTTACTCTCTTCACCCCTTTCCAGAACATTTTCTTACAGTCCCTCTACTTTACACTCAAATTCCTTCCAAATTCCTCATCCACTCTCTTCTTACTCTTGCTAATCTTTTTACCTCTTTCTTCCTACATATAACTCTCTCTTCCGCCTCTCAGCTTCTTCCACGCCCCTATTTCTCATCCATTCATTGTATGCTTTCTTCTTTTGTGCCACAGCCTGTCTCACCTATTCATTCCACCACGCTGTTCCTTGCACCCCCCCCTCCGTCTTCTCTTCATCCCACACACCACATCACATGCTGCACATATTTCTTTTGTGAATATCCTGCACACATTTTCCACGTCCCCCATCTGCTCAAATTCATATTTGCCCTATCGTTCCTCCACTTCCCTCTTATATTCTGCCTTTTTCTCATCCTCTTGTAACCTTTGCACTCTCCTTGCAAATACTCCTGCTTCCCGTCCTTCCCTTCTTCTATTACTCCATCTTATTTGTATCTTGATTCTGGCCACCACCGAGTAGTGGTCAGAAAGTCCACTCCCCCAACCTCTATAAGCTCTTGCATCCATTACACATCTTCGCATCCTTTCATCCACACACACATAATCAATCATTGCCTTCCTTTCATTCAGTTCACCACCCACCCTTCTCATCACTCGCCATGTATACCTGTGGATCATTGAGTGTCTGAAGAGGGTATTGGCTATCACCAACCCCCTCCCAGCACAAGTGTCCACTAATGCACTGCCATTCTCATCTATCTCAGCAGGCACACCCCACTCACCAACTATTCCATCCACCTTCACATTCCCTACTTTACCATTCATATCACCGATCAAAAACACTCTCATTCCTTCCAAACTTTTCCATGCACACTTCCACATTTGTCCAGAACTCTTCTCTCACTCTGCTTGCACAATCTTGCGTTGGCGCATACACGCACACAATCGCCCACATTTGTATTCCAACTTTCAATCTTACCCACACAATTCTTGACTCAACTGATCCATACTCTCTTATGTTCTTCTTCCATCTTTTACTCACAACTATACACACTCCTTCTTTTGACCTCTCATTCTCACCTACTCCTGCACATATACCCCATCCATACTCCCATTTTCTCACATTCTCACCTCTCCATTTAGTTTCAGTTACCCCACATACATCAACTTTTGCACCCTCAAGCACCTGGACAATCTCTCTCTCTTTCACCTTATTATTCGCACCTCTTACATTCCATGTTCCGATTACCATGTCCTTTGTCCGGTCCTTGGTCGTCATCTTTTGGTCAGTCCTTGTCCGAGGCTTCTTGTTTATCTTTTTAGTTAGTTGTTTTCTGGGGAGGGGCACTAACCCTCCACCAACCCTTTTAGCCGCCTTGTAAAAAAAGAAGGGATACTGGGGGAATATTCTTGAAAAAAAACCCTACCCCCAGGGGAGGCACCTACACGATTCAAGGCCGGAATTCAGGGTCCTGCTAATACTCAACAGTGCAGGTGGACACCTCGATAATCTGCAGTGCGATGATGGAGATGTCCAGATCGAATTTCTGCACCCCAACACCACCTCCCTTATCCAGCCCCTTAACCAGGGTGTAATCCAGGCCTTCAAAGCCATTTACACCAGCAGATCCCTGCAACACGTCATTGAGCTGATAGACAGCGATTAAGATTTCTATCTGTTGCAGTATTGGCAAGACTTCACCATTGCAAATGCCCTCACAATCATTCATGGAGTCCTTTCAGACCTGAAGAAGACCATGAACTCCTACTGGATGAATATCTGGCCAGAGTGCTTTTCTCCTGATGAAATCCAGACTGAGGCAGTAGGCAAGGCTGAGGCACTGGTGTGAAACCTGGGTGGTAAGGGGTTTGAAGAAATGAGGGAGGTTGAAGTCAAAGAGCTCATGGACACTCATTCTACACTCCATACCAACACCAAGTCCGCTAGTGAGGAGGAGGAGGATGAACACATTGCTGACATGGCTCAGGAACAACATGGTCAAACCTTAGAAAACCTGTCTACCATTGTAAGGTTAATCAAGGACACCCTCTAATTATCCTACTCATGTGACCATTCCATGATGTGGGCACTCAGATTCAGGCAGGCATTGGAAAATGCTATGTTTCCATACAAGAACCTGCTTTACAGCATGACGAGGCAGCAGTTGCCCATCCAATGTTTTTTAAACCGTGGCGTCCCGTCGATGTGAGTCAACGTCCACTGCCAATCTCGTCGACGTCACTAAACGCAAATCAATTGCAAGGTCCCTAATTTGCACAATTTTCAATTTTCGCGAGTGATTTCAGGTATGTATACACGGGACACCTTGCTCTACAAGATGCCAGGCAGGGACAATGCCTTACCCAGCATGTCCTCCTCCCCCCCCCCCGCTGCATGCCATTGTCTCAGCAATTCACCTGTTATCAGTGACCTGGTCAGTAAAGCCATGTCATGCCACGGTACGAAATTCAGGGCCAGAGTGATTCCCCAATCGATGACAATGTGGAGGACAAACTTTACATAGCATTAGAGGAAGAACAGTCAGAAATGATGATCAGGTAATGTGGCAAAAAAAGGTCAGGTATGGTGATGAGTTACTGAGTGAAACAATGCTTATAATGCTTATATTACTGTTTGAAAACCAATATACTCTCGTACTACATATAAATTCGTACCTAGTAAATAAATAAATACCGTTTATGAGTGGTGTGAAATAGTTATCCTCCCATAGAACTCGTTTTCTTTGGAGCCAGCCTGTTAGAAAACACAGTAAGGTAAGGATGTACTCCTACCTGGATCGAGTATTATAAACCTCAGGTGAGCGATTTCTCTATGAATTTTCGATGTTTCTCACCAAAAGCGGAGGTTTGAGCCAGAAAATTTTTTTTTCCAAAAATGGTCGGGATTGGGGGGAGTCAGTGGTGGAAAAGTGGTCGGGATGGGGCGGGTTAAAATGGAGCCATGTCAACCTCTTGCAGCACAGCCAGCCACAGAAATTGAGCTGTCTCCACCTTCCACCCCAGCTGTCCCAGATGACCCTGATGATCCACCCTCACCCAGTGCCATCATCCTCTTGGAGCACAGCCACCCACAACACAGCCAGCCACAGAAATTGAGCTGCTTCCACCTTCCACCCCAGCTGTCCCAGATGACCCTGATGATCCGACCTCACCCAGTGCTTCTCAAGAGCTCAACTAGAGCTCATCCTGTAGTGCAGTACAGATTATGCATCACCCATCGTCCATCGTGTACTGCATGGCAAACTATCATCGTTATCATCATTGTCATTATAGGTGAGTACCCCATACAATAAAGCACACTATACTCTTCAGTACCCAGAAATGCTCGTGTATAATCATGTAATGTTTCTTTTAGGATGTATTAATGTGCCATTATGCATATACAAGTGTTATAGGTGGTTTATAGGTAAGAGGAATAACTAAGACATTGAAATCCATGAGTTCTGCAATGGGTTTGGGCTATTTGCAGAATTAAACATTCTTGGGGTATTCTGGTACATGACCCCCGCGGTTAGCAGGATGTGACTGTAATACCATGGTATGGTGATATACAACGGGTTGCTGTTTGCTCAGCTGACAGTTTTGTGATACAGAGGTATATTAATCCTCCATGCCCAGAGTAATCATGCAGTGTTGCCTAACAGAAATCTGGAAAAGTTCTAAACTTAATTTCAAAATGCGGTAAACTATAGGTGCACAGTTCAAAAGTTCATGCTAAAATGAATTTTAAAATGAGCTAGATCTAGAACAAAGCCTAAAGCCTGAATGTTTGCAGAACTGACAAAGTTCCTTGCTTGGGAAGTGAAATACGGTAATAACAGGTTACGTTTGGTTCACACAGGTTTCTGAACACAGAACATACAAGGAAGTTTGATACTGAATGTTTATATCGTTATCATATATAATCTCGTCAGTCTATAGAAATGTTCATATTCACATTGACACTTGCCTGCTTGATATCTCGCCAATCCACCCTCTCAAGTTAGTTTAAACTGCAGATTGACTAAACCGGTCTCATCGGCTTAAAATATCGTTCTTAATATCAGCGATCTGGGAATATGCTGTAATGTAATCCAGGGTTTAAACCAGGGATTGAGTTCAAAATCGAGACTTGATTTTGGGTCTAAGTGTTCCAGCCTTCTCTGCTTCAGTGGAATGCACATATAGTATTGGAGGGAAGACAACCGGAAGTAAATGTTGTAGGCTCAGTGATAAGACATTTGAGATGTTAATGTTCATTATAAATAATGGATATTTGTTGGAAGTACAAAAGTATTTGCATGCTTTGTGGGTGGAAAGCAATTGCATTTTAAACACTTTCACTATCCGAACCCCCCTGCAGCCAGCAGAACCCTCCGATTTTCCCCCCACCCTGCTTTCCCTTCCTCCTCCTTTGCCACTCGCTCAACTTTTTTCTTTTCCGATACTTTTTTCACCCTGAAATATTTGGACTAATGGATTTGTTTTCATAAACCAACAGGTGACGACTCAGGGCCGAATAAGGGACATGGTATGGATTGCGATATGGAAGGAAAGAGGCGCGAATGATGAGGTGAGAGAGAGAGTGTCCAGGCACTTGAGGGTACAAAAGTGGGTGTATGTGGGAAAACCGAGACTAAATGTAGAGGTGAGAGTGTGAGAGAATGGGAATTTGGATGGGGTATATGTGTGGGAGGAGGTGAAAATGAGAGGGAAAAGGAGTGTGTATTGTTGTGTGCAAGAGATGGAAGGAGAATATAAGAGAGTATAGATCAGTTAGCTCAAAGATTGTGTGGGCAGGATTGAAATCTGGACTACAAATGTGGGCGATTGTGTGTGTGTACACACCACACAAGATCATGCAAGTCGTGAAGGAAGAGTTCTGGAAAAATGTGGAAGTGTCCATGGAAAAGTCTGAAAGGAATGAGAGTGTTTTTGTTTGGAGATATGAATAGAAAAGTAGGGAATGTGAAGGTGGATGGAGTAGTTAGTGAGTAGAGTGTGCCTGCAGAAGCGGATGAGAATGGCAGTGTTCTAGTTGACATTTGTGCCGTGAGGGGGTTGGTGATAGTCAATACCCTCTTTAGACACAAAATGATCCGCAGATAAATGTGGTGTGTGATGAGAAGAGTGGGTGGTGAACTCAACAGACGGAAGGCACTGACTGATATTGTGTGTGTGGATGATAGAATGAGAAGGTGCGTATTGGAAACAAAAGCATATAGAGGTAGGGGAAGTGGACTTACTGATCACCACTTGGTAGTGGTGAAAGTCAAGGTTCAAATGAAATGGAGCAATAGAAGAAAGGAAGGACAGGAGGGGGTGATTCATATAAGGATGGTAGAAAGGTTGCAAAAGGATGGAAAAAACGCAGAATATAAGAGAGAAGTGGAGGAGCGATTGGGTAAATATGATCTGGAGCAGATGGGAGACGGGGAAGGTGTGTGCAAGGTATTTACAGAAGAATTCTTTACAGCATGTGAGGTGGTGTGTGGGGTGAAGAGAAGGTGAAAGGGGTTGCAAGGAACAGCATGGTGGAATGAAGACGTGAAATTGGCTGTGGCATAATAGAAGAAAGTAAACAGTAAGTGGATGAGGAACATGGGCGTGGAGGAAGTTGTCAGATGGAGGAAAGAGTTGTATGTAGAGAGGAAGAGGTGAAAAAATAAATAAGAGAAAGTATGAAGAGTGGATGAGGAATTTGGAGAGAATCTGAGTGTAAAGTGGAGGGAATGTAAGAAAACGTTCTGGAAAGAGGTAAAGAGAGTTAGACGGGATGATAATGGAGATAGTTGGGAAGTGATATATAATAATGGTAGATTGCTAGTAGATTGGCGAAGGGAGCAAAAATGAGCAGATGGGGAGCACATTTAAGCAATTGTTGACCAAAAAGAATGAAAGCAATAAGATGGAGAGTACAGTTTAAGGAATTGTTGAACATACAGAATGAAAGTAATGCGAGTATAACTAACTAAGGAATGGCTGGAAAAAGAAGGGATGTGAGAAGAGAGGAAGAAACCAGTAGGAAGGAAGTTGTGGAAACAACGAAGAAAGTCAAAATGGGGAAAGCCCCAGCAATTGATGCAGTGTGTGGTGAAATGCTGAAGCAGGGGGGAGAGATAGTAATAGAATGGATGTGGAAGATGTGCAGATTGGCCTGGAAGGAAGGTAAAGTCCCGGAGGATTGGAAGTCAGATATAATTATTCCCCTGCATAAAGAACAGGGGGCAAAAAGAAGTGTGTGGTAATCATAGGGGTATGTGTCTTCTTAATGCAATAGGAAAAATTTATGGTAGGATACTTACTGAGATAGTTAGAGAAATAACAGAGGAATTAGTTGAAGATGAACAGGGAGGTTTTAGGAAAGGAAGAGGTTGTGTAGATCGGATATTCATTCTTAGGTCTTTTGTGGAAAAGTTTCAAGAGAAGGGAAAGAAATTGTATGCGGTCTTCAGGTTTGGAGAAATCATATGACAGGGTGGATAGACATGAAATATGGAAAATATTGTTACGTCCCCACTCCCACAGGCTCCAACAGCAGTAGTTCAGTACAGGAAGGACGTTGCCCAGTGAGATGTTCTTCCTAGGTCAGCCTTTAGCTGTACAGTACACACGATCAGCTGAGGTGAAAATAAACACTGGCTCCTTAAAGTTTACTGTCTTTTTTTTCAAGTAATTCCACTTAATTCTTTCCAACTTCACTGTTCTCACAAGCACTGGAGCTATACAGACTCTACTAACTGCTATTACACTAAATGCTGAACAACACTTCACAGCTATTACACGTAATGCTTGACACTTTCCCAAGTTCCAATGATATACAAACTTCAATAACCCGTCACTGTTTGCCACTGTTTTTACAAGTACCGGAAGTTTACAATCTTCACTGACACTGACTTCACAAACTTCTCTAACAGCACTGCACTACACTCAAACTGAACCAAAACCGACTGCACTTCACACAAACTGACCTGAAACCCGATTGAACTCCAAATAGTCTCTACCCCGTCTTATATAAGCTTACATTATTCTAGTAATTTCGAGTATATTCTCGATGGACAACAGTTGCCAATTCAGAGACAACCAAAACATGCCAAATTAAAGCTGTCTTACATAATATAACATTCTAAATCATTTACCATACGAACTTAAATTACATAATTCAACAAGCAATCACTTAAATAAAACATTATAAAGAAAAAAGGCATAAAAATTAATGCATGACCTACGAAATAACTTCGGTCTCAAACAGCAGGCAAACTGGCAACTCACTCTTACCGGAACCAGCCTACCGCAAACACCAGGAAACGTCGAGAAAGACCTTGGCACCTAAATGGCAAATTTCGCTTCATAACAGTATTAAAATAAATGGAGTAAATGGGAAGTTGTTGAGTGTTGTGAAGAGTGTGTATGAGGGTCTAAGTGTGCAGTGCGTGTCGACAATGAACTGAGTGAAGTTTTCTTTTTGAAGGTTGGATTGAAACGGGGATGTGTCATGCCTCCATGGCCTCCATGGTTTTTCAGTCTGTATATGAATGGGGTTAAAAAAAGAGATACTTGGTAGGGCAGTGAATGTTGGAGCAGCCCTAATGAGAGAGGGCAGTGTTTGGTAACTCCTGGTACTGTTGTTAAGTGAAGATGAAGGGGAGCTGCAATGCTTGATGAATGAGATTGGGAGAGTGTGTAAAAAATGGAATTTAAAGGTGAATGTAGGGAAGGGTAAAGTTACGGTCTTCAAGAGAAATGAAGACACTGAATGTACAGTGAGGTTGGACAAGGAGGAAATGGAAAATGTGAGTTTGTTTAAGTACTTGGGCAGTGTGATGAGTAAGGTTGAAAGTTTAGAGGGTGAAGTGCTTGAAAAGGTACAACAAGGAAGAAAGGTTGCTGGTTCTTTGAATGCAGTGATAAGAAACAGGGAAGTGAGCATGGAAGTAAAAAAGTCGCAGCATGGCGGTATTGCGATACCAATTATAATGTATGAAAGTGAGGCTTGGACCTGGTTGGAGGGACACAAGTCAAAAGTAAGAGCAGTGGAAATGAGTAATTTGACAGGAGCATCTGGAGTCACTTGGAGAGACTGACTGACAAATGAGGAAGTGAAGGAGCGTTGTGGTGTGAATGTGGATGTAATTGAAAACATTAGAAGAAATACATTGAGGTGGTTTAGCCACATGGAGAGGATGGAGAGTGAAAGACTGACGAGAAGAGTGTATGTGATTGAAGTGGAGGCGTGGAGAGGGAAGGTGAGGCCTAGGATGAGATGGAGTGATGAAGTGGAGAGGTATATAAGAGAAGGGGGTGTGAGGTGGAAGCGGGGCAGTGAAATAGCGGGAGAACAGGGCAACGTGGAGGCGAATTCTTTGTGACCACCCCATACGGGATTAACACGTCTGGCAGTAGTTAGATTGTAGATAGAAAGCTGAGACTTTGTAGAATAAGATGACAGCCAAAAGAAAATGATGTTGCATACAGCAAAATAGTTATGACGAGTACAGTTTTTAAGAGTGCATAAAAATTATTATATCAAATCTGTGCATTTCATTTTTTTTCTGCTCTGATAATTTTCACCCTGAAATATTTGGATTGTCGGATTTTTTTTTATACCGCTAGAAAGGTAAGACTTTGCAGAATAAGATGAGAGGAAATAGAAAGTGAGATTGCATTAAGTTAAATAGTTATGACGAGTACAAGCTGAAAGCGCATAAGAATGTGTATACAACTTTTTAGCACTTTTTGTTTACGTTTTCGAATTTTCCCATGAATGAAAATAGTACCACTGAACTGGAAATTCTATCAGGCTATTATGAGACCAAAGTTCAGGACACTAGACGCAATTCCTGACTTATGGTGAATATTTTTTTGCTTGGACGTGGATCAGCGTGTAAAGAGCTGGTTGGATATTTTTAGGTTGGACACGGATCCTTGTCCAAAGATCGCGAAAGTGTTAATGTTATACATACTAAAGCAATACTTTATTTCTCCAAAGTTATAGTTTTCATGCATTACATGAAGCTATACAAAAATCTTATTTCAGTTTCCATTCATTTGTTCTTCTTGGCCCATATTACGTGACATTGAAATCACATATTTTGTTTCATGTGAAAACGTTATTAAAAAGATATCTATAAAACCCTGAAGATTAACCCATACCCTCCCGGTTTTTTCGGGCCCCCCACCCGCTGAAAACCCGATTAATTTTCGAATTATTTTTTTTGCACAAACATTCCCTTTTGGTGAGAAACTAATGAAAATCACCAAGAAAGTTGCGCCTGTCACCTCTAAGTGCTCCTACGGTGGGCCCCCCTTCACCTCAGCCAGGTGTTTTGTGGCCGGGCCCCGCAAAATTTGAAAATGTGCATGCAATGAGCCTTGCAAATTGCGAATCGTACGGCGTATGATGGGGGGTCCACGGCAGCTATCATATACTGTCATACAACGTACAATGTCGGGAGGGAATGGGTTGAAACTGGGATGTGCTTAATAAATCTACTAGAGACTTGACTTAGTATGATGTGTTGTGTTTTTATTGTAGTTCGTCGACTAGGAAAAAACAAAATATATCTACTCTTATACTAAGGATAAGTTTGATATTCCAGTTCCAAATACTAGCACTGGTCACGAAGTCATTTACCACCATATGACTTTGCAGTAATAAGCTAACCTATAACTAGAAACTTTTTTTTTTTTTAATGAAGAGTATTTAAGGAATGCATTCATGAATACTTTCACAAAGTATTCATATTCACATTTGAGTTCACACTATTTCTTTTTTTTTTTATTTGTAGTCATAGTCTTGGGAATCAGAATTATATGTACTTGAATTTAAATGCCTAACTTTTGTTTTCACTCCATCTCTGTTTGTAAATCATTAAGGCTACAATGGTAATAGTCCAAATGAGGTCCACTTCAGAATCGGAGCTCTCTTTAGATGGAAAATCTGCAACAATTGTACTTGAACTGCTATAGTTTGGGCGAAACTAATATGAGGAAGCGAATTCCAAAGAGAAGCAGCTCAGGGAATAAAGGAATCCCAATAGGCAGAGGTTATGCAATATGGCAGTGTGACAGACAAATCATCAGTGCCACCATATGCTTGGGTAGCACAGGATATGGCCTGAAAGGTGGCACAGTGGATACAACTTCGTCTCGGCACTTACTGTAAAATTGTTTGTAAAATGATGCATGGGAGGCAACATTCCTTCTTATCCTTTTCTGTATCTTCCTACTTTCTCTATACTCATTTCAAAGCCAAAGGTGGCTGTTGTGTATATATACGCAACGACTTATCTTGCTCTAGTGTTCCTGAACTCGATTCTTCTGAATTCTTTACACTCTGGCTTCAGCTTTCCTGTCATTCTCTGACTAAATATATCTGTGCTGTTTACTTATCTCCTAATTCTAATGACTATCAAAAATTCTTCGACTATCTTACTTCTACGATGGAACACATTCTATCCATTTCTCCTTTCTCAGAAATCTCCATTCTAGGAGATTTCGATGTTCACCACCACCTTTGGCTCTCCTCTCTTTTCACTGATCCACCTGGTGAACAAGCCTACATCTTTTCTATCCTTAATGACCTAGAGCAGCTTGTACAGCACCCTACCCGTATCCTTGACCGCCTTGGAGAGAGCTCCAACATACTTGACCTCTTCCTCTCAACTAATCCTTCGGCTTACTCTGTAAATCTTTTCTCTCTGTTGGGCTCCTCCAATCACAACCTTATCACCTTAACCTGTCCTATCACTCCGGCACGGCCTGTGGACCTTCCAGCTAAACGTCGTCTGTGGCATTTTGGAGCCGCGGACTTGGAGGCCCTCAGGCAGTACTTCTTTGACTTTCCCTGGAATGATTATTGCTTCCATGGCCGTGAGACATCTGAGTGTGCCTTGCGCATTACGGAGGTTATTCTCTCGGGCATGGAAGCATACATTCCTTTGTCATATCCTTTGACTAACGCAAGAAAGCCTAGGTTTAATCACGCTTGTTCTAATGCTGTCCGCAACAAGGAGAGGGCCTACAAAAGGTACCGGAGTCAACCCACCGCTGAATCACATCATCTTTACGTTTCTGCCTGGAATCGTGCTAAGTCTGTTCTTCGCTCTGCTAAAAATAATTTCATCCATACTAAATGCTCTCAACTCTCCAACTCGAATTCTTCCCACTCCTTCTGGCACCTTGCCAAAAACCTTTCTAACAACTTTACCGCATCATCCTTCCCTCCTCTTTTCGACTCTGATGGTTCTGTAGCTATTTCTTCTACTGATAAAGCAGATCTCTTCGCACAGTCTTTCTCCTCCAATTCCACCTTAGACGATTCCGGTGCAGTTCCTCCATCACTTCCCCCCTCTGACTTCCTCATGGCTGACATTAAAATTTCTTCAGCTGATGTATTTTCTGCCATCACTGGCCTCAGTACTAACAAGGCATATGGGCCTGATGGGGTCCCTCCTGTTGTTCTCAAGAACTGTGCTTCTGTGCTTACACCCTGCCTAGGCAAACTCTTCCACCTTTGTCTGTCAACTTGTACCTTTCCTTCTTGCTGGAAGTTTGCTCTCATTCAGCCAGTCCCAAAGAAGGGTGACCACTCCCAACCCTCCAACTATCGTCCAATTGCTTTAACGTCCTGTATTTCAAAAGTTTTTGAGTCAATTCTCAATAGAAAAATTTTAAGGCATCTTTCCTATCACAACCTTTTTTCTGATCATCACTACGGGTTCCGTAGGGACGCTCCATTGGCGATCTTCTCACCTACCTTTCAGACTCCTGGTCATCCTCATTTCGGGACTTTGGCGAAAGATTTGCCGTTGCACTTGACATCTCAAAGGCTTTCGATCGAGTCTGGCATAAGTCTTTAATTTCCAAACTGCCCTCCTACAGTTTCTATCTTTCAATCTGTGCCTTCATCGCTAGCTTCCTTTCTGGTCGTTCTATAGCCACTGTTGTAGACGGCCATCGTTCTTCTCCTAGATCTATCAACAGTGGTGTTCCTCAGGGCTCTGTCCTATCACCAACTCTCTTCCTTTTATTCATCAATGATCTAAGCTGTACATCTAACCCTATCCACTCATACGCTGATGACTCCACCCTTCACCTTTCCATTTGGTTCCCGCAACGCCCATCTCAGCAGTTACTTCAACAAGCAAGGGATGAGGCTATGGCACACCTAATGTCTGACTTGGGTCATATCTCTGACTGGGGTAAAAATAATATGGTTGTTTTTAA
Source organism: Coenobita brevimanus (assembly GCF_032717465.1). NCBI lineage: Eukaryota > Metazoa > Arthropoda > Malacostraca > Decapoda > Coenobitidae > Coenobita > Coenobita brevimanus. The sequence continues at coordinate 15,582,728 of NC_137066.1, forward strand.
TGCATCTAAGACTCAGTTCTTACACCTATCAACCCGACAAAATCTTCCACAGGTATACCCACTAATGTTTAATAATATTCAGCTTAATCCTGCATCATCCTTGAACATGCTTGGGGTTTCATTTACTCGGGACTTATCTTGGAAAGATCATATTACATCTCTTGTAAAATCTGCTTCCAAGAGATTGGGTGTGCTAAGCCAACTCCACTCTTTCTTTACCCCGCACAATTGTTGACTCTATACAGGGGTTTTATCCACCCCTGTGTGGAGTACAACTCTCATGTGTGGGGAGGCTTCCCACAAACAGCTCTTCTCAATAGGGTGGAGTCAAAGGCTTTTCGTCTCATTAACTCTCCTCCTCTTACCGACTTCCTTCAACTTCTGCCTCTTCGCCGCACTGTTGCATCTTTATCTCTTTTCTATCGCTACTTTAATGGTCACTGCTCCTCTGAATTGTCTGCTTGCATTCCTCCACCTGTACGACGGGCGAGTAGCACCTGTCTGGCAGCAAACTCTCATCCCTTTTCTGTCCAACTCTCTAATGGAAGAGTTAACCGTTACTCCCAGTCTTTCATTTATGCAACAGGTCAGCTCTGGAACTGTCTCCCTCTGTCTGTATTTCCTGCTGCCTATGATCTCCAGTCTTTCAAACGCACTGTGTCCAGGCATCTCAAAATGATCGGATCTTGAATTTGGCTCTCTATTGTATTTTGTTTTTCTCTTGGAGGGAACTGTTACTGCGGGCTCATGGCCTTTGGTTCCTTCTTCCTCGCATAAAAAAAAAAAATCTGTAGGAGAGATAGTTCGTTCGTAATTGTGGGGTCATTGATAATTTATATAGTTTTGTTCTCATTTATGTCCAGCTGTTTTAGTGCAATTTTCTCACATCTACTCCACTAGGGTCAGCAATATTAGTACTGAGACGGCACATGACTCCTGAATAATTTAAGGGTTCTGTATGATAATCCAAGTTTCTTCAAGGCAGTTTTAGCAAGTGCTCTAACATGAGAGGTCCAACTGAGGGCACTGTTCCCTTAACGTGCCGCTGGTGTCATTTGACATCTGCAAAAATCAGTGATAAGAAACATGGAAGTGAGCATGGAAGTGAAAAAGTTACTACATGACAGTATTGTGATACTAACTCTAACGTATGGAAGTGAAGCTTGGACGTTGTTGGAAGGACACAAGTCAAGAGTGAGAGCAGTGGAAATGAGTTATTTAAGAGGAGCCTGTGGAGTCACATGGAGAGACAGGCTGACGAATGAGGATATAAAGGAGCGTTGTGGTGTGGATGTGGATGTGATAGGAAGCGTTATGAGGAACACACTGGGGTGGTTTGGCCATATGGGGAGGATGGAGGGTGAAAGACTGACGATGAGAGTGTATGTGAGTGAGGTGGAGGGGGGAAGAGGGAGGGGAAGGCCGAGGATGAGATGGAAGGATGGGGTGGAGAGGTATATGAGAGAGGGGTGTGTGAGTTGGGAGCAGGGCAGTGAAATGGCGGGGGACAGGACGACTTGGAGACAATTTGTTTGTGGCCACCCCAAACGGGATTGTGGCGTCTGGCAATAGATAGATAGATAGAACAATCAGTGCCGGTGGTTTCTATTCAGGACGTTATGTGAAAAACTGCAAAACATTCTGGGACAGAAACTGTGCTCTTTGACATGTTTACACGACCCATCTTAACCCACACCAAACATCTGACCTGTCAGTCTTATACGTGATTTCTGTGTGGTAGAACCCTTTCCTCATGCTCACTCCCAGCCCACGCCCCATCTTATTACCAGCCTGTACACTCCAACTATGGCCTTACTTCCCCTTAAAAAGGGTGGAACTCTTCCTTATAGGTGAGGAAAGTGATGAAAACCACCTGTCATCAGGGAAAGAGTATAGGGGTAGCATTGATGAACCCAACACTGATGCGGATGAGTGGTAATTATCACCATCAGAAGTCTGTGATGATGATGATGATGATGATGATGATGTGACATCTTGTGTGAAGACTGGCCTTACAGCCACCAAGAATGGGTAGTGAAGCAGTTGTTCACCACCCATCATGATGAGTGAGAGGCAAGTACATCACGAGATGATGGCACCAATGTCTCATCCCTCCCCTCATCTCCATTGCCTCCTACCACCTGCCATTACATAGCCTGCCTCACTGCCACACCCCTTGCCAGCTCCTTGGCCTTCCTTTGTAACCGGTGGAATCGCCAGCAGACTTGGGACTCGCCAGGACAGGAGATGGCAGCCCAGATAGTTGTGGGATAATGTACTTTTCTCACCATCTCAGCCGACTTACTTCCATTCCGAACAGAACGGACTCATCAGCCCAGGATGTACAACTTTGATAAGTCCAACTCCAGTGTTCAGGACATGACAGGACTGATGACAAGGAGCAGGATTGTGTTTTTTCCTGCTGTTCTTTGACTTTGAGTCGCACATCACGACACAGACTAACCCAGAAGCAGGACATTACTTGACTTATGGGACATGAACATGGACTGATGTTACTGTGTCTTCTTTAAATGTGTTCTTGGCACTGACATTGTTGATAGCCCTGGCGAAGAAACATGCAATTGCTGACTACTGGACAACAGAGGTCCTGACACATTTTACTGTATTTGGCAGGCACATGTCTTGCAACGTGCACCTGAACATTCCACGGTACCTTCATTCCTCAGACAACTTATAGACAGAACTCATGGTCTGCAAAAAACTTGGCCTGTTCTGGAAGACCTAAAAGCCAAAAGAAAATGGCATTATAGGGCCTTCCAAAAGCTTGTGATTTATGAATCGTTTTTTTTTTTTTCTCCATGGATATCTTTTATTTTGCCAGTATATTCCATTTAAACACAATCTTTTTTGCATCAACATATTTGTGCTGTGCGATTGTAAGATGGGTGTTGTCTGACATGATAATATACACCTGAGTAACAACTAAAATCCTCATTGTGATTATCTTGGGATTTCTGGTGGAATAGTAGAGAAAGTTATGGAAACAGGAGAAGAAGCCTGTGGAGAAAGAACAGAAGTGTGACTGTTGCCATTGTTTCATTATCTGGTGAGGTGGATGGTGGAACCCATATGTCAAGTATGCGAGATGGTGGTGGTGTGCTGGGTGTGTGGAATGGGCCATCGTAGGGGTGCTGGAGAGGGTTAGGGTGAGGCTGCTGAACCATTGCTGCTGGGCCATGGCTGGGGCCAGGACTACAGGGATTTGGGCTGGGTCTGGGGTCGGGGCTGCTGAGGCCCGGGCTGCAAGGGTCAGGGCAGCTGGGGCTGGCACTGCCGTGGCGGGAGATGCTGGGGCCAGGGATGCTAGGGCCAGGGCTGGGGCTGCTGGACCATGGCTGTGGCTGCTTGGCCATGGCTGGGGTTGTTGAGGCACGGCTGGAGCCACTGGGGCACGGCTGGAGCTGCTGGGCCAGGGCTGGGGCCACTGGGCCAGGGATGGTGCTGCTGGGCCAAGGCTGGGGCCACTGGGCCAAGGCTGGTGCTGGTGAGCCAGGACTGAGGCCACTGGGCTGGGTTGGTGCTGCTGGGCCATGGCTGAGGCTGCTGGCCCATGGCTGGGGTTGTTGGGGCAGGGCTGGAGCAACTGGGTCAGGGCTGGGGCCACTGGGCCAGGGCTAGAGCTGCTGGGCCAGGGATGGGGCTGCAAGGCCAGGGATGGGTTGCTGGGCCAGGGATGTGGCCACTGGACCATGGCTGGGGCTGATGGGTAATGGCTGGAGCAGGGCTGGAGCCACTGGACTAGGGCTGGGGCCACTGGGCCTGGGCTGGTGCTACTGGGCTAAGGCTGGGAATGCAGGGGGCAGGACCACTGAGGCCTGGGTGGCTGGGGCCTGGGTGGCTTGGGCTTGGCCGGGTAAGTCCGGGTTGCCTGATATTGTCCATTTTGTGTGATAGCTCTGGGAGTCTCCAATGTGGCAGAACGTGTGTCCTGCTGCCACAAAGGACAATATCAATCTCTCTGTTGTAGAGTCTCGCTTGTATATCATGGAAGCAGTACAACTTACCGTATGTTACAAGGGTACGTTGTGAGAGAGAGATACCACATTGTTTGGCCTAGTGTGTGACAGAGTATAGTCAGCTGATGTACAGGTAGTGATGATGGCTGCCTGTGATGATGGAGAGATATTGCTGGAGAAGCTGGAACTGGTGCTGCTGAGGAGACTGGAGCTGGTGCTGGTGAGCTATGTTGGCGCTCACCCTGGTATGGCTTCCCCGGCTCTGCTGTTGGCAAAAGAGCATAGCCCCAGGGTTCCCCCCTGCCGTCGATGCCCAGAATATGCATATGTTGTCTCCGCTGTATAACTTTTTTCGAAAGTTTCAGTACTCCAGTTGTTGTTTCATATTGTTTCTCTTTTGGAGTTTGTGCATGGAAATATTCATTCTCGTTGGTTATTGTACATACAACGTACACACTACAGCATACAACAATTTTCACCCACACTTGCTCTCCACTACCACTGTGACGCTAATCTTATCTCCCTATGGTCAGCTCTGTCCATGCTACCCCTTTTACCCTTCAACAAATATTACTGCACTTTTATCGTGACACAGCCCTCAAATAGAAACATCCCCTCATTTTTCCAAGTATAGTATACTATCCGCACAATGTTTTCAATTTTATGATTCATAAAAGAAATCATACGCTTATCAAATTTCCACTGACAGTAAAAAAAAAAAATCGCTCTCAAATTAGGTACGTCGTGCACTGAATTTATTCATAATACGATATTATATTCATTACCAACTCTTTCTGCAAAAAAGAAGACGTTTAGCAACAGATAATAACATCTCTTACTTCGAGTGCACCGGCTGACAGCAGATATATACGGTATATATCTCTCTCTCTCTCTCTCTCTCTCTCTCTCTCTCTCTCTATATATATATATATATATATCTATATATATATAGATAGATTATAGATATATATATCTATATATATATCTATCTATATATATATATCTATATCTATATATATCTATATATTGATGAATCGTGGTGATTCATACCATGGGTTTAGGAGGTTCAAAATCACATAAGCAGGTATGATAAACATTAATACGAAATTTAAAAAAAATCAAAATTTGAAATATTTATCGCTCTGAATGTAATGCAGGAATCAGACAATATCTGTCTCACAGTAAACTGGATGTACAGTATTGAGTTTTCTTAACATAAAACAAGACAATGTTAGCTTCTCCATTTTCAGTGATCTTAGATAAGTCTTGATTTAATTTAGAGCTATCAAACATTGTGAATGAGTGGTTAAGTGTAAAGAAACTGTGAAGCATTGAGGTATCTGCATATGAATGAATGGGATTATGGATGACAGACAAGAAATCTTTAATATGAATGAGGAATAGGGTTGGAGCCAGGACTGATTTTTGTTGTACACCGGCATTAACCTTAGATAGGTAATCTTGATTTTGGTACTATATTAGGTAACGTGGGGTCTGACGAACCCCACGGAAAAAAAATAAAAAAAAATACTTCCGTTTGAGATATTTCAAAATGCTTCAATACACAAATAATTCAACCCCTTATCTTTAAATAGGGCCAGAAAAAATAAAGTTTATTTGAAAAAAATATATATATTTTTTAAAGTTTATACAAAAATGATTAAATTTTAGGTATACAAATTTTAAAATTAAATCTTGCAAAATTGAAAAGTAATATCATGATTCCTTGGGTGGTCTGCAGTAGACCGATGTTGGGACCTTCTATACACAAAAGGAGAAAGACAGCAAATTGAAATAAAAAAATCACAAGAGGGCTCAACTGACGTTACATTATAGGTAACCTTGGGTCTAACATACCCCAATGGCTCTATAGAGCAAAATCAGAGCCAGGTACAGCTATGACCCCGTCATCCCCATGAAGGGCATCACTAGGCAGGAAGGTAATGAGACGGACAGATCTGTAGACCTTATGCTCATATTTTTAAAAATTAAATTTCGGGGACTGGGGTTTCTGAGACCCCACATTACCTATCTAGGGTTAATCGAGTAGGAACAGGAATATGCATTATCCATCTTTACTCTCACTTTCTATTGCTGCAATATAAAGAGATTAGTGGGACAAAAAAAGATAGTCTGTAGAAAGGTAGAAAGGGAGTTTGTATAATGGAACAGCACCATTCTGTCAAAAGCTTTTGAAATATCAGTTGCTATTGCATGGGTTTCTCCAAGCTGGTCAGTTGACTGATAAATTGTATGATTAATATGAGTGAGTATATCGACAGTGGATCTATCGTGGTGAATACCGTACTCTCTGTCACTAAATTTGTGGGATTCAAGACACTTAACAAAGTGCCTATTAAAAACAGTCTCAAATACTTTGCCCAGACAAGATATGATAACAATGGGTATGTAGCTGGAGTGATTAGAGGAACTTCCTTTCCTCTGAAGTGGGTGTATGTTGACTTCTTTCCAAGAATTAGGGAATGAAAAAGTACGAATGCATAGTCGTAATGATTTAGCTAGAACAGGATCAAGTTCTTGGGAACATTTTAAAAAACTTTTGAAGGAATTCCTTCTAGACTGAGTTTGTTGGTTGGTAATTTGTCTAGGATAGATTTTACATATCTAGTTTGTATCTCTAGTAGAGCAGTTTGGGGGAATCATGCTCGAACACAGGAATATTCTGACTGACTTACTATAATGTAGAATTTGTCAGACCTGATGGCAAGAGTGTTAGCTTTTCCATGAGACTCATGTACAGTGTTTCCATCAGAAGGTTTTAATGGGGCATTGGGTGACGATTTGTCAAAATTACTATCTACAGAAATGAGAGTCAACCAAAATATTCTATTGTCACGAGGAATATTAATACTTTGGATGCTTGGTTGTGAAGAAAGGTTTTGTGAGATTTATTACTGCTTTGCTTGGTTTCTGACATTTTTGGGTGACTGAGGGATTCTGTAGTTCTGAAATTTAAGTAAGAGTTGTATGCTAAAATCTTTTGGTCGCCGCCCTAGTAAAATTACAGTTGAACCATTCTGAGCAGTCATATTTTTAGTAAAATTGTCAGCACATGAATAATTCCTTACAGACTTGTATTAAGTTTTTAATATGGGACAGGGTAGAATTAATGTCAGTGAAAAATAAAAACTCCTATGCAGTATCAGCTAGATAATCTCTGAGCTCATTCTAGCCTGCCCTATCGAAGGTGCCATTTGGTCACTTTGAGTGCTCCAAAAAGGGGATGTTTACGGGACCTTACGAATGAGGCTTTGATGAGATTGTGATCAGAGGATCCAAGTGGTGATGTCAGTACTTCTAACCAGTATTAGTCTGGGTTATTAGTCAGGAATAGGTCCAACAGATAGGCATTATGGTCAAAATTGTCTGGTGTTCTTGTTTTTTTTTTTTTTTTTATCAGTTGTGTGAGGTTAATGATTCTAAGAACAGCACTCATTCCATACTAGTGATGGTCCGAATATTTGCATTCACATTTGGAAATATTCGCATATTTTTTTCGATATTTGCATTTACATTCGCCTGTTGTCTGGCTAATATTTTATGATTATTAATAATGTAACTTAATTTATAAAGTTTATAGAAAATCAAATAAAGAGTTGAAATCATGAGTTGAATGAGCGTTCTAGGCTAATGCTGTCAATCAAGCAGCCGTACCAAGCTAGCTATGGCTTCTTGCTGCATCATGAAGTTTTGCCAGATTCCAAGAAAGTCTGGTTTTCTCAAAATTTTTTGCAAAATGACAGATTTTCAGAATTTCTCATTAAATAGTGGTTAAACTCCAGATTTTTAGTTCATAACCAGAAAAAGTACTATAAATCTCAAGAATTTCTGAGAGAGAGAGAGAGAGAGAGAGAGACAGACAGACAGACAGACAGACAGAGAGAAGGTCTGTCTGGCGTGATTTGTTCTGGGTCCGTTCGAAGTTCGTCCAGGAAGCGACTGATATCTCCCGGGGATTCATGTAAGAGTTGAGTCCTCGTTCCTCATCCTGGTAACATAAAAAAATCATAGATATTTGTTCATTCAATTTTGCTTGGCCGAAATCTTACATTGAAATTAATTCATTCAAAACAATAAGAGTAACTCACGTTTCTGTGTCATCAAACAGAATATTTGTATTCGCATTTGTATTCGTGAACATTGAAAATTTACATTCCCATTCGTATTCACACTCGCGAATGTTGAAAAACATGCATTTGGACCATCACTATTCCAGACCACTAACATCAGTCCCGGCAGAATGCAAAAATCATTATACATTATGGACGTTACAATCATCCACCACGGAAATTTCAGTAGTAACGGTGAGGATAAGGTTGGTCAACCTTGTGGATACAGAGTCAAATACGTTTGGTTCTGATGAGGCATTGGTCTATCTATCTATCTATATACCTAGGCTGCTTCCCCCAAGGAAAGGGAGGTAACCGAGACAGGACTACACACTCCCAATTTACTCATCCATTCAAACACATTCATTCATATCTTAGCCCCAAAGGGGAGAAGGGACAGATCCTCACCGCATCACACCGCACAAGGGTCAACTGCGCAGTGCAATCAGTGATATCCACAGCAGGGCCCGACAGCAGAGCTGGTTTACCCCTGCCACATCATAATAGACCCATCCCCTTACCCGCACCCGACCTGACTAGCTGATCAGACCAAATGCTGGAGAATATCCCCTCAAGGCTGCATCATCATTTATTCATTCACAATTTCTCTCCATTTATTTCTGTCACACACAGCCACTCTTCCTTGCTCAACAGACATCCCTCTCTCATCCAGCGCTCTCTTCACACTGTCCATCCATCCTGTTCGTGGTCTCCCTTTCAGCCTTACACCTCTCACATCAGACCTAGTTATCTTTTTCACCAATTGCTTATTATCCATTCTCTCCTTATGCCCAAACCATCACAACACCCTCTGCTCAACTCTACCAGCCATCTCCCGAACAACTCCAGTTCTCCTTTGCACTTCATCATTTCGCACTCGATCCATACGCGTCACTTCACACATACTCCTCAGACACCTCATCTCCATTACATTCAAACTTTTCTTTTCTGCTACACCCATATTCCATGTTTCAGCCCCATATAATGCAGTCGGTACCACAAGACCCTCATACAGCCTTCTTTTTACATCCATTCTAAGTGAACAAAATCTAAACACGTTTTTCATTCCTCCCAGCACCTTACCTACTTCATTCATTCTAAACTTCACTTCTGCATCTATTCTTCCATCCACAGCAACAGGTGACACTAAATATTTAAAACACTCTACCTCCTCAAGCAACTCACCATTCGAAACTATATTCATCCCCCTACCATCTACCAACCTCGTACACTTCATCAGTTTACTCATATTCTCATTTACTTTCAATTTCCTCCTTTCACACACCCTTCCAAACTCCTCTACCAACTGTCTCAATCTCTCCCCTGAATCAGCCACCAGTGCAGTATCATCTGCAAACAGCAGCTGCTTCAGATCCACTCTCCACCATCAACATTCACCAGACTCAGACCTCCACCTAAAACTCTTGCATTCACCTCCCTTACAACACCATCCATATATATATTAAACAACCAAGGCGACATCACACATCCCTGTTGCAGCCCCACTTTCACGGGAAACCAATCACTCACAGTATGTCCCACTCTTACACACGCTTTACTATTTACATAAAAACTTTTCACCCCTTTTAGTAGCCTACCATCAAGTCCATACAATCTTAAAACAGTCCACGAAGCTTCCCTATCAATTCTATCATACGCTTTCTCTAAATTCATGAATGCTCAAAACACATCCATGCCTTTCGCTAAATACTTTTCACACACTTGTCTCACAGCTAACACCTGATCCACGCATCCCCTCCCTCTCCTAAAGCCACACTGCTCATCACCAATCACACCCTCTGTACCCTCTCTAACCCTCATAATTAACACTCTACCATACACCCTACCTACAACACTCAACAGACTTATTCCCCTAAAGCTAGTTCATTCATACTTATCACCTTTGCCTTTATACAACGGGACCACACAAGCACTTGCCCAGTCCATTGGCACCATACCTTTCTCAAAGCACACATTCAACAGTCTTACTAACCAGTCAACAATAGTCACTCCACCACCCTTCAGGCATTCCACAGCACACCCATCCATATCTGCAGCTTTCCCTGTATTCATCTTTACTGACTTCTCCACTTCCTCCTTCATGATCAAAGAATCATTCAACTCTCCCAACACATTTATTCCTTGCATCCTTCCATCCACCACAATCTCAGCCACCCTTTCCTCCTCTACATTTAACAATCTTTGAAAATACTCTGCCCATCTCTTCCTCACTGCATCCATCTCAATTAACATCCTTCCATCCTCTGCTTTTACTCGCTCTTCCTTCCCAGACTCTCCCTTTCGCACCCTTCTCACCTCCTTCCAGAACATTATCTTATTCTGTTAAAAATTCTCAGTCAGTCGCCTACCCCACCTTTCATCTGCTGCCACTTTAGCATCACGCACAGCCCTTCTCGCCCTGTTCCTCTTTTCCTTATAACTCTCATATGACACCTCATCCTTCCTCTGTAGCCACACTTCATATGCATGTCTCTTCTCAGCCACAGCCATACTTACTTCCTCGCACCACCATTCACTTCCTTTTCTTACACAACCACCCACACATCTCACACCACACACATCTTCTGCATGCCCCACCACAGCACTCTTAAACAACTGCTATTCCTCCTCCACATTGCCATTTTCCTGATCTTTCACTGCATTCCACTCATCTTTCAATTTCTCCTTTTACTCTATCATTTTCTCTCCTTTATCCACCTCACTCACTTTCAAAACCTCCCTGCCACACCTAACCCTCCTAGCTCTCACCCATATCTTACCTACTCTTACCTTTCCCTCCACCAGGTAATGGTCAGACATACCTCCACCCTCCCCTCTCAGAACTCTCACATCCAACAATCTTCCTATTACATTCCTAGACACAACCACATAGTCCATCAATGCTTTATCCACAACCATTCCACCCTCCTGTCTCACCCATGTACACTTGTAAATATCTTTCTTCTTGAACAGCGTATTTCCAATCAACATCTCTCGCTCAACACACATCCCTATCATTCGCTCCCCATTTTCATTTCTTCCAGGCACACCATGCATACCAACTACACCAAAACTCTGCAGACACTCATCAACATCATTCCAGAGGGACTCTCTCTCTTCTTCATCCTTTTCACTACCAGGCCCATATGCACTCACAAACACCCACAACTTGCGTTCAAATTTCGCTTTCACCCACATCAGTCTCGATTACACTTCCTTCCATTCAATCACACACTGCTGCATTGGTGGGGGGGATAAACTATGCAGATGTAATGGATTATATTAAGGTAATTTAGTTTGTATAATGGGTAATGAAAATTAGTAGAAGTGAAACTGACAGTGTCAGTTGCATATTAAGATGTGACCCATTAGATCCCAGAGGTCCTATGTGAGGGATTTTGCTGGAAGGGCACTAAGCGTACCGCCCTCCGCCTGTCGGCTCATAGTCGCGAACTCATAGGTCCTTACTCATGTGTTCGCTTCTTTATTAAATTTTGACAATGCCCAGTTCCGTCCTATACTGAGGATGCTGGACGCAAATGGGTTAATATAGGATCAAGTACCACTCTTGTTATGAAAGGGTGTCTTTAGCGATAGTGATGTTTGTAAAAGTCGAACTAGTGTTACAACTGTCTGTGTGTCAGGATTTCTCTATGCACTTGGTAGAATCGACAGGAAATGATATAATACCAGCAATCCCTACTAAATACCCATCATGGCTGGGGCTGGCTTAGGTCGTGAAACTAATACACATCCACCAGTCCACCGTGCCCGTATAAACCATTTTCATTTACATCAAATGGCTGATCTGTTGTGATTTAGTGAAACTTGTTCTTTTGCACTTTAAACAGTGACAAAAAGTGAGTCTGAAATATCACTCAGCCTACTATGACTGTATAATCTGACTAGTCATGACCCAGAGAACAATAATAGCATAGAACAGGTATTCCTTATTAGGGTTCCGTAGAACCCTAGGGTTATGCAGACTGTCATCAGGGGTTCCGCAAGAAATTTATGAAATATAAAAAAATAAAAAATAAATAAACCGAAATATACAGAAGTTTTAATAAAAGTATGAACTGTATTTTCCAGTGTTTTTTCCTTAGTGAATCTCTCTCTCTCTCTCTCTCTCTCTCTCTCTCTCTCTCTCTCTCTCTCTCTCTCTCTCCAAGGCAGAGGATACATTACAGGAATTTGTGTAACCATCAATTTGATGAAATCCCTTGGGAATTCGTGAAATGAGTTTAAAGTTGGATGAGTTAAATAAGGTTAGGTTAATTTAGGCTGCAGTTAGGTTAGACTGGGATAATCTAGGTTATGTTTAAGTTAGGGTAGGCTAGGTTTGTTAGCTCACGTTAGGTTGGGTTAATTTAGATGAATGCTACGCTATGTTAAGCGTTATCTAAATTAACCTAGCCTAACCTAGCCTAACTTGGCCTAAACTTAACCTAGATTATCCCAGCCAAATCTAACCGCAGCCATAATTAACTTAACCTTATTAACCCCAACCATATTAAAATTCATTTCACGAATTCCCTAGGGATTTCATGAAATCACTGGTTACACAAATTCCCTGCAACATATATTGTATTATACTCGTCTGTGTGTGTATATATATATATATATATATATATATATATATATATATATATATATATATATATATATATATGTATATATATATATATATATATATATATATATATATATATATATATATATTTATATATATATATATATATATATATATATATATATATATATATATATATATATATATATATATATATAATCTCCTCAGCCGTTTGAGTGTCCACTGCAGGACCGGCCTATCCCAACCGATGTTGGGACGATACAGCCAATGTATCTCTACGAAGTGGCTTAGGATGTCTGGTAGAGATTGTATGTAGGGTGAGAAGTGCTTGTAAGTGTGACTGTAGTGTTGGAGTGGCTTTGGATGTGTGTGTAGTCTGTGAACCAAGTGTAATCGGCTTGCGCAAGCCGATTGGGTGCAAGCATACTTTACAGTATGCGACACTGGTTCAACCACAGCACCCTTTGTGTCCGCCAATGCAATACGTGGCCAGAAGAACGCTCCCAAAGTTTGTTACCTTGGTGGGGCGCGAGCCCTCGTTCTTCAGTGTATGAAAACGCACACTTTACCACTGTACCACAGAGGCTCCATATATATATATATATATATATATATATATATATATATATATATATATATATATATATATATATATATATATATAAATAACAGAACGGAGGAAGGAAAAACAAATGGGTAAAAAAAAATAATCCATACACCAGATTACTGGTGTCCTCTGTTCATAAAATATCTGTAACAGTTAGACTTGAACAGTTGTGGGTTGAAATTTGGAGGAAAACAACTCTGGGGAAGCGTGTTCCAGAAAGATGGACTTCGGGGAATGAAAGAATTCTGATAGGCAGAAGTTCTTCAATATGGTTGAGTGACATTCCAGTCATGAGCGCTACCAGATGCCCATGTAGCACGAGGGAAGGCATGGAGAGGTGGCACCATGGACGCAACTTTGTCTGAGCATTTGCCAAAAAAATATCTAAAATAATGCAAGGGAGGCAACATTCCTTCTTACTTGCAGGGGAGGTAGTTTATATGTAATGGCAGGGTTGTTAATGATTCTAACAGCTTTATTCTGAATTTTGTCTAGTTGTCTTAATGCAACCTCTCCACAACCATTCCACAAGGGTGAGCAATATTCAAGCTGAAAGCACACATGACTCTTATAAATTATAGCTAACTGCTCATCAGCGAAGAAGTTACGGACTCTGCACAATAATCCAAGTTTCTTTGAGGCGGTTTTAGCAAGTGATCTGACATGAGAGGTCCAGCAGAGGGCACTGTTAAGTGAGACACCAAGAATTTCAATACTTTTGGAGATGGGAATATTAGTAGCACTGAAGGTAATGTACGAATCTGGCAATATCTGTCTATTAGTAAACTGTATACATTTAGTTTTACTAGCATTAAAAGAGACAAGGTTGTTTTGTCCTCATTCACTGATTGTAGCTAGATCTTGATTTATGGAGATGGCTGTAATGAGTTGAGAGGTAGAGATATTAGATTTTGTGAATGGATGTCTGAGTGTGAATGAACTATGTAGTGTTGAGTCATCTGCATATGAGTGAATGGGACTGTGAGTGACAGATAAGAGATCATTAATATGAACCAGAAATAGGGTTGGCGCCAGAACTGATCCCTGCGGCACGCCGGCGTTAATTGAGTGGAAAATCGAATATACATAATCTACTTTTACTCTTATTTTCCTGTCACTAAGATAAGAAGAAATCAAAGGAACAAAAGACGTTTGTCCATAGCAAGGGAGTTTGGACAGCAGGGAACGGTGCCATACTCTGTCGAAAGCTTTAGAGATATCAAGAGCTACTGCATGAGTTTCTCCAAAAGGATCAATTGATTGATGGATGGTATGAGTTATGAGATTGAGTATGTCAATGGTGGATCTTTCGTGGCGAAAACCATATTGTTTATCACTAATTAAGTTGTTGGACTCAAGATGTTTAACAATATGCTTATTAATAAAAGTTTCAAATACCTTAGCAAGAGAAGATGTGAGAGCTATCGGTCTGTAATTGGAGGGGTCAGACGAACTTCCTTTCTTCGGAACTGGGTGGATATTGGCTTCTTTCCATGAATTTGGGAATAAAGAAGTATATATATATATATATATATATATATATATATATATATATATATATATATATATATATATATATATATATATATATATATATTGGCGGGCTTTATTTTCAAAGTGTGGAATTTCCTTGCTTGCACCCCCCTGAATTTGTCCCCTTGTTAAAAATTAAAAATGTGAAATATGAAAAATCGTTTGGATTGAATAATATTTACAGGACGCCCCCACTTTCCAAAGTTGATAATACTCTATGTTGTAGTATATGTCAGGCATTACTTTACATATAACTGTTGCTTTTTTCCATATTTTGCAGATGTATGCAAAGAAGCCCCATTAACTCGGATCTATAGTAGATAATATGAAAGGCCCTGATATCGGTAAGCTTTTAGGTACTTCATGTACCTCCATCGAAAGAAGAAGATGACAGTCCTCAAGGCTCTCTGTCAGTCTGTTCATGCCTCAGTGGCTCTGTGGGACAAAGCAAACATTCCCACACAGCAGGAGACCCATGCCATGAAGAAGCCGGAGGCTTTCTTTAATGAATGGACATGCTTCAAGAAGCACGCTTCCAGAGCCAGTGAGAGCCATAAAATCCAGGATGCTGAGTTCGTAGAGCGATTGGAAGTTCTCTTTGACACTGCGCATGGAGACGCCAAAAAGCTGGTCCGCTATTATGTGGACTGGGAGTTCCTTCAGCTACAGAGACAGAAGGGTCGTCCTGTATCAGTGGGTGGTGTGGACACCATCCATCTTCGTCACACAAAGAACAAAGCCAAGCAGGCAGAAGATAATGCAGAGAGGAAGAGAAGAGCTGAGGCTGTGTTGGAGGCCTCGAATTGCAGAGTTGTCCTGGCTTCTTCATCCTCCAGCAACACTTTTGAAAGCTAGGAGGAGGAGGAGGAGCCACCCAAACGAGCTAGTGGAGGAGTTCCATCCCATCTTAAGAGAAAGTGAGGCTTAAAAAATGCTGTGACTCCTCAGCTGTTCACTGCCTTGGACCAGACCCAAATGTCCACCAGGAAGGCAACATTTGTCCTAGCTGAGGCATCTGCAAGCTTTGGTTTGGACGTCTCTAACTACAACATGAATCGGAGTTCTGTTCACTGTCTTAGAAGAGAGAATCAAGTTCGATGTGTTCAAGAACTGATGGAACCTCTTCAGGGAGAATGTATTTCGACAGTCCACTAGGATGGCAAGATGATGGAGGACCTCACCTCTCGCAAGCATTCGACCGACTCCCAGTGACTGTGTCAGGACCTGGTGCTGAGCAACTGCTTGGAGTCCCCAAGGTTCCATCCTAAACTGGAGAAGTACAGGTTCAAGCTATAATGGAGTGCCTCAACAAGTGAAGGATTACAGAGTGGGTGAAGGCAGTGTTTTGACACAACAGCATCGAACACAGGTCAACGTGGGAGGAGCCTGCATTCTCACTGAGGCTAAACTGGAACGTGACCTATCGTACTTGGTGTGCAGACACCATGTTATAGACTTACTGCTTGCAGCTGCCTTTGAAGCTATGCTTGGATCTGCCTCAACTGATCCAGAGATGATGCTCTTCATGTGTTTTTGAGACCACCGGGTCTTCATCGACCAAAACCAGTTCCAACCATTGTTGCCAGATTGCTCAGGTTTGGTGACAGGGAGAGGGTTTCGAGGAATGCAGCCAAGATTAAAGGCACCAATGTATATGTAAACGAAGACCTATGTGAAACTTCTCGCAAGAAAAGAATGGAACAATTACCAGCCCTCAAAGAAGCCAGAGCTAAAGGTATGGTGGCATATTTCAATTACACCACACTTGTAATAAAGCACAGAACATCTCTTCCCTCTACTTCGTAGTACAGGACACCAACCCTCTCATGAAACCTTGCCTCCCTCAACTGATCCTTCTCATTTAGTGGTGTCCACACCCTTCTGTCCACCCTCAGACGAGTCCTCCAGGAAGGGGGGCTCAAAAAAGGGTAAGTGTACCAGTACGGATCGCCTCACTCGCTCTCAGACCGAGTAACGATCAGTAAAACTTCTGCATCTTTATCATGGATGTGGATGATCTAGTAAATATTTTCCAATTCTCATGAGTTGAGGACTTAAATTCTTTGTTTTCTGACATCAGTGTAAACAACGTATCTATTGATATTTTAGATAACATGTTATGATCCTATACCTAGTAATGACACTAGAGATATAGACGATAATAAGCCAAGTATTTTTTTAAACAATCTGAGGAACATCAGTATCCCAGAGTCTATATATGTTAATGATACTGAACTTCAAGTACCTAATTATAATGAAATAGGCATGCCTACTTTTAATATAAGAAGTGTTCCAAGTAAGTTTGACTCATGAAAATGTATTATAGGTCATTTTTTTTTTTTTTTTTTTATGTCATAGCACTTTCTGAAACACGATTGACAAATGATAATATCTCATATGTATTCTATACCCAACTTTTGTATGTATAATCAATATAGGAATCGGGAAGGAGGAGGTGTTGCTCTCTATGTGAACAAGAGCCACTGTCCATGTTTACTCCCTGACTCATGTTATTCACAAGATTATTTTGAGTATGTTGCAGCTGAGGTCAATCATGGCAAGGAAAAACATTTTATTGCTTCAGTTATAGATCCCCAAAAGGTAATGTGCATTTATTTATATCTACAATCCATGAATTACTCACTGTTGTTCATCAAAAAAGATATAATCCTGTTTGCTTGTTTGGGGACTTCTGTATTGATTTATTAAGTGTATCCTCACTTATTAAAGTAATATCTTCTTACTTTAGTTTTTCTGTAACAACTAAAGCTACTAGAGTTTACAATCAATCCTTTTCTTTGATAGACCACATGTAGACATCCAATGTTGAGAGAAACTTAGGAAATTATATATTAACTGATGACATCAGTGATCACTTTCCAGTACTTACTTACTTTAATTGGGTAATCAGATCAAATAATTCAGCCTATTCTACTGTAAGAAAAATAGTTTTTAATAACAACAGTAAATCTCATTGTATGATTTATCTGATCAACGCTAATTTTATTCCAGTCTATTACCAACATAATATCGATAATGCATATGAAATATTCATTCCAACATTTCTTGAAATTTATGAGAAACATTTTCCTTTGAGATCAGTTAGTGTTAAAAGTTCGAATGTTTGTCCGTATACGACTTTAGGTATTAAGAAGAGTTTAAGAGAAAAAAGACGTTTGCATCGCTTGGCTTTAAAATGGCCTCTTTCATACAAAGATAGATATTTACGATATAGAAATGTTTTAAATAAATTGTTAAAGAAAGCAAGAGAAAATACTACTTAGATTTATTAACATCTAATCAAGGGAATCCCAGAGCCACATGGAATACTATTAACAATATACTAAGCTGTAAGAAATATGTTAAAGATGGTGTTAATATTGAATGCCCAGGATTTAATAGTTCTGAAGCAAATTATATAAACAATTACTTTGTTGATATAGTAGATAAAATAAAGCAAAAATGTAAGCCTTCACACCGGAACTCCTTTAAGAAATATCTAGAAAACCCGACCTCTTTCTCTTTGTATTTAAAACCATTTGAAGAACATGAAATCAGGGCTAATATTTTATCTATTAAAACTTATGCTTGTGGTTTTGATGATATTTCTCCTGTTATTATTACGTTAGGTGCTGACCATATTACCAAACCATTGACATGGATGGTTAACATGTCTTTTAAGACTGGCAGATTCCCAAAGAAACTTAAAGCATCAAAGGTCAGTCCAGTTCACAAGTCTGGAGATAAAACCAATGTGATGAATAGAAGGCCAATATCGGTATTAAATATGCTGAGCAAAGTTTTTGAAAGAGCACTTTTTATGAGGTTGTCAAAATTTTTCAAAATTTTAAGTTAATAACAAAAAATCACTCCACTGAGTCAGCAATCATTCAATTTGTAAATCATATTTACACTTTAAACAACAAAGAGGTCGGTCTAGGAATCTTTGTTGACTTTAGTAAAGCATTGGATGGCACTGAACATTCAATTTTAATTACCAAACTTGAAAATTGTGGCTAGTAGATCGAATTCAGTATGTGTTTCATAATGGTATTTATTCTGATCCTATAAGTGTCCGGTATGGTGTTCCTCAAGGGAGTATCGTGGATCCATTATTGTTTTTGATTTATATTAAAAGATACTGTAAATTCTAGTCAAGCCTTAAAGTTTACTTTATATGCAGATGACACCAACGCATTCATATCAAACACAAATATTGATTCTTTAGTAATATCAGCAAGTAAAGAATTAGCAAAAGTACACGAGTGGATAGTATGTAACAAATTATCACTTAATAAAACTAAAACTACATATATGTTATTTTCTTGTGGGACCTTACAAAATTTGCTACGGCTTGTAAGAATTGGAAATACTTTAATTCCTAGAGTTCATCATACGAAATTTTTTGGACTTGTTTTAGATGAGAAATTGAAATGGCATGTGCATATCCTGCAGATAGCTGCTAGAATTTCTAAAATATTTCATTCATTCATTGCCAGACGCCATGTATCCCAAACGGGGTGACCAAGGGCTTAGAGTTAATTGTTTTACAGGGAGGGGCACTAATCCTCCACCAACCCCACTTGACACGTAGGGATGCCAACAGCATCTGGTGTTCCCAGGCGGTCACCCATCCAAGTACTAACCAGACCCAACATGCTTAACTTCGCTGATCGGATGGGAAGCGGTGTACTCAACGTGGTATGTGGTATATTATTTTTAGTTAGAAATCGTTTAAATAAAGAAGCTCTCTTATGTATTTATTACTCTTTGATATATAGTCATTTAATCTATTGTATTACTCTCTGGGCTGGGACATGGAATGTTCATCTTAATCCAGTAATAATGGGGCAGAAGCAGGTTATAAGATGCATTTCATATGCTAAAAATATGATCATACACAACCTCTTTTTGATCAATTACAGTTACTAAAATTTTAATTTGTATATAATTTCTTCTGTTGTTTACTAGTTCATAAATGTATGCACTTTAGATATTTAGAAGGTTTATTTAGTTATGTAACCCATGCTTATAACACCATGCATTCTCCCATGGATTTAAAACTTCCCCTCTCCAGACTTTCTCTTGTACAAAAAAGTGTAATTTATAAAGCACCCACCATATGGAACTCTCTTCCACATGATATTAGATGTCTTCAAACTGTTCCCATTTTTAGAAGAACACTGAAAAATTTCCTTTTAGAGCCCCCCCCCCCCCGAAAATGTAAAATGTTCATTTTGTTTTATTTTAAAATGAGCATAGGTTGTAACACGAAAGTTGGTGATTACCTTTTATTTATTTCATTTATGATCATTGGTGTTTGATGTCACTTGATATGATCATGGTCTGTCGTGCTACCAGTCAGTAATGCCTTAACCGTTTGTATGTATCACTGTCTGCCACAACTTGGTAGGCTTGGCCAAATAATTTTTAGTTAAATGTTGTAAATCTTTGTCTTCTCTTACGGCAATAAATTACTGAATCTGAATCTGAAAAAAAACAGGTTAGACGGATGAGACAACCAAAAAGCAATTTCTCAGTCTGCGACTAAACCGAATTAACTCTCATGATCTCAGACGCTTAAGCTACGGGATGACTATCAAGAACTTTTGGAACTGTTCATCATCATCCTCAGAGGTGTTCCAGACACAGGCATGAAGTTTCATGCTCCAGGTGCCATGCATCCTGCTCGCTGGATGACCATAGCACTGTATTCTATCAAGATGTGGCTTTTCCGAAGCCAGTTCAAGATGACAAAGACTGAGGAACAAGGGATTCGAGAATTCTCTTTTCTGTCCTTGTCTACATGAAAGCTTGGATGACATCATCACTTCCTATCAAAGTCCCTTTGAATGGCGACTTTGATGAGGACACTGATGCAATGGCCGAACAAGAAGATTGCCAAGGCAACACAGATGCTATTTTCTCACCTATGGTACCTGTCTGTAGAAGCAGCTGGCTTTGCTTTCATCGATGAGGGGCTTTCAACAGATGTGAAGAGCTGCATGGTAAAGGCATTAGAAGGTGAGGCTGCTAATAGATCACCCAAGCATCCTCAGCATCCTGAGTTGGCGTTCCTTAATGATGATGAACTACATCAACTTGTGATGAAAAATACAAAAGAATTCTTCTCTAAGCTGGGTCTACCAGTGGGTTCCTGACTCAGCCACCCAATACTTTGTAATCCAAAAATGAGTTTTTGAGGGCCAAGGCCATCACTCAAGCTATCTCCATCGTTAACCCGTTAACCCCTTAACCGCGGGGCGTCACTTTCGTGATGCTTGGGAGCAAGGGATCATACCGCGGGGCGTCGCTTTTGTGATTCTATGTTATTTTGAATTCACCCGGGCTTCCAAGTGGGGGCTTGTATCATCTATCAGTATTGCCAATGTCCAGCACTAGTCAGCACTCCTAATCTCATCTGTACTCCCATCCATTGTTGACAATTTAGCCATTTCTCCCCGTTCTTGACTCCCCTCCCTACCCCCCCTCCATTACCCTATCCTCTCGCCTGCCCAGCTGTGCTACGCTAAGTAAATCTTCCCTGGAATTTTTCACTGATTTCAGCCATTGAAATAAGCCCTATGCCCTATTCTTATACCAAATAATATATACAAGAAAGAAATAAGGTAAGTGAGAGTGCCATACACCTGGAATTGGCTAATTATCGCCTAACAACACCTCACGTGCACTCGTTTGCTAATTTTTGCTGTTTTTTTCCCCTTGAAATATGCCGTATAAGCTATTTTCGTAATAAATATACATATAAGGAGGGAAGGGAGAAGCCTAAGTGATATTTACATTCACCTGGAACTATCTAATTTATAATGTATTATCTAGATTTCCTGCCAATCATTTCAGTGCTATACATAGCTGTTTCAAGAGCTAACATTGGTAGTACTGAATATCCCCTAAGTAGGCCTCCACCCGGCCCTCCCTTATCAGTTTACTCTCATCTTCCGAAGTGGAGGTACGTCTGTTTCCTCTTGCTGACTTCAGGGCCTTTTTCACCCCCATGCAAAGGGCCCTGTGACCTTTACCCCCTACTAAACCTCGTGTGGAAAGGGGTAAAGGGTTGACAATTGATAAAAGAGTGACTACGATCTTTCTATTGAGTAAAACAGTACAAGTGGAATTGTAAATAATGTGTAAACAACAAGTGAAAGTAATGAATGTAAATATACATGAACAATGGAAAATAGTTTTATAAGTTACTTCAAGTGACAGTGCATAACACAGTGTAAATAAAACAGAAATGTAAATAACGTAAATAAAATAGAGAACGTAAATAGAAATGTAAATGAGTAGTATTATAAGAATACGAGTATATACCCTAGGAGTAATGAAAGTGAAAGTTTCACTCTAGCATGCTTGAATACTATGAGTTATGAGAGTGAAGATGAAAGTGACATTCACTCTCAATGCTAGTATACAGGACGAGAAAGTGAATGCTACGTATTTTACTGAAAGAAATTGAATCCCTACAGTGACAATAAACTAATACTACTGAAGGAAACTTATGGATAAAGACTGTAGATATATATAAGTGTTATATAGTAATAGAAATATAAAGTGTGAGGGGTTTTATGAATAATAAATGACAGAGTACCATGAGCGAACTAGCGCAAGTGCGACGGTCAGACGCGCTCATAATTTTCATTGCTTTCACAGTGGGTTTTTTTTTTGGAGTATGGATCCCAGACTACTTGAAAATCATAGAGTAGTGTTTATAGTGTTAATATCTGGCTGTGGTAATCATATTACGGGTTGTCGGGAAGTGTAAAGTGGAGACTTCGTTACCCAACTTCAGAGGTCTCCACAAGTCCTACGATAACTGACGAAGGCTCAACAAACATTCCAGGAGAAAGCTGAATGTATGTGCCATAAGCATATGTAATTTTAATATTCTAGGTCTAATAACTGATTTTTGGCAAATATTTTTTGAGAGTCTGTCGGAGCCCGAATAACCCCGCGGCACACGCAAAACATCGGTAAACATGCCCTCGGTGTAGGGGTTAACCGCGAGGCGTCACTTTCGTGACGCTCGGGAGCAAGGGATCATACCGTGGGGCATCACTTTTTTGATTCTGTGTTATTTTGAATTCGCCCGGGCTTTCAAGTGATGGCTTGTATCATCTGTCAGTACTACCATGTGTCCAGCTATACTCAGTTCTGCTAATGTCACCTGTACTCCCATCCACTGTTGACAATTTAGCCATTTTTCTCCTGTCCTTGACTCCCCCTCTCCTTACCTCCCCTCCATTACCCTCTCCTCCTGCCTGACCAGTTGTGCTGTGCTATACTAATACTGGACGGATTTTTCCACTCATTTTATCCATTGAAATGTGCCCTTTGCCCTATTCTTATACGAAATAATATATAAAAGAAAAAGGTAATTGATACTGCCATACATCTGGAATGGGCTAATTATCACCTGGCAACACCTCACGTGCACTCGTTCGCTAATTTTCCCTGTTTATTTCCCTTTGAAATATGCCATATGACCTGTTCTCATAATAAAAATACTTATAAGAAAGGAAGGGAGAAGCCTAAGTGGTATTTACATTCCCCTGGAACTACCTAATTTATTATGTATTGTCTAAATTTCCTGCCAATCATTTCATAGCGTATACATTAGCAGCTGTCACCACGCTGACACTGGCAGCCCTTCACTTCCCCTAGGCAACAACATTCAGTTTACTGACGTCTTTCAAGGTGAAACCATGTAGGATTCGCTCCTGTCCAATTCCACCGCTTTTTAGCCCCATGCAAAGGGCCCTGTGATCACTACCCCTACTAAACCTTGTGTGGAAAGGGGTAAAGGGCTAAGTGACTGCTGTGGAACGTAAACTGGCTAATTTATCAATGAAAATGATGGACAGTGACTACGATCTTTCTGGTGACTAAAACAGTGCAAGTGGAAATGTAAATAATGTGTAAATAATGCGTAAACAGCAAGTGAAAGCAATGAATGTAAATATAAGTGAACAATGGAAAATAGTTTTATAAGTTACTGCAAGTGACAGTGCATTACATAGTGTAAATAAAATAGAAATGTAAATAATGTAAATAAAATAGAGAAAGTAAATAGAAATGTAAATGAGTAGTAATATAAGAATACGAGTATATATATATATATATATACTAGGAGTAATGAAAGTGAATGTTTCACTTTAGCATGTATGAATACTATGAGTTATGAAAGTGAAAGTAAAAGTGACAGATTCGCTCTGAACGCCAGTATACAGGGCGAGAAAGTGAATGCCCGGCGTGAAAATAAACTACTAGTACTGAAAAAAACTTATAGATAAATAATGTATACATAAATAAGTGTAATAAAGTACTAGGAATATAAAGTGTGAGTGTGTTTATAAGTAATAAATGACAGCTCCAGCTCAGAATACCATCGGGGAACCAGCACGGGAGGAAAGCTCGTATGCGCTCGTAATTTACATTGCTTTCACAGTCTTTTTTTTTTTTTTTTGGAATATGGATTCCAAACTACTTGAAATTCATAGAATAGTGTTTGTAGTTATATCAGGCAGTGGTAACCATATTACGGGATATCTGGAAGTGTAAAGTGGAGACTTCGTTACCCAACTTCAGAATTGTCCACAAGTCGTACGGTACTCGACGAAGGCTCAACAAACATCCCAGGAGAAAGCTGAAGGTATGTGCCATATGCATAGGTAATTATAATATTCTAGGACCAATAACTGATTTTGGCAAATATTTTTAACCCCTAAACTGCGGGGTTGTTTTGGCTCGACATGCGTGTCCCGCTAGGATATCCGCGCTCCGACAGACTTTCTAAAAATATTTGCGAAAAATCAGTTATTAGTCCAAGAATATTAAAATTACATATGCTTATGGCACATACCTTCAGCTTTCTTCTGGGATGTTTGTTGAGCCTTCGTCGAATACCGTAGGACTTGTGGAGACCTCTGAAGTTGGGTAATGAAGTCTCCACTTTACACTTCCCAACAACCCATAATATGATTATCACAGCTTGATATTATCACTAAAAACATTATTCTATGACTTTCACGTAGTTTGGAATCCATACTCCAAAAAAAACACTGTGAAAGCAATGAAAATTACGAGCACGTATGACCTTCCCGCGTGCACTCATTCGCCGCTGGTATTCTGACACTTATTATTCATAAAAACACTCACACTTTATATTCCTATTACTATATAACACTTATATATATCTTCAGTCTTTATCCATAAGTTTCCTTCAGTAACAGTAGTTTATTATCACCGTATAGCATTCAATTTCTCTTTCAGTAAAATATGTAGAGAGCCACGGTTTCACTTTCACTGTCATAACTTCAAGTATTTGTACTCATATTCTTATATTACTAATTATTTACATTTTTATTTACATTTTCTATTGTATTTTCAATATTTACACTTCTATTTTACTTACACTATGTAATGCACTATCACTTGCGGTAACTTATAAAACTATATTACACTGTTCCATCATATTTACATCCATTGCTTGCACTTGCTATTTACACATTATTTACATTTTCCACTTGCACTTTTAGAACTGCTTCAGGCTGTGGTAATCAAAGAAGCAGGTAACTCAGAGGGGAACCTGTCACTCAGCGCATTGCCAAGAGGTGCGTCTGTGCTCAGGTGTGTGTTGGGTGGTATGTGCAAACACCTGGCACCAGCGGATCGCAGCCTTCCTCTTGGTTGTGGCAGGCATTTGCACCAGTCAGTGCCGATCCATGTATGCCCTCTGGTCAAGCCTGTCGGGAAGTCTTACTGTATGGCACCTTGGAGCTGCTGCTGTCACCCTACCATATCTCTCAAGCAGCTGCTGAACACAAGTCCTGGCGAACAACCTCAGGGAGAAGGACTTGGGTGGCTTTACCTTCATCTTGTACAGGATGAAGACGTTCAGCATCGTCATGTCTATGAGATGCAGAAAAATTTACATATACCACCTAGTGTTCTTCCTGAGGCAGATGATTTCTCCAATCATCATGCCGGGCTTCTCCACTGGCCACATGTTGATATTATAGTCTATGACAGCATCAGGTTTCCTCACAGGTTCGCTTGTCCTACGGTCGACCTGCCCACTGTCTTTCATTTCCCCCTTCTGTACGGCGGTGAGTATGTGCACGACCCTCTTGTCATGCGACTGTATTGCCAGCATCTTCTCAGACTTGCGTAGGTGCACATCTCCTCGCTGCGAGTTTCCTGCTTCTGGGAATTTGGGGAAGTGGGCACGATTGCTCTTCACAGTGCCACAGGAGCCGATGCCGTGCTCTGAAAGATATGTAGCAAGTTTCGGTGCTGTATAATAGTTGTCTGTATACAGCACATGATTCCCACCAAAATGCTTTTCAAGGAGCACTTTCACTATGCAGCCTGAGAAGCCAAGGGGGTGTGTTTTGTCCAGATCGACAGTGCTGGCTGAATAGATGACGAAGTCAAGGATATACCCCGTCTTACAGTTGCACAGTACAAAGAACTTGATTCCAAAGCGATGGCATTTGTTTGGAATGTACTGTACAAACCTAAGACATCCTCTGAACAAAACCAAGGATTCGTCTATAACCTTCTGAAAGGGGTGGAAGAACGTCATAAACTAATCCTTCATTCTGCTCAGAATCTCCCAGATCTTCCAGAGTTGGTCGGTTTGGGAAGGTACATCGTTGTTGGCGAAGTGCAAGTTTCCCATGATGTCCTGGAAGCTATCTCTGGCCATGTACTTAGTGAAGGTGGATGGGGGTAGTAAGGAGTCCATGGACCAGTATTCTTCCAACTCATGCTTCTTTGAGTGTGGCATGAGAAGCATGAGGGCGAAGAACACATACAGCTCCTGCACTCCCAGCACGGTCCACTGTGGCATCTATGCTGCACCTGCACCAGTTGCAGCACGTTGTGATTCGTATCTGTTTGCCTCATCACATATGTGCTGCATGACTTCATCATCGAGGAAGGTCAAAAGGAAGTCCACACACTCAGCATCCTTATCAAGAGGCTGTATCCCTGAGGAACTCTCGTCAAAATGAAGATGTTCAGGGACGAAATTGGAACCTTCCGTCCACAAGAAGGCGTCCAGGATTCCCTGTCGTGGCGGTGTAGGGTGGGTGAGGGTGGAGGGTGACTGTGAGGCAGGCTGGGCTGCTTCAAGGTCACTCTCACTGACCCCAGGTTGCCGTGTAGCACTAGCAGCCCTTACTGTACTTGCTACTTTACTTTTACGATGAGTCAGTGATTTACCTCTTCCCCTACGGCCTGCCTTCACTGTAAATGCTGGTGGAGACTCCAACGATGAAGACTCAGGAGAAAATTCCACTGAAGATGAGGAAAAAAGTAGTGAAGTGGGGCTGGGGGAGCAGGGAGGTGATTCACCATGGGATGCATGGTGGGCTGGGTCACGCGGGGCCATTGTTCTGGGGCTAATCCGCCGCCTTTTCACTCTCTTCCCAAATTTCTTCCCTTGCTGCACTAAGGGCTCCTTTCCCTTGGAGCTAGGGATAACCTGGGACACTGAAGCACTCGTACTAGGATTTTTGTAACGATTTCCTCCCCAAGCTCATCACACGATTCACGCAAAGGATCAAAGTCAATATCCATCATTATCATAGATAATTCTGCCAGTTCACATTCCACTGCCGAGTCACTAAGTCCTTTACTGCTTCCCACACGAGTTTTTCTAGGGGTAGAGGTCACAGGGCCCTTTGCAATGGGCACAGAAGCGGCGGAAATGGCGGGGCACGAGTGCAACATGGTTTCACCTCAGAGGACGACAAGGAACTGATTCCTATGGCGTATATGGGCAAGTAAGGTTTGACTAGGTCAATAGGGTGACAGTTGCTAATTTACATGGTATGAAATGATTGGTAGGAAATCTCGAGAATACATAGAAAAATAGGTAGTTCCAGGTGAATGTAAATATCACTTAGGCTCCTCCCTTCATTCATAGATATATTTTTATTACGAGAATAGATTATACGGCATATTTCAAGGGGGATATTAGCAAACGAGTGCACGTGAGGTGTTGCCAGATGATAATTAGCCAATTCCAGGTGTATGGCACTATCACTTACCTTATTTCTTTTTTGTATATATTATTTTGTATAAGACAAGGGCATAGGGCTTATTTCAATGGATGAAATCAGTGGAAAATTCTGGGGAAGATTTGCTTAGTGCAGCGCGGCCAGGCGGGCAAGAGAAGAGGGTAATGGAGGGGAGGTAGGGAGGGAAGTCAAGAACGGGGAGAAATGGCTAACTTGTCAACAATGGATGGGAGTACAGATGAGATTAGGAGTGCTGACTAGTGTTGGACATTGGCAGTATTGATAGATGATACAAGCCACCACTTGTAAGCCCGGGAGAATTAAAAAAAACACAGAATCACAAAAGTGACGCCCCGCAGTATGATCCATTGCGCCCGAGTGTCATGAAAGTGACGCCCTGCAGTAAAGGGGTTAAAAAGTCTGTCGGAGCACGAATATCCTAGCGGGACACGCGAGTCAAGCCAAAACAACCCTGCGGTTTAGTGGTTAATGAGCAGGCAGAACGGATGGTGGCTCTCATTCAGGAGCTCAATAAGAAGCTGATGGTGGGGAAAGAGCAGCTCCAGTTCCAGCTGTACATTGTTGCAGACCATCACCAGAGTCACCCCATTTTGACAAAGTCTGCCCTGCTCAAGAAGTGACCATCAATCAATGAATATAATGATGCCGCACCCACAGACCCTATGCCTTGCGCGAATATGCTGATACATGTGTATCTAGTGTGATCAGTGCTTACTGCATTGAGTAAAATACAAATAAAGAAGTTTTTGCTCTTTTTATGTTTGCTTTGGCCCCATAATGTGAAGTAAGGGCTGTTGTATCAAGGTCATCCCCTTTCCCAGCTGAGGGAGACCCCTAAATGAAGGCTAGTTGGGGCAGAACTCTCAGTTTTCAGTTTTTGTGTTAAGTGGAACTAACACAAGGCCAGCAAGCAGAGGAATTTCATCATTTTATTTTTAACGAACTATTGTAATCAGGGCCACCCTAATATATATATATATATATATATATATATATATATATATATATATATATATATATATATATATATATCATCATCATCATCATCATCATCATCATCCATTACTAGTCCACTACTGAACAATGGCCTCCCGCAAGCCTCAACACAAATTCCTTGACTTAGCCAATCTCTGCCTTGTTTTGCCCACAAATTTCTCTATCTCATCTCCCCACTCTGTCTAGCCTTTTCGTGCAATGCTTACAATCTCTTGGTTTCCAGTCAGTCAGCCTCTTGCTCCACTGGCTATCTCATATTCTTACTACATGGCCTGCCCACCTCCATTTCTGTTCTCTAGTAACTTCTATAGTGTCTTTGAATTTAGTCTGCTCGCTCACCCAAGTTGATCTTTTCCTGTCTCTTAAAGATATTCCCAACATTGACCTTTCCATTGCTCTCTGACAACGGGCTAGTTTATTTTCCATCGATTTAGTAAATTTGCAGGTCTCACAACCGTATGTCATAGCTGGAATTATACATTCGTTTTTTACTTTTCAGTTCATTTATATTGGCAAGCTTCTTTTCATAATGTCTCTGTGTTACCGAAAGCTTTCCATCCAATTGTTATGCGTAGTTTTATTTCGGTATCATGGTCTTCCATTGATTTTAGTATTTACCCCAGATAATTGTACTCTTCGACTTCTTCAAGAAATTCTTCGATTATTGGGATGAAACTCTTTGGTGTATGTGGATTAAACATTAGTTTTACTCAGGTTCATGTTTAGCCCTACTCTGAGACTTTCTCCCTTCAGGGCATTTAATATTTCTTGCAATGTCTCTGCTGTTTCTGACATTAGGACAATCTAATCTGCAAATCTTAAATGGTTTACCTTTTCTCCATATATGTTTACTCCTATGTTTTCCCAGTATGCTTTCTGAAAATACTTTCTAGGCATGCTATAAATAATTTTGGTAAAATTGTATCTCCCTGATGCACGCCGTTCTCAGTTTTAGTTTTTTCCGATTCTTTATGTAATTTAACTGTAGCAGTTCCCTCTCTATATATGTTTTTTAGCAGTTTTACAATATTCTCATTTACTCCTTCATCTCGCAATGAATTTATAAGTGATATGTGCTCCACTGAGTTAAAAGCCTTTTTGTAATCAGCAAAACCTATGCACAGTGGTTTAATATGTTCTGTAGTTTTCTCACTTAACTGATTCATTGTGTGTAGATGATCAGTAGTCGAATACCCGCTTCGGAATCCTGCCTGTTTACAAGGTTGGTTTTCTTCCAAATTTGATGTTATTCTGTTCATATGGACTTTAGAGAAGAGTTTGTAAATGACTGACAACAAGCTAATGGTTCGACAGTTACTAAGATCTTTTGAGTGGACTTTTTTTTTTAAGTAAAATATTTATTGCATTACACCATGTTTTGGGAGTTTTCTTATTTTTTATGGATTGAGTAAATAAGTGGGCAAGCCTGTTTTGTGCTTCTGTTCTTGCATCCAACAGTAAATCTGCTACTATTCCGTCTTCTCCCAGAGCCTTCTATCTTTTCATATTTTTAAGAGAAATTTTTACTTCATTTCGTGTTAACTCAGGTAATTCACTTCTGTCTGCTGAAAAGCTAGCTATTGGTACTACTGTCTTTGATGCATACAGTTCGTTGTAAAATTCTTCAACTCTCGTCACCATCTTATCTTTGCATTTAATGACTTCATCGTTTTTGTCTTTCAGTGATATAGTTTTTTGCTTTCCTAGTGCCATTTTACTTTGGACCTGTTTCAGACTTTTAACTTTTTTGATGGCTTTATTGATCTTATCCATGTGTCTCTTTGTTTTTTCTTTACTTTCTCTCTTACGGGTAAGCTTATTAAATTCCACTTGTTCTATTTCATCTTTCTTTGTTTTTACTTTCCTTTCTTTTTTTCATAATCTTGGGTGTGGTTTCCGAATACTTCTTGGCTTTGGTTGTATGATATTCCCCTACTACCTCCACTGATTCTCTTAGCACTCGTTAGTCTGTTATTTAACTCATCAGTGTCACATTCAGCATTACTGAGAACCTGGAATCTGTTCGTTATTTCCAACTGAAATGCTGCTCTGTTTTCGTTTACTTTTATTGGGCATATCGTTTTACTTTAAATAATCCTTCTTTCACTTCTGAAACTGAATCTGGCTATGCAACCCACCATTCTGTGATCACGTCCAATAGTTACTTTGTTGATAACTGTGACATTTATGATCGTGTCATTCATATGTGCGGTACTGAAATCGATTTCGTTCATTGTTTCCCCATTTGGGCTTCTCCAGGTCCAT
Source organism: Coenobita brevimanus (assembly GCF_032717465.1). Taxonomy (NCBI): domain Eukaryota; kingdom Metazoa; phylum Arthropoda; class Malacostraca; order Decapoda; family Coenobitidae; genus Coenobita; species Coenobita brevimanus. The sequence goes on from NC_137066.1 coordinate 15,613,897, forward strand.
TTTCTGCCTGTTGTTTTGTGAGAGAACGTGTTCATTAATCTCATGTTATATATTTCAGCAAAATTTACCACCGTTTCTCCTTTTTCATTCTTTCTCCCACTCCAAATTTTCCTATCCATGCTTCTCCATCTTTTAATTTCCCAACCAATGCATTGAAGTTTCCCATGAGTATATTATATGTGGTCTTTTCTTCTTCCGTGATCTGGGAGATGTCGTAATGAATTGTTTTTCTTCATCTGAACTTTAAGAAGACGGTGCATATACTTGTATTACTCTCAGGGTGTATTTTTTTTGGACAGTCTAATGACAACCAATGCTGCTCTGTCAGATACACAGCTGAATTTAACTATGTTGTCTGCAAGAATTCTATTAATTAGAAATCCAACACCACTAACTTTTTCATTTTGCCTTCCTCTGTAGCAAAATAGGTGGTTGCTGTTTTCGAGCCAAATTACCTTTTTCTTTTCTGTCGATCTCACTCGAACCTATAATATCGCACAACTAATGTTTTCCAGTTTAGTCACTAAGTTTTCAAGTTTGCAGTGTTTTGCGAGGCTTCTGATATTGTATGCATAGATCCTCATGGATTTCATTTTGTTTAATATCCCAGTCTCTAATTTGCCGACACAGTGCCAACTCACTTTCTGTGGCACACTGCCCGTATGCACAGGAGGCAGCACCAATGGACCTTTAGCAGACGATGATGAACGCCCGTCAAATCATTTACAATGGAATTCATGTTTGGTTGGGAGGATTGTGGCAAATAATCTCACCTCCCTGACATGTAGTTTCTGTTGATATCTGTCTATCAATCTATCTATATACATATATAACGCCTGCCAGAATGTGCTGTTGGCCAAGTCCAAGATTATGGCCATATCTTTATACTCTGAAGGTTCCATGTTAATAACTCGAGCTGTTCATGAGATATAATGGTGCTAAATGCAGGCAATTAAAACTAGTTGACGTTTGGCAGCCATTTTGGCGACTTTGATCCTGAGTGCCCATTTTCGAACTCGGCCAAGATCTTGGCCATATCTTGATTCCCCGAAGGTTTCATGTTGATAGCTCAAGGTATAATGAGAACAGATTCACACACACACACACACACACACACACACACACACACACACACACACACACACACACACACACACACACACACCGCTCGCTGGTGCAGTGGTAACATTCTCGCTTACCAACTGGTGGACGGGAGTTCGTGCCTCACTCAGGTTGCGAAAAGTTTCACTGACGAAGTGGGTGGTTACTGTCCCCCTTGAGCAAGGGGACGGGTGTGTGCGTGTGTGAAGGTCACAGCCTTGCCCTTAGATCGGACTATATGAGCTCTCAGCTCCCTTCCGGGAGGGTAAAAGCTGACCATCACGACCATCAAGTGATCCTGACCGACCCGGTGAATTACACACACACACACACACACACACACACACACACACACACATACACACACACACACACAAGAAGGCAAAAGCATTATCGCTCAGCCTTGTAAAGGCAGGGGAATATAAATAAAATTTCCTAAGCAAAGCTGAGGACACACTTGCACACCAGCTTGCTCTCTTCACCTTAATATCACATAATTTCCTTCTTAGTGGATCACAAGGTGGTCGGAAAAGTCGTGTTTATTTTACACATCAGTTTATATAAAATTAGAAAATAATTTTACTTTAGCTTCGGGATGAACGCGATTATCCATATTGGTTATTATGAAAAAAAATCACTACAATAACCATCTTTCATTTCAATAAAACAAAAGAAAAAAGAAAAAATCAGGCACTACAGTATAAAGCAATTCTCATTATTTAAATGAAAAGTTTGGAAACATATCTTTAACCTACAGTCGGCAGGGCTATTGCACGATGGATCTGGTGGGGAGGGTACTTGCTGTACCGTCCTTAGGCTATCGGCTCATAGACGAGACGCTCAAAGATCTCTACCTTAAGATTCTCTACGTATTTAAGATATGAAATTGACCTAAACCGTCAACTCCAGGTGACACTGGGCCATAGAGGGTTAAGTGTATTGTCTTATCACAGTTAACAAAATTACAAATTGCACTGTTACTTCTGCCACAAAGAAATTCAATAACAAAAGTCAGTGGTTACAATATTCATCGGTAAATTCTTAAAGTAGTGTCACGTTACTAAAACCAGAAAGCAATTGATAAGCACATACCACCTTCAACGCCATTGTTACAACATACTCCTGAATTTTTACCTGAAGTTCTTGACATTAGTTTCATAAGACTTTAAAACTCCGCAAAATTCGAATATCTAACAATGTTAAAAAATAACAGTAAATCCTGGATCTGCCTCTCAATCTGAATCCGCCTCAAAACCCAGTCAACTTTTCCTTGGACACTGGGCTACCTGTCCAGAAAATTATATCGAAATTAGTAACATTTTGAATATTTCTGGACAGACAAACAGCCAGACATGGGTGATCACATACCCTCTGTGCATATTCGTTGGCGGCAGAAGACTGATTATCATTTACATTTCTCACGGGTGGCAAGCGTAATGGCATTTGTATAACCATATGTCACATGCAATCATTTGTAGTAATATAAATTCAAATTAACTTCAATAGAACTAATGAGAGAAATGATTCAGACGGATCTTCCACACTTCCATGTACTCCCTTTAGAAACAAGAGAGAATCTCTTCTAAGGTGATCCTCTGCCACTCCGACCGTATAAGTATGATATGTCAAAGAAAAAAGGACAATTCCAACTCTGGATATTAAATACGTAACCGTTACATTTAGATTACAATGACTTATCCATTTTCACATACCATAAAAATGGCGATATGCCTAATTCATAATAAAAAAAACTTTTGCGCAATGAACTTGCAATCAGTTAAATACTACAATTACAGTTGTAGTAACTGGTTTAGCGTGGACTTTTGTACTTTATTCTGACTTTCCTGATACAGTATTATTTGGCTCAGGACACTACACTGTAGCAAGAGGATTAAACCCTTCAATCTTATGACGTAATTTTTCCTGCTGTTCCTATCACCAGATTATTTTATTCAGTTTTGAACCACCATTTGAACTGGGAGAGTTAAAGATACCCTTATTAAGCCCTTCACTGCCAGTAGGCTCTGCTAAACTAGGTGCAGACATCTCATGATAGCAAGTATGTAAAAGAAGAAAAAAAAACTAATTTTAGGCTGCTAATTGAATTTTGGGGGGCTGACTATGGATAATTGTGCACAACTAAATAATCATCGAGGTCAGCATGATAACGTCCTTTTATGTCTGCTGCATTTAAAAGATTTTATTCACCTTAAAGGTTACCTCTTGTACTTAAATTGTTTGTGAAGGCCATACCTCTCCCCTCCAGTTCTAAAACTGTGTCCTAGCCACAAATTAGGTAGTGTGTTTTATTATTGTTATTATTATAATAATAATAATTATTATTATTATTGTTATTATTACTACTACTACTACTGTTCTTGTTGTTACTACAGAAACTGTTTCCACTTGACAGATTTTTCGAGTTGGTGGGGTTCTTTAAAATTCATTCACGGCAAAGCATCATTCGTAAGATAATCGTCTGGAGGTGGTTAAAAAAAAAAAGAAAAAAAAAACGACAGCGGACTGAAGGGTTAAAAATCATCTGTTAGTTACAGAAAATACAGAATAATGCCTGGAAGTTACAGGGCCAGTCTTATGAAAGAGCTCTCATAATAAGGGGTGAGATCTAATAAAGAAGTTCCAAAAAAAGGGAGGGGGAGGTCTGAAATGTCAAGAATCCAGCCCATAATTTAGTGTTTCTCTCTCTCTCTCTCTCTCTCTCTCTCTCTCTCTCTCTCTCTCTCTCTCTCTCTCTCTCCCTCCAATAAAAAAAAAAAACCTGAGAGAGGGAAAATTATTAAAAGTCTGCCGAACTGAATAAACCATATTCTCATTCACTCACCTCTCATGCCCCGAATTCCTGACTGCCTCACAAACACAAGTATCACATATACTTGTTTTATAACTATTTGCCGGCCTGAGCTAGAACGACCTCTCTAACATCACCGGAAAAAATCATGGATGAGAATTCGTTGCCATATACTTATACTGTAGGTACAAAATTCTCCCAAACTGCATGATCCCGTCAGTGTCCACTCCCCAACAACTTCCACTCCTTTCCTTCTCACACATGCACTTACGGTACTAGTCCATCTTGTCGTTGGTCTCCTTCCTCTTCCTACCTTCGCACTACATTGGATACGTAGCCAGTGAAAAAAGTATTGAACAAGAGGGGTATGAAAATGTCCGAAATGACGAATATAGCTATAGTCGCTGCGCGTGGCTCTGAGGTTATTATCGTTCTCTGGCAACCTACCATTCAAAAGCTCGTCTGATTTCTTTTATAATATGAGACGCATGTGATTCTTGTATCATATGTTCGTGTATAATAATATTCGTGTATAATATATTCTTGCATAATAATACGATTCTTGTATAATATGATACAAAATCGGACTCACTTTTGAATGGTAGGTTGCCAGGGTATGATATTGACAACCTCAGAGTCGTGCGCCGCGACTATAGTGAAGTCCCACGAAAATTAATCTATCATCTGCCGACCAGACAGTGTCACAAACAAACGCAATGTGGGATCCATATGTAAAAAGTTCTACTAATGTGGATAATAATACTTAAACATTATCCAATAGCCATCGTCCCAGCTATTAAACAGATTCATGTTTATGTATACCGACATTTTTTGATTGACTTCAGATTTCACCAGCCTCTTCATACCTGAACTCACCACATGCCTATACCACCAAAGCACATTCTTTTCAGTTCCTGATGTTTTAAAAATCATGTTATTCCTCATTCTTCCCACTTCGTACTCTCCACACATTCCTCAGTAACCCTACCTCCGCTGATGTTGCTTTTGATTTTTCATGTCAGTTTCACGCTATAATCTCACCGCCAAATATTAATGTAGTCCTACAGTTCCTTCAAGAATGCCTCTCACAGCTGCCACATTCAACCCTCTGTTTCGTATCAAGGCCTACACAGCTTTAGCCACTCTCCCTCCTTGTGCTACTGTATTCTATTTTCTTTGTACATTTATGTACCGTCATTTCTTTGTCATTACACCCAGGTAATTAAACTCTCTCATTACATCGAGACTCTGTTCATTCACCATCACATCATTCTGTGAGTCACCTTCCGTCCCAGTGACCAACACTTTCCTCTTATCCATATATACGTTAAAAACCCAACGCTTCTTAGACACCCGCAAGACTCGTCACCCACACACCCACACCCACACCCACACACATTATATATATATATATATATATATATATATATATATATATATATATATATATATATATTCTCTCTCTCTCTCTCTCTCTCTCTCTCTCTCTCTCTCTCTCTCTCTCGAATTAAAACAAACATTTTGAAAGTTAAATAAAATTTATAAAACGAACAAATGAACATGGTTTGTGTTTAAGCCCTTCACGTCTCAGAATACCACTGGGAGCAGAACACACGTTTCAAACGCATGGAAACAGAAAGGCTTCACTTCTTACTGAGAACTCGTAACGGCATTCGGAATTTTTTTCCCACATCCAACACCCGCAAACCCTTTCATATTCCCTCCTTGCTTGCCTTGTATGCTTTTTCCAGGTTCATGAGTGCTATAAATATCTAACGTCATTTTCGTAATCTTTCTCCCTTATATGTCTCATCGCAGCTATATGATTCATTTATACCCTACCACTCGAAAAGCTTCCCTGCTCGTCAACTGCCAGACTTTCTGATGTATATATTTTTTCACCTTGAAATTACATTCATATCGCGGTAATATGTGCACTCACCTAAATCACCCTTATAGGACTACAATCACATCTCTTCATCCTTTCTGCTGGTACGGCTCTGTTCAACCAGGTTTTCATGCAGATTTCCAAAATACATCTCATTCCACCCTCATCACTGCACGATATAACCTCGCATTCACCTCATGAAAACTTGGCGCCTTCCCGCTCTGAAGCCGTAACAAAGCATTCATCACTTTCAATAATGTCACATTTCCTGCCAGTACATTCCATCTTTACACATTGCCAAGTCCAGCAGTGTTGCTCACGTGATCCCCATTCACCATCCTTTCTGTATATAAATTATATTTTATCCATTCTTCTCTTGCAGTTGCCAGCATTCTTCCATTTTCGTCCCTTACACCTTCACATTTCTTACCACTTTTTTTTTTTTTTTTACATTTTCACACCTCTTTCCAAAACAGTCCAATGTAATTTACATTCATATTCTTATAAGGTCGTTATTTATGTCCTTGTTTTCTCTTTGTTAGACTGCTGTGTGTTTCTTGTTGTCAGTTTGATACTTCATTCATTTGAACTTCTTTCTTTCCTCTACACTAGTCGTTTCTTCCCCTTTTCTCCCATTGTTCCTTTAATCTCCATTCCACGAAGTTACATCTTCCTTACTGGTTGTTAACCTCAGAACACTACACACAGTTTTTGCAGTTTTATCTAAACATTCTGTGGATTCATTCCACAAGTTGTCCAGATCCATTAGCCCCCAGGCCATTGACTTTAAATCTTCCATTTCCTTAACTTGATATCTGTCTGCACTTCTTTATTCCTCAGTTTCTCCCTTTTCAGGGTTTTGTCCTTTCATTTCAATCTTGCATACCATCAGCACATGGTCAGATGGACTTCCATATTGTTCTCTCACTGCCCACGTGGCAATAGCGCTCGAAAACATCTTTCTCCTTACAAGCACATAATCAGACAAGTTCCTTATAGCTTTCTCTGTAGTCTTTCTATACTACATATTTTTATGTGTGACACTGTGTGCCTCCTGACACGTGTTCTTCAGTCGCCATCCATTATTATTTTTCCACGGCACCACATAACGACTCATAATATCATTCAGTATATCAGCGACACCTCTATTGTTCATGTAACTCGTTAGAAACACTCAGTTGTTCTGGGCATGTGTCCTCTCTCTCCATCGTACGGTTTTCAGAACGTATCTGTATCTGTCTTTGTCCTATCATTGCAGGGTGAATACATAACAGCCACTGTCCCTTTCACTTTCTGATACTGGACGTTAACTTATTTACCGCACATTCATAATTTTTCATTTCTCTTTGAGATTCCTTGCTCATCAACAGTGCCACTAATTCCTTACATCATTCACGTGCATTCATATCCGACCTGACACTTTTCACGCATTCCCACTCCTCCACTTCACATCATTTTATCTCCTTTCACTTAACACCATCGCGGTGTACCTTGTAATCTTGATCACAGTGACAACTTTCACCCACCACTTCCTCATTTCCTCCTCGCACGTTTCGTAGAGTCATACGACACTAACCTTTTTTCCTTGGCACAGTTAGGCGCTGGATCCTCCAGTGCTTTCCAAATCTTTGTAAATTAGTTAACATAATGAAGAAGGTGGTGAACTGCAGGTCCCTGCCACTCCTTCCGATTTGCATAGGCCCGAAGAGAAAATTGGAGTTATTTGCCCTTGCAAATAAACGTAGGGACTGAGTAGCCTAGCGTTGGACTCCTACGCACCTGATGGGGGCAGAAAAACTTGGATAATGGATGAAAACGTGGAATATGAGAGTTACGAATGTGGAGGAGAAAGAAGGGGAGATTGTACATCCGGGACGACTGTTCATGTGTTTAAGGATGCAAAAATAATATGCGGCCCAGCTGAGACCAAATGAAGAGGTGATTTACGTGTGCAAGAGAGTGAGAGTACGGAGGACTGTATGTGTGCTGGAGTAGGTGAAAATGAGAGGCCAACGGACGATTATTGCATTGCTATATGCAGGAGATGGAAGGAGAGTATAAGAAATTAAGGATCATTGAATGTCGGATTTTATAGTTAAGAATGAAAGTGGCAATACAAGCGCGGGCGACTGTTCTGTGTACTTTCCACCAGAGGACGAGTGGCTAGATTGAAAGATTAGTTCCGAGTGAATGTGGAAGCATTCATGAAGAAATCTGAGAGAAGTGAGAGTGTTTTTAATTGAAGACAAGAATGAGAAAGTCAGGAATGGTAAAATGGATTTGATGTTTGGTATGTAGGGTGCACCTACTGAAGTGAATGGGAATGGAAGCATGCCCTGGTGGTCATGTGTGTTGAGATGGGCCTGAAAATAGCCGACACCTTGATTAAGCACAAAAGAAACCTCTGGCATAAAAAGACGAGTGATAAGGAAACCTAAGAGTAAAACAGAGGAATGAAAGAAAATGTTTTGGAAAGAAGTCAAAAATATTTTAAGGAATATTGCTGAGTCCTAGACCGAAAGTAGAGCAAGTATAACTGGTCAGGGAATGGCTGGGCGAAAAAGATAGGCAGGAAAGGAGGAAGACATCAATGGGATGGAACCATCTGAGGGCAAAGAAGAAAGTCAAAACAGGGAAAATCCCAGACACTGATGAAATGTGTGATGAAATATTGAAATACTGGGAAGAGTTTGTAATAGAATGGATATGGATGCTGTGCAGATAGGCTTGGGAAGAAGGTTGGGTCCAGGATGATTGGAGGTCAAGTATACTATACCCTATTGATTGATCTGTGCAGCTGAGATGTATGGGGCGAGTAGGGTGTGTTTGATTCGAGGCTGGTGATTGGCCGCTGATGCTGTAAATCTACAGCTCCTCTTATTTTAACACATGCTGTATATATTTATATTTGTAAACTGCCTGCGATATAAGCAGCCATTTTAAACAGGGAATAATTTTCGAAGCTAAAGAGGTCAAAATTAGCTTTAAAAAGTATACTGCAAGAAAAGAACATTAAAGTTGATTATAAAGTTTTATAAAACGATGAGTGACGTTTGAAGTAAATTATGTACTCACGGTGTACACCCACGTCCGCGTCTTGCACTGCATCAGCCCAAGGTGTACACCTACGTCCGCATGTTTCACTACAATAGTATACATGCCTGCATTTACTTTTGTGACATCATCGGCAGCCAATCAGCAGCCGCGAATCAAACACACCCTACTTCTCCCATACGTCTCAGGTGCACAGATCAGTCAAATAGACTATAGTTCCCCTTTACAAACGAAAACTGGAAAGAAAACCAAGTGGTAATCATAGAGGTAATTGTTTTGTCAGTGTAATGGGAAAATATATATGATAGTATATTGAACAACAGCATTGGAGAACTAACCGTGATTTTATTTGGAGAAGAACAATGGAGATCAAGAAAGGAAACAGGATGTTAGATCAGATGTGCATTTTAAGACGTTTAGAGAAAACGTATCTCGAAAAGTAAAAAAGCTGTTTGCTGCCTTCATGGAGCTAGAGAAAGCAAATAACAGAATAGATAGACAGGCAATATCAAAGGTACTGAAAATATATGGAGATGATTGAAACTGTTGAGTGCTGTCAAGAGTCGAAGTACTCGTTTGACTTGAGCTGTGATTGCAGTGCACTTGAAGAGTGAAGTTAGTGATTATCTTTGATTATAATGCACACACACACACACACACACACACACACACACACACACACACACACACACACACACACACACACAGTATATATATATATATATATATATATGTATATATATATATATATATATATACTGTATATATATGAATATATGTGTATGTATGTAATCTCTCTCTCTCTCTCAAGACACATAGATACAGTGTGTGTGTGTGTGTGTGTGTGTGTGTGTGTGTGTGTGTGTGTGTGTGTGTGTGTGTGTGTAAAGATATAAAAGAGACTCAAGATAGGGTAGTGAATTTTGGAAAATCCTTAGTGAGGGAGGATAGGGTTTGAAATCTGCCTGTTTCGTTGATTATTGATTGTAATGTATTGTTAAGTGAAGATGAGCGTGAGTTGTAAGGCCTGGTGAATGAGCCTGGGAATGTTTATAAGAAACGAAGTCTTTAAGTGAATGTAGCTAATGGTAATGTTATTTTGTATGACAGTAATGAAGTCATAGAATGCACAGTGAGGCTGGATGGCCAGGAAACGGAGAATGCGTGTACATTCAAGAATTTAGGTAGTGTGACGAGTAAGGGTGGAAATTTTGAAGCTAAATTTGCATGAAAGGGTACAACGGAGAAGAATGGGTGTATTTAACTAAAGACAGTATTATGAAATAAGGAAGTCAGCAGTAAAATAAGAAAGTCGCTGCCTGCCAGTACTGTGACCCGCACACTAACGTATACAAGTGATGTGTGGACTGTGTTTGAAGTGCAGAATATATACAAGTCAAGAGTGAGAGCAATGTACTGTACAGTATATGGGTTATCTGAGAGGAGCATGTGAAGTAACATGGAGAGACAAACATACAAAATGTGGAAAAGAGAGGGGGTTATGGTGCTGATGTGACTGAAAACTTACATAGAAATACTCTGAGAAGGTTGGCAATGTGTAATGGTTGAAGAATGAAAGGCTGATAAAAGAAGCGTACGCGAGTAAGATGAAGGTAGACCGATGATCAGATGGAGGAAGGGAGTAGTGAGCTAAATAAGAGAAGGGGGTGTTAGTTGGAGGGAAGGCAGCCAAATGGCAGAGGACATAGCAGCACGTAGGCGCCAACATATTGAACGGATCTGTAGAGATTGTGTTATTAATGTCCTTGCTATGAGAAAGATACTCGTAGTTGGGGAAAGTAATCTGGCTTTTATCTCTGAATAGGGTAACAGAAACTTTATTGCCTTTTGACATCTTTCGACCGCCATAATCCTTCACTGGAGTATCCGTAACCGTTAACACTTTCGCCGTTTCTGGAAGCGGATCCGCGTGCAACCTGAAAGTGTCCAGCCCCCTCTTTGGATGCAGATCCGCGTCCAAAGAAATATTCACCATAAATCAGGAATTACGTCAGCGTCTTGATTTGGTCTGATATTATCCTGATTGAATTTCCAGTTTGGTAATACTATTTTCATTCATGGGAAAGTTCGAAAACATGACCAAAAAATGCTTTTAAAATAGTGGTATAAACATTTTCATGTGTTCTTTTAGATACATCATAACTATTTTATTTGTATGCAATATTGAGTCAGGTAGACGAAGTTGATGGTTATTATTTTTGTACAAAATATATGTGTCTGCGTCGATAATGCAAATCCCAGAAAGTATTGATTGTGGAAGGAAAATTTATTATTAAAAGATGTTTAGAGTCACAACTTGTGTACACATGTCACTCAACCAGCACCGAGAGTCATCCTGGATGGATACATAGTGAAATTTGTACTTGCGCAGTGTGATGAGTAAGGATGGAAGTTTGGAGGGTGAAACACTTGAAAGGGTATAACAAGGAAGAAAGGTTTCTGGTTCCTTGAAAGCAGTGATAAGAAACACGGAAGTGAGTATGGAAGTGAAAAAGTTACTACATGACAGTATTGTGATACCAACTCTAACGTATGGAAGTGAAGTTTGGACGTTGTTGGAGGGACACAAGTCAAGAGTGAGAGCAGTGGAAATGAGTTATTTGAGAGGAGCCTGTGGAGTCACATGGAGAGACAGACTGACAAATGAGGATGTGAAGGAGCGTTGTGGTGTGGACGATGTGAGAGGAAGCGTAAGGTGAAACACATTGGGGTGGTTTGGCCATGTGGAGAGGATGGAGAGTGAGAGACTGATGAGGAGAGTGTATGTGAGTGAGGTGGAGGGGAAGAGAGGGAGGGGGAGGCCAAGGATGAGATGGAGGGATGGAGTTGAGAGATATATGAGAGAGGGGGTGTGTGAACTGGGAGCAGGGCAGTGAAATGGCAAGGGACAGGGCCACTCCGTATGGGATTAAGGCGTCTGGCAATAGATAGATAGATAGAGATCGAGGACAACTTACTTGAAAGGAAATTCACTCAGGAGTGTTAAGAAAGGTTCAGCTTGGGCTGTAAGAATGTATCCCTCACCATTTGTGGAGATCTCTATAAGTTACTGTAGTACAGCCTGGAGTGCAAAAAAGTATCCCCCACCATTGGGGGAGATTTCTATTTTCTACTATAGTAGATTTCTATAGATCTCTATATGCCACTATAGTACGGGCTGGGGTGTAAAAAGGTATCCCTCACCATTTGAAGAGGGCTACTATCGCCATTTGGGGAGATCTCTAACAGCATTAAATTGTAAAATTTTACTAGTATGTATCCAAATTCACACCGGGCGAGCTTGGACATGTTCCACGTCTTTAGCGTGGACGTCAATTTCCTAGTAGTCAAGTCTTCATCTAACAGTACTATTACAGTCTACCTGGCTCACAGACGATGGGTAGTCTTGTTATTACTAAAAGTTGTTTAGTCACAACTTGAGTTCATGTGTCACTCAACCAGCATTGGAAGTCATCCAGGATGGATACATAATGGTCAAGTTTTCACCTAACAGTATTTGAACAGTCTACCTGGCTCACAGATGATGGGTTGTCTTGTCACTTCCTATTTTCTTTCTTTTTATTCTACAATGTCTCCGCTTTCTAACGGTATAAAAACAAATTTGCTTGTCCAAATATTTTGAGGTGAAAAAATGATTGGAATAGAAAAACTCGAGGGCTCGGATTTGGTATAAACATTCTTATGCGCTCTTTCAACCTATACTCATCATAACTATTTTACTTTATGCAATATCACATTTTTTCTTTCATCTTATTCTACAAACTCTCAGCTTTCGAATGGTATAAAAACAAATCCGCTGATCCAAATATTCCAGGGTGAAAAAATGACTGGAAAAGAAACTAGAGGTCCCCCCAAGGGAAGAATCACACCAGCCATGAGCTGATACATATCTAGCACTGCTTGGAATATGACCTTGACCTTGACCTACCTTCAATTTAGAACTCGTCTGAGATTTTTGTCCCTACTACACACCTGTACAATTTTGTGATGATATCTTAACCTGCCGCATGCCAGTGCCATTTTAAAATGGTCTGACATAATGCCATAGCCAGTGCCAGTGCCGTTTTAAAACGGCATTTTTCAAGATTCCCCAGGTAAAAATTGGTAGGCAAGTATGGTAACTGTTCCTCTACCATCCCCCAGACTGTCAAGGTCATACACTCTCTCACTCCCCCCCCCACGCTCGCTCTGCCTCACTCTGCCTGTGTGCCTCACCCAGTGCTGTACATAGGGAAGGCATTTTGTAAATATTTTCATGTATGTATACGTTGTAAATATTTTCTGGTATGTGTAAGGACTATATAGTGAATTCAAGTTGTAAATACCTTCTTGTAAGTGCCAGGACTGTACGTAATGAAGTCAGGTTGTTCCTATCTTCAAGTAAGTGTAAGATAATGCATTCACAGTGAGAAAGACACGCAGATTGTGAGAGATGCTGAAGTAATAAGTGATCAGAAAAGTGTACTGAAAATTGCTATACCTGAAAAGCATAAATACCTGAGTATACCTTACATAGAAAACGGCTTTCTCTCACGTACATGGTGAGCGTGAGAGAGCGGCTATACCTGTTCACAAGTACGCAGGACTCAATAAAACTCATTTTCGAGCCTCGGTGAACATTTTAATGGCGAATTTCGTTGTTTCCATATCAAAATCTATAATTTTAGCCAAAAAAAACGATTTCGAATAATGGCCGGCACTGGGGTGACCCAGTGGGCCAAAAATAGCTGGCATGGGCGGGTTAAGCAGCTGCGAAGTTGTCACGCTAACAGACACAAAGACACACATACAGACAGACAAACTGAAAATAATACCAGCATCGCTATTGTGACTGGGAAAAAAATTCAAGCACACGACAGGGAAGGAGGGAGAGCTGTGTGGGAGTAAAGCAGGGCGGTTCTGCTAGCTGCAGGGGGGTCAGACTGAGAAAATGTTAATATTTAACGACAGTCTGCTCAATCCTGCATCATCTTTGATTTTTTTTTTATGCAAGAAAGAAGGAACCAAAGGCCGGAGCCCGCAAACCGTTCCCTCAAAGAAGAAACAAAAACAATACAAAAGAGAGCCAAAATCAAGATCCCTTCATTTCAAGATGTCTGGACACACTGGGTTTGAAAAACTGGAGATCATAGGAAGTAGGAAATACAGACAGAAGGAGACAGTTCCAGAGTTGACTTGTTGCATACAGAAAGGACTGGGAGTAACGGTTAACTCTTGCATTAGAGAGTTGGACAGAAAAGGGATGAGAGTTTGTTGCTAGACAGGTGCATAGTCATACTGGTGGAGGGATGCAAGCAGACAGTTCAGAGGAGCAGTGACTATGGAAGTAACTATAGAAAAGAGATAAAGATGCAACAGTGTGGCGAAGAGACAGAGGATGAAGGGAGCCAGTAAGAGGAGGAGAGTTGATGAGATGAAAAGCCTGTGACTCCACCCTTTTGAGAAGAGCTGAATGTGGGGGAACCTCCCCACACATGAGACTTGTACTCTAAACAGGGGCGAATAAAACGCATGTATAAAGCCAACAACTGTGCAGGGGTAAAGAAGCTTTGGAGTTGGCTTAGCACACCTAATATCTTGGAAGCAGATTTTACAAGAGATGCAATATGATCTTTCCAAGATAAGTCCCAAATGAATGAAACCCCAAGCATGTGCAAGGATGACGCAGGATTAAGCTGGATATTATTATTAACCATTACTGTTTACTCCTGTGGAAGATTGTGTAAGGTTGATAAGTGTAAAAACTGAGTTCTTGATGCAATAAAAACAACAAGATTATTTTTAACTCAGTCAGAGATACGAGCCAAGTCAGTCATTAAGTGTGCCATAGTCTGATCCCTTGATTGTTGAAGTAACTGCTGAGATGGACGTTGCGGGAACCGAATGGAAAAGTGAAGGGTGGAATCATCACTGTACGAGTGGATAGGGTTAGATGTACAGCTTAGAAGGTCATTGATGAATAAAAAGAAGAGAGTTGGTGATAGGAGAGAGCCCTGAGGAATACCACTGTTGATAGATCTAGGAGAAGAACGGTGGCAGCTATAGAATGACCAGAAAAGGAAGCTGTAGATGAAGGCACAGATAGAAGGACAGAAACCGTAAGAGGGTAGTTTGGAAATTAAAGATTTATGCCAGCCTCGATCGAAAGCCTTTGAGATGTCAAGTGTAATGGCAAAGCTTTCACCAAAGTCCCAAAAAGAGGACGACCAGGAGTCTGAAAGGTAGGTGAGAAGATCACCAGTGGAGCGTCCCTGACGGAACCCATACTGACGATCAGAAAGAAGCTTATAATAGGAAAGATGCCTTAAAAGTTTTCTGTTAAGAATTGACTCGAAAACTTTCGAGACACAGGATGTTAAAGCAATTGGACAATAGTTAGAGGGTTGGGAATGGTCACCCTTCTTTGGGACTGGCTGAATGAGAGCAAACTTCCAGCAAGAAGGAAAGGTACAAGTTGACAGACAAAGGCGAAAGAGTTTACCTAGGCAGGGTATAAGCACTGAAGCAAAGTTCTTGAGGATAACAGGAGGGACTCCATCAGGCCCATATGCCTTGTTAGTACTGAGGCCAGTGATGTCAGAATATACATCAGCTGAAGAAATTTTAATGTTAGCATGAGGAAGTCTGAGGGGGGAAGTGATGGAGGAACAGCACTGGAATCGTCTAAGGTGGAATTGGAAGAGAAAGACTGAGTGAAGAGATCTGCTTTATCAAGGCTTTCTTGCATTAGTCAGAGGATATGAGAAGGGAATGTATGCTTCCATGCCCGAGAGAATAACCTCCGTAATGCGCAAGGCACACTCAGATGACTCCCGGCCACGGAAACAATAATAATTCCATGGAAAATCAAAGAAGTACTGCTTGATGGCCTCCTAATCTGCAGCTCCAAAATACCACAGACAACGTTTCTTTGGAGGGTCTGCAGGCCGTACCAGAGCGACAGGACAGATTAAGGTAATAAGGTTGTGATCGGAGGAGCGCAGTGGAGAGAAAAGGATAACAGTGTAAGCAGAAGGATTAGTTGGGCTCTCATTCTCTCGGGATTATGATGAAAGGATCATATTAACTCTCTTGCAAAATCTACTTCCAAGAGAGAGGATAAGCTAAACCGACTCTGTGTCATCTTTACCGGAATTTTATTGGCCTCTGTTTAGAGTACAACTCTCATGTTTTCGGGGCTCCACACATTCTGCTTTCCTGAACAGAGTGGAGTCAAAAACTTTTTGTCTCATCACCTCTCCCCCTCATGCTGACTACCGTCCACCACCTGTATTGCTTCATCTTTACCTCTTTCTTTAACATCACTGCTGCTTTGAGCTACCTGCTTGCATTTCCCCTCCATTACAGTTTACGTGTTGCACCTGTCTGGCAGCACACTCTCCCTAATACAAAAGTTAACCGGTATTCTTAGTTCTACAGTTATGCGACAAGTCAACTCTCTAACTGTCTTCCACTGTTTGTATTTTCTTCTGCTTATGACCCCCAGATTTTTAGTTGCACTGTGTCCAGAGATCTCGAAATATAAGGATCTTCAGTTTGGCTTCTTTTTTCCCCCCCTTGGCGGGAACAGTCTTATGATCTTCCAGCATTTGGTTCAATCAACCATACATAAAAAATAAGAGGGGTAATGACGCCACTATTAATACTTTCAGGCTCAAACGACAAACGTTATTGATAGGTGTTGGTGACCATCATCCACTCAATCGATGTAGAATTGCATTCTTCCTCCATCACTGTTATCGTTCCTTTCTATGCCATTCCTCATCTCCTCCTTTTTTTCTCCATCATTCCTGTCACTATTTGTTACTCTTCTTTTCACTACAGGTGCCTCTGAACTGAACAACAAGTCTCATGGTTTCAAGCAACCTTATAACTAAACAACTGGGTGATGTGGAGTCTACTGTGGTGCTCCTGATCACTGAGTGGAGAGAAACATATGTGACATCCATGCAGGAACCCAACCTCCACACTCTTACATGCTCTTTACTGTGGTGAGGGGCTGTCTCCCTGAAGGGAACGTCGGTTCACTACATGGGACGGCCTAGCAGGGGAGGTTGGTTGCTGCAGTTGATGGGTCTGCTCGGCCAGATAAACAAGAATTACACAACAACAGCAACGACTCACTCTCAGCTGCATATGATTGTCGAAAGTTTGCTGAACTGAAATATGTTCGAAGAGACAGTATGAGATGTAGGGTGCTTTCTGTACGTTGATAGTAGCTGGAATATTATGCATAAAGACGATATTATAGTAAGGCAGTTACACTGTTGTATGTAAATAAACTGCTTATGAAGATGAACTACGATGTCTCCTATGCCAACAAGCATTCATATATGTTATTGGCCTAGCAGCTCCCGTCCATTTCTAGTTCCCCCAAACCTCCTAAGTATTTGACGTTCTTCTTATTGTTATTATTATTATTATTATTATTATTATTATTATTATTATTATTACTGAAATGTTGTACCGTGTGAGGAGAGGAGTCAGGGAGAGAGAGAGAGAAAGACAGGTTTTGGGGTGAGCTGGATTAAGTAGTGGGAGAAATGCCCAGGAGGTATAAAGTGATCGTAATGGGTAATATGAATGGAAGAGTAGGCACTGGTCTTGAGGATTACATAATGGGTTGTAACAGAGTACAAGGAGAAAATGATAATGGGAAGCGACTGAAGGCTGTATGTCAGGAGAGGAGGTTGTGCATTGGTAACTCGTATGTCGAACACAAAGATGCACATAAATATACATGGTATAAAGGGAATGGGGATCGTGTTGAAAGAAGCCTGATTGATTACGTGCTCATAGAGGGGTAGATGCTGGAAATTGTTGGTGATACGAAGGCCGTGAGATGACGATGTGGAGGTCTGTCAGATCATATGACTGTGGAATGCAGGATCAAGCTGAGAGGAGTGAGGTGGATCAGGAGAGAGAGAGGAGCAGTCAGGGAGAAAGACTGAAAGTTGAGAAGCTGAGGATCAAAGAAATGGCAGATGATTACAGGATCATGGCAGAGGAGCAGTTACAATCAGTGAATTGGAATGAAATGGATCTGGACAGCCTGTGGAATTAATATAGAGATTGCTTAGTTAGGAATGCTATAGCGGTGTGTGGTGTGGCAAGAGTAACAACGGTATGGTGTGATGATGAGGTTAAGAGAGCAGTGGCGGAAAAGAATAAGTGGCTAAAGTGGGTACAGGACAGGGGTACAGTTGAAATAAGAACTGAATATACTGAGAGTAAGAAGCACGTAACAAGACTAGTGAAGTGGAAAAGCAAGGAGGTAAATGATTATCTAGGATGAAAAATGAATGCAAACTACTCTGAAAATATGAAGTAAAGCAAAAAATGTAGAAGTGAAAGTGGAAAGAATTGTAATGATGTGAAGGATGTAGGTGGCAGATTATTAACCCATGGGGATGAAGTAGGGACCAGATGGAAAGAATATTTTGAAAGCCTGATGAATGGGAATAGAAAGAGCAGAGCGGCTGTAAACATGATTGCTTTTGGGGGTGAGCAGAGAAGGAATGCAGTGCCAGGAGACGTGACACTCGCACAAGTGAAGAGTCCTGTGAAACGGCTGAAAAATGGGAAACCAGCTGGGGTTAATGAGGTGTTTGCAGAGATGCTTAAGTGTGGTGGAGAGAGTGGAATTAAGTTCTTTTGGGGGATATGTAAGAAGGCATGGATGAGTGAATCTGTGCCAGCAGAGTGGAAGAAGGCAATGACTGTACCCCTGAACGAAAATAAAGGTGAGTGAAGTGAGTGCAAGAACTATCGTGGCACAAGTTTATTGAGTGTGGTAGGGAAGGTATATGGAAGAATTATGATACAGAAAGTAAGAGAGATATCAGAAGTCCTAGTGAGTGGTGAACAGGGTGGCATTAAGAATGGCAGAGGATGTATGGATCAAATATTTGCAGTGAGACAGATAGCAGAGAAGGCTTGTGAGAAGGACCTATGTGTTTATGGCATTCATGGATCTGGAAAAAACATACGACAAAGTCGACAGACAAGGATTGTGGAAAGTTTGCACATGTACGGTGTAGATGGTAAGTTGCTAGGTGCAGTCAAGAGTTCTTGTGTTGGTAGTGATGCATGTGTAAGGGTGTGGGCGCATGACAAGGTTATGTTATGTCCCCATGGTTGTTCAATATATGTATGTATGGGGTGATGAAAGAAGTAAAAACACGAGTAATGGAGAGGGGCATGGCGTTGGTAATGAATGGTGAGGGATGGAATATCTCAAATTTGTTGTATGCTGATGACGCAGCACTGCTTGCAAATACCGGACAAGAACTTGGTAAGCTAGTGCAGAGTTTTGCTGCTGTTTGTGAGCGTCGTGCCTTAAGAGTAAATGTAGAAAAGAGTAAAGTGATGGTTATTGAGAGAGAAGGTGACTCCCAGTGCGATGCGATGTTACAGTGAATGGAGAGAGACTGGAATTGGTGAGAGAGTTCAAATACATGGGTACAGTGATAGAAAATAGACGAAAATGTGCAAAAGAAGTGGAAAGTAGAGTTACACAAGGAAGAAAAGTAGCTGGTGCAATGAAGGCCTTGATAAGAAACAGAGACTTGAGTGTTGTAGGTGCACGAGGCTTACATGAAGAAGTGTTAGTTCCAGCTTTAACATACGGATGTGAGACTATGGTGTGACATGAAAATGAAAAGTCAAGAGTAAGAACAGTGGGGATGGGTCTGCTGAGGAATGTATGTGAAGTACAGAGGGTGGATAGGATACGAAATAATGTGATTCGTGAAAGATGTGGAGTGAGGAAGTCGGTGGACACCAGAACAGAAGAGAGTGTACTGAGATGGTATGGTCATGTGGAAAGAATGGATAACACTAGAGTAGTGAAAAAGGTATATCTGAGCGAATTTGAAGGAGGGAGGAGGCTAGGTAGGCCAAGGAGAAAGTGGAGAGATATGGTGGATGAGTGTGTGAGGAAGATAGGTTTGGAAGTCAGTGAGGCTAGGAAACTGACAAGAGATCGAGCTGGTTGGATGCATGTTGTGAGGAAAAGCGCATGATCAGGTATTTGGCACCCCATTTTAACGTGGCAGAGTCCAGACTGACTCTGTCGGATACGTTTATGTGAAGCTACAAAACGTGGTGAATGTTTCTGACGTATCTGATAGAACCATGATTTCGGGGGCTTGAATGATGAGTGAATGGAAGCGTGGCCGATTGGACTGGGCAAATTTGGGCTGTCTGGACATTCCTACTCCTCACTCTGCCCTTGGGTGGGAAAGTAGGTCCGGATGATGATGATGAATGATGATGATGATGATGATTGTCATAATTATTATTATTATTATTATTATTATTATTATTATTTCCACTGGATGATTCTTTTGAACTCTGCCTGGACCCCTTATGTTGAAGTTGTTACTGAAGACAATACAATATTCAACCACACTAGTTCGACAAGCTTCTATATGGTCACCGAATCGCAACAACAATAAAGTGAAGCCGTCACGGTATTTACAAAGATTATTCTTATTTCGTATTCCTGTCACCGCTTCCAGTCTCCTACATCGCACTTTCCGTTCCCGTTTCAACTTCTTACATCCCCCGTCCTTCCGTTCTCCCTGTTTATCCTACCATTTTATTCCCCCATGTCTTTTTCTTTCATCATCATCATATTCGTCGTCATTATCATGGTCCTCATTCCAGCCTAAAAGAAGGGTGAAGTACTATCCAATATCGGAGAAAGAGAATGTATTGAAGTGGAAACGTTATCATTATTATCATTATCATTAACTACAACAAAACAACAAAGACAACATGCCACCAAGTGATAATGTGAGACTGGATCCAGAGGCATCAATCATTTCCTGTGGCACCCTCGAGGATGCATAGGGCCTCGATGAACTCACACCACCACATCCTATCTTGTGCTAACTCCTCAAGATCTCCCCAACACTCATCTCCAGCTTCCCGTCTCATTGTCCTCAGCCACGTCTCTTTTGGCCTTCCTCTACCTCTCCTACCAAATGCCACCAACCCTGGTGTACCTCGTACTATTCCCTGTCTCCTATACACATGTCCTAGCCACTTCCATCGTGAGAACCTAACATATTCATCGACCGGCTGCACTCCCGTTATTTCTCTAATTCTACTATTTGGTATCCTTTCCCACCACTTAACTCCTAATATTCTTCTAAGTGCTTTGTTTTCAAACACCAAGAATTTATTTTCCATAGTCACTGTGCTGTACCAAGACTCGTGTCCATAAATTAAGATACTCCTAACCATTACCTTATAAAGTTTGATTTTTGTATGCACAGAAAAATTGTTATTATTCCAAATATTTTTAAGCATTCCCATTGCCTGATTAGCCTTCTTTAACCTTTCCTCGAATTCAAAGTTCAAAGAACCATCCTTGGCTAAATAAGTACCTAAATATTTAAACCTATCAACTTGCTTTACAACCATACCTCCAATTACACATTCCTGCGCATTTTCCATATTCATATTGATTATTTCAGTTTTTCCACAATTAATAACCAAACCCAC
The DNA here is from genome assembly GCF_032717465.1 of Coenobita brevimanus. Lineage (NCBI taxonomy): Eukaryota > Metazoa > Arthropoda > Malacostraca > Decapoda > Coenobitidae > Coenobita > Coenobita brevimanus. The sequence continues at coordinate 15,635,283 of NC_137066.1, forward strand.
CTTGCGACCTTCACTCACCAAACAGTCCAACACTCTCTGCATCTCTTCTGGCCCATCACAAATCAAAACTATATCATATGCATAATCTAAATCCAAAAGTTTCCTGTTCTCTCCCCAAAGTATACCTGCACCGGTTTCTGTTCCAACGCGTTTCATAATGTAATCAATGACCAATATAAATAATAAAGGCGATAGAGCACCACCTTGAATTACTCCGGACTTGACTTCAAACGAATCACTCAGACAACCATCAACCATAACTTTACAAAATGTGTCCTCATGCATGTTCATAATGACCCTCACAAACTCCTCTGGTATTCCACAATGTCTCATGATCTTCCCCATAGTCTCTCTCGAAACACTATCAAAAGCCTTTTCAAAATCAACAAAACAAAGACTTAACGGTACTCTCATTTCATTAACTTGCTGCATCAAATGCCTAACTATAAAGATCTGATCATTGCAACCACGTCCCTTTCTAAAACCAGCCTGTTCATCCCTCAGAATACCCTCAACCACCGGCTCCAACCTATTTAACAACACTCTACTGAAAACTTTCAAAGCTATCGGTGACAAAGAGATTCCCCTCCAATTACCACATTCACTCAGGTCTCCCTTCTTCGGAACTTTAACAATTACACCATTCTTCCAAACTCATGGTAGTAACCCCGTCACCCATATCTTATTGAATAGCTTGGTCAAGATCATTATTAATCTATCCCCCTCCACTTTAAACATTTCCGGAAATAAACCATCCTCCCCTGGTGCCTTATTATTCTTTAACTGTTTTACTGCTTTCTCCACTTCTGCAAGCCTCAACTCTCCTGTTTCTATATTTAAATCTTCCTGAGCAGACGGTATATCCTCTTCTGGTGGTATTGGTCTATTAAGAACTGTCTCAAAATGCTCTTTCCATCTATTTTTAATATCTCCATCTTTGGTCAATAAATTTCCTTCCCTGTCTCTAACTGGTATTTCCTTGCGTTTACCTGCATTACCACTCAGTTCTCTAATCGATTCATATGCTATTCTTTGACTCTGTCCATCATTTTTGTTTATTAAGATTTCAGTCTCTGCAACTTTTTCATCCACACATCTTCTTTTATCTATCCTAGCTAACCTTCTTACTTCTGAATTCAAACTCCAGTACGCAGCTCTTGCTAATTCAATCTCTCGTTCATCAACGCATTGCATCTCATTCCTCAATTTAGCCTCACCTCTCTTTTTTATCATATCCCACGTTTCCTCTGATATCCATTTCTTTCTCCTGAATCTATGTCTCCTTCCAATCGTACATTCAACAGTCTCATGCAAAACTTTGTTCACATCCTCCCACATTTCATCTACACTTCTCTCCCCCTCTTCCAACGTTTCCAACACCAAAAACCTATTTCTGCATTCTAATCTGAATTCCTCCTTTTCTTCTCCTTCCCTTCTAAGCTTAACAATATCGTATCTACCAACACCAGATTTTTCCTTCTTCTGATTTTTAAGTTTAAACCTTATTTTTGCAATGCTGAGTTGATGGTCACTACCAATATCCGCTCCCCGTTTAACATGAACATCTAGCAGAGAACTTCTATGCCTCCTACTGATAGCGATGTGATCAATCTGATTTTTATATTTTCCACACGGCGACACCCAAGTTGTCTTGTGTATATTGCAATGCAGAAAGAGTGTGCCCCCGATGACTAAGTCATTTGCTAAACAGAAGCTTCCAAACCTCACTCCGTTTTCACTCATCCTACTACACACTCCCATCTTACCCATACATGCCTCAAATCCCTCATTTGAACAGCCCATTACTGTATGAAAGTCTCCAACGCAGATCAAAACATCATGTCTAAGTACCCTTCCTACTCCTTCTTACAACTTTTCATAAAATGTGTCTTTCCTTTCATCGAGTGCATCATTAGTAGGTGCATAACACACAAACAGACTGATGTTGCCATGATTTGATTTAAACCGTGCGTATAACAATCGCTCATCTATAGGATCCCACTCACATAAAGCCTTATTTGCCTTACAACCCAGCAACAATCCTACTCCCTGATAATGCTTTCCATCCTGTCGGCCAGATATCAATAAACGTATACCATCCTCCAAATCCAACTTATCGACTCCAGTTAATCTAGTTTCTGTCAGAGCTCAAATATCAAGTCCGTAATTTTGAAAAACCTTCACTAACTCATCGCTTTTACCATCATGATTTAGCGTTCTCACATTCCAGTTACCAATTTTAATTGTATTTTTTGCATTAACAAAGGAATTAGATTGTAATTGAGGCAACCGTGAGATTCCCAGCACCCCCTGCCCACTGAAGGGCTGCACGGGACTGGGGGCCATTATTGTTCTTTCAGAGTCCATCAAGGTTTCTTTGGCTAACTTCCTGAACACCTCGCCATTGTGTTGCAGTCGCAGTAGGCAGCTAACTTGCCTGATTGCCCACACCCGAAAGACCCAGCTATGCTGTAGCCAGTCACGTGCCGGCATGCTTCCCAGCCATTTCACTCTGAAGGAGTTCCTCTGCCTGAGAAAGCAACCACCCCCCTGCTCCCGAGGGCTTTTGATCTGTGTAGGTAGAGGGCGATCACTCCCTCACTAGCCATATACAGTGTATATACAGTGTATAGGCTACACTCACCAGAGGCATGGAAAAAAGAAATACGATATTGGGAAAACTATTAACAAGATGCTCGGTAAATGGGCCACAATTATAATCATTCCCGTATCACTGATACCCACGGAATCTTGTTTACACTTCGTAATCATGAGGTGTGTGTGTCTGTGTGTGTGTGTGTGTGTGCGTGTGTGTATGTGATAGAGAGAAAGAGAGAGAGAGAGAGCTAACTCAAAAAGTTTTCGTACGATTTTCATTTAACCTGGTGGAAACATTTAGGGTCAGTCAGGAAGTAACGTAATCATCCTTTAGAAGAAGAGACCAAAGACTAAGGTCACACGAAAAGGTGAATGTCTGATCTAGTAGAGTCAACTAAAGTTTTTCTTCAGTTTACGCTAAACTTATGAAAGGACTGAATTCAAGGTAAGACTCAAGGCATTAGATTTTTGAACAACCAGTCAATGATCAATATCACAGGTCAAGATTAAATTTCGATGTATATGCCTGTGTGTTAACAGAGCAACTATTTTTTTTTCCTCTCTGCTTTGGGTTCAACTAGGTGGAAGGGCGGAAAATCTGCCGAAGGTTAACGTACGTCATGGTTAAAAAGGTTCTGCTGTGAGAACGACCACTGAAATGTTAATATCACTAATAACCGTCCATTGTCAAGGTCACGTGGCAAGGTCAGCTCGAGCAGTTTTGATCTGATTCGACTAAGCTTGGTAGAAGGGTTAAGAGTCAGGCAAAAAATGAAGTAATTTGATTACAGAAACAAATAAGAAAACATTAAGCTTAGAATACAAAATCAGATATTTGTCCCTTTGTCCAAATGATGGGAGCAGGTAATGCATACTCTGCTCTTTCGTGTGTGCGTGTAATGTAATATGGCAGTATATAAGTGTGAATCTCAATGTGTTGAAGGGCTACAAGACTCTTTCCCCTTAGCTCAAGTCTAGCCACTGCTATGAATTCTGCTGAATTTACGTCATCTTCAAGAGGGAGTGATGTGTGCTGGCTTCTGTGTGGAGTTACAGGGCTGGCGTTGTAGGGGCAACATCTGTGCAGTACTCATGTAAATATATATCCACAAACCTGCAGTAGACATTGGATTTACTTGTACTGGATGTGAAGGGATTAACAAGTGGTGGCTAGCGAGTGGGATGACCATAATATCACTCTTCCTATGGACACTATGCAATTGCCCCTTGCCCATACCTTACCTCCCACGACGACAGTCTGTTTCTGCCCCAGCCCCCAGCCTACCGCACAACCCTCTATTCATCCGACTTGTGATTGTGTCTCCTGTATAATTTTGGTGTGATTCTGCAATAGCAAGATCTCCAACTCATACCAACCCCCACTTGCCACTACGCCGCCACAACCCCAGTGAGTCATTCTCCACCAACCTATAACCACTACCCGCCCTAACCGGCTGCCCTGCACAACAAACCATGACCAACCATCAAGCGACCATGCCCTAACCAACACGCTGCCACATCCAACCATGGCTTGGTGAGAGCCCCATAACACCCCCAACCAAACCCCAGCCACACCCAGTCCCCACCATATCCACCCCCACAACCGCCTCGAGCATAATCCACATCACTGGTTGGTTTCTCCAATCAATTCCCTCCCTGTGGTCACCTGGCTCTCCTGCTCGCCTTTCATCCATCCATCTCAGTACTACTTTCTATCCTCTCTCAATCAATGACTCAGATTTTCTGCAGGGGAGGAGCTCGCCACCACATTTTACTCCAGTCCTTCTTGAAGTGAACACCGTTTTCTATCTATGGTATACAGTGAATATCCATATATTCTCTTATGTGAATACCCATGTACTGTATAATTTCTTATTTCATTTACCCATTCCATCACTTTTTAAAGAGATCATGTGACTATATTATTCATTTATTTTCGTTCATTCCAATACATTACATTCATTTTTTTTCCTTTATCCACTCTCACTTTATTTCATCTTCTTCAAGCTATTTTCTTTTACACAAGTTTCAGTGTACTCTACATAACTCGCTTACAACATGCATTGTATATATATCATACTTCTTCATATGCCGCTCAATGTCGATAATTCATAGTTGTATTTTTTTTTATTTTTTCTTTATCCCTCTATTAATGAGCTATTTTTATAAAGTCGCTCTTTTTCCCATTCGGCAAACTGCTACAGATGGTAGTGAAGATGATAATTATGTAAGTGATAATGGTTTAACATTCCTCCGTATTGGAAAATCGTACTCTAAATCTCAAGCAACCACTTGGACCACCGGAACTGTTACTGCTACTACTCCTACCACAACTACCACAACTACCACCACTTATACAAATCCTACAACCATTGTAGAAAATCCAGATAATTGTAAACCAGATATCTAACTCCTTCTTCCCCAACTGATTCTCTAGAACTTCATCCACATTCACTGTTGCCTCTTCCTTTACTTTCTGCCACAATTGTACCACTACCAACCCTGTCACACACCACTACTACTACAACAGCCTCTTCCCAAACACACACTCATCTCAGTATAGTGACCACTCCAACACCTTTGCTACCTCAAATTCACGTCGCAATGGCAAATCAGGTCCCCCCTCCATAGCTCGTTTTCTTGGATGACATTATCTGCCCACAATTCACTGCTGTGGATCCTTCTATTTCTAATTATGACTTCCTCCATGAAGTCCAAACAGACATCGCACACAGGCAATATCATGAAGAATCACTGAAGATCTCTTATCTTTAAGCAGATTAGATCAAGACAAATTGCGCATGGGTGCCGGGTTGCAATCAGGGTACTTTGACCGTTGCACCACATTTGATGAATTTTGCAAGAAGTTCTTATCTGTTGTGCTCATTCAAGAGAGGGTTCCCTCATTGCCTTTTCTAATCTAAAATACATTCGCAATGATAAGCTCATATCAGTGAAAGAAGCCACATTATATGAGGCAGCCACATGTGCGAACGCAACCACTTCTGAAGTAAGCCAGCTGTTGCAGCAAACACCATGGGTCAATCGTGTCAGTCGAGATGATGTCATCAAAGTAAACGATTTCGGTTACTGAATGTGGTACCTTAGGTTAATAAATTTAGATCAGAAGCAATTGGAAACTGCCTTACAAACTGGTTTCGAACCAGGAGTTGAAATGTTGGAACTTTCCAAAGAGATAGACAAAAGATTAGACTCTTCAAGCGAGTACCTGCACCACCTCCACTCACTTTACAGATGTTGTTGCTGACTCTTCATGTTCACAGCCGACTGCCAGGGGTGTCATTATCAACGCTTGTTCTCCCTCATAACACCGCTCAACTGCATATAACCATGACCAGTCAAGTGTGTGTCGGGCCAAGTAGTTTGACCAGTCAACTGTGTGTTGGAGACAGCAGTCCTCAATCGTATGCTGGCACTGTGGTAGCACTGGTCACCACGAATCAAGCTGTTATCACAAACATGGACGAAATCATCAGGAGCCACGACAGTGTACACCTTCACGACCACGTCATACTTACTGCAAGTATCATAAGAATATAATGCTCATACCACCGAGGAGTGTCGTTACCTTGCACATCGTTGGTCAGGGGAAGAGCAGCACGACATTTGAAAACACCCAACATAACAGTTACAGAACACAATGAACTGCCCCTCAGTACTGTTCGTGGTCAGGAATTATGGTCAGGTAGATGTCTCACTTTTCATGGACTCAGGTTCTGCAATCAACTTACTGTCTGAAGAGGCATTAGCAAGAATTCAGTGCATATTAGCTTCCTTGAGTCCCTGGATCGCAACCTATGTACAGTGCATGGATCATATTTAGACATTAAAGGCAAAACTCAGCTTCGAATTTCTCAACATGAACTGGCAGATCCATTCATTGCTATTTCTGTGTTACTCCCTGGATTACCTGTCCTGCTGACGTTCTAATAGGTGTACATGCCAGGGCAGACAAAAATATCAATTTGTTACCGGCACATGGGGGCATTACTATTCAAAATTTGTTTGTGCCAGAAATCAAAGACCCAGTTTCACAGCCACGAGTTGATACAGTTACCGTCTGTCCTACCGATTCATCATCCTTTGACCTGCCTGATTCCGTTACTGACTTACCTGATCCCCTTACTGATGAGCTGTTGCATACTCATACATGCTAGCCTTCGCTAGAATCGATAATCCTAATGAGCCATCCTATGACACTGGAGCATTTCCACACTCATCATTACCTATTTCAATGCCATTAGAAAACCTAATGCAGTCCTTGACAACCAACTGAGCGGTGGTAAAACAGTGCGTGATTTTGTCCCCGAAGTATATACCGGCAGTAAGGTTGCCCTGAGGATTGTTGGGTTCCCTAGTGGCATCACTGCTATTTTCCAGCCTGAGACCTGTCAAGATAAGGGCTTGAGTTACGAGTCTGGAATGTGCTCGATGTCAGAGTATGGCTTATGCTGTTTTTACCTAGCCAACACTACTAATGCCCCACTTAAGCTGCGTACTGGGACACAGATTGGTGATTTTTTTTGGTATACACAGTGGCCGTATGTGTATTCCAAGATTTCCCAATATCTGTCACAGATGTATGTTCAGTTGTTCATTTTACTGACAATATTACCCCAAATCATCTTGAATCTCATGTGAAATGAAGCAGTTATCCTAAGTACAGAAATCAGTTTCTTGATCTTTTGTGAGATTGTTGTGAAGTTGTAGCCCTGCCCAGTGAGAACATGGGCAAAACTAGTCATGTCAACTACTCTTTTACATTGCGACCTGATGTTCAACCTCTATATGTTCCTGCTTATCACTTACCTCAACAGGCTAATTGTCTTATTCAGGAAATGTTGGAATGCGATGTTATTGAACACTCTTTCAGTCCGTAGAACAGTCTGTTATTCCTTGTTCCAAGGAAAGGTGATGAGTTATGTCCGGTCCTTGACTACCACTGAGTAAATGCCTTGACCGTTCCGGATAGGGTCCCTATTCCGGCATACAGTGATCTTTCACAGTCATTAGGAGAAAATAATTGTAAGTTTTCCTTGTTGGATTAGTTGAGTGGCTATTGGCAAGTAGAAATGGAGGAATCGTCTCACCCAGTCACCTCCTTCAGCATCCCATCCAACCATTACCAGTTTTGTAGACTTCCATTTGGGTTGAGACATGCCCCGTCAGCATTCATGTGGTTAATTCAGACAGTCTTTGCAAGCATGAGAGGTCACTCAGTCTTGCTTATTATGATGACGTAATTAGCGCTAGTCACTCTGTCACAGAACACTTAGAGAAATTAGTAGAGGTATTCACAAGGCTCAAACAAGCTGGACACAAAATCAAGCTATCAAAGTGTCATTTCTTACATGAGAAGCTGAAGTTCCTAGGACGTTTCGTTGATGCTCGGATCATACAAACATCGGATGAAAAGGTAAATGCAGCAACCAACTTTCCTACTCCTACCAACACAGATGCAGTGTGCAGTTTCCTTGGTCTTATTGGCTATTATCATCATTTCATCAAGGGGTATACCCAAATTGTTGTACATATGACTAGACTGTTTAAGAAAGACGAGTCTTTTGTGTGGCCAGATGAACAAGCTACTGCATTTTCCGCCCTGAAAACTGCTCTTACACAAGCTCCTGTCTTGGCATTCACTGATTATTCAAATATTTTCTTACAATGCACAAATGGTTCTACAGTGGGCATCAGTGTTTGTCACGAATCAAATTCGCGACATTTCCCTTTTGTGAGAAGCCACGAACTTTTAGTGGAAAACTCACTGTGTATCGCTCAGCTAACCGTTTCTCCCTCCATTTCGGGGTATACTTTTCAAAACATTCGTCACTGTTTTCAAAAGTGACCGATTTAATGCACGTCAGTAAGTGCTGTACTGAGCGATACTATTGTTTCTTTATTGTTCGCCCCTGCTTGCCTCGACCGTTAGAAAATGCGGCCTACTGCTCCCCCTTTCATTCCCACGACTTACTCAGTCGATTGTTTGCGCTGACGGGGGAAGGACCTGTGCTCCAGCAGTGTGAGAGGTCAACCCAAGCTCCACAAGACCACAGCTCCAAGCTCCCACCCTTGGTGATACAAAGCATTCATCGTTCAGTATTTCCTTTTGTTTTCCTAGTCTTAAGAGTTTAATTAAGGTGTTTTTTCCTAGGCGTAAGTATTTAGCTATTGCGTGAGTGAGTGAGTGCGATCTCATTAATTTGATTTTGAATTGTAACGTTAAATTTATTTTTTTGTAATCAATAAATTTAACAGTTCTTTTTCTTGAGCTTAATGTAAAGTAAAATCTTGTTTCATTTCTCCAAATTAAGCTTATTTTCCATATAGCTCCTAGCTTGCATAAACGTTTTACTTTCATAACTGGTACTTAGACCAGTCTTGTATTAAACTTAAAATCCGTTGTGCCTTCTAGGAGTTAAGCATCGGCAAGAACCTGATGTTAGTATTAGTTATTTATTGTCAGGGGTGAAGTAACTTTCTCCAGAGGCTAACAGTACTAATTCAGCATTTGTGAGTAATTAGTCTCTGCTGTGTATTGTTGAGAAAGTTTATAAATTCTCGTTCTTAGAGAATCGTGCGAAGAAGCAGCGTAAAGTAATCATTGCTTGATGTAGCAAGACAATCATTGTCCCTGCTCTTTAATATTATTGAATATTAATATCAATTAAATAATATTTAAGCATTTATTTAAAAAACACCATGCTATTTTAAAAACCCCGTGACAATTGGCGACCTCATTCCAGGATATTAACTCCTAGCTCTAAAGCTATTCACGAGATAGTGCTCACTCGTTCATATTTAGGTATTTATAATTAAAGTTTATAGGCACAAGTTTACTGGTGTTTACAGTTAATTTAGCAAGTGAATTTTTGCTTCATTAATCAATAAAGTACTTAACTCTAGTTTATTCTTGGTAACGCCAGACGATTTTATTCGCTCCTGGGAAGTCGCCGTACCCATTGTGTTTATTATTGAGTCTTCCCAGTCATTTACATTTTTGATTTATTCTTTGCCAGTTAACTAGATAAGACTGGTTACCACTAACTTGTGTCTGTATTCTTTATTTGTATTATTAGCATTCGTTTGCGAAGCAGTCAGTACTCAGTTTCGTTTGCTTAATAAATTAGCGCCATGGCAGCCAGTGCTTATGTACAGGAAGCCAAAGATATGGGTCTCACTAACCCAGATAAAATACAGAGTTACGTTCTCTCACGGTTTAATTACGAGCAAGAACGTGAGAAAGAACAGCGCGAATATGAGCAAGAACAGCGCGAATATGAGCGAGAACAGCGTGAACATGAACAAAAACAACGCGAGCTCGAGTTAGAAAAAGAGCGACAACAGCGCGAACATGAGCAAAAACAGCGCGAACTTGAGCTAGTACAAGAGCGAGAACAGCGCGAATACGAGCGTGAACAACGTGAGAGAGAACGAGAGCACGAACGTGCGGAGCGAGAAGCACGTGAAAAACACGAATATGAAATGATGAAGCTCAAGCGAGATTCCTTGGCTTCAGACACGTCTGCTGCAGTTGGTCCAAGCTCCACGAGCGTTTCCCCTGCACATGTCCTGGCGACCCCACGCATCAAGCTTCCTTCATAAAAGGAAAGCGAGTGAATCGAGCCGTACATAGCTCGTTTTGAGGACATGGCAGACATGTATCAACTGGATGAGGCAGCTAAGCGGCTTCAGTTTCTTAGCCTATTTGAGGGCCCTGCCCTCGATATTCTCCACAGAATTCGTGGAGACAATCTCACATATGAGATGATGAAAGCTGCACTCATTAAGGCGTATGGTCTCACAGTAGACGACGCCAAAGTTCAGTTCATGCGAGCTCGTCTCCAAGACAAGGAGACAGCTGTTCAGTTCCTTGATCGTCTCACAGCTTACTTAAATGAGTGGATGGAGAAAGATGAAACTCCTTCCACGCGTGAGGGGATAATTGACCTTATGCTGTGTACACAGCTAGAGAGGTCGTGGCCTGCTGAGCTCATAGCACAGCTTAAGATCTGCCAGGTGAAAGATGCCAGCCAAATGGCAGAAAAGGCTGACGCATTCTTTACTGCATACGGGTATCAAACTCGTAAGCAAAACACCTGGAGCAGAAAAGATACTGCCAAGTCTGGGAAGCCGTCTCAGACTGAACCCCAGCAACAAGGCCATTCTCAGAATAATGGCCAAGGTCCAAGCAAACCGCAGAAGGACCAGGGGCAAAATACACAGCAGCCTGCTTGGAAGCGGTACAACAAGTACCCCAACCAGCAGCAGTTCCCCAAGCAGCAGCAGCAATACAAGGACAAGCCACGTAACCCTCAATCAGGTCAATTAGTGTATCGGAGGCAGGAGGCAAATGCAGCCTTCATTCCACAACAAGTACCCGGTGGTGCCATCTCTACCAGTACAGGTACTTCCCAACAGTTCACAAGCCCCCCTCCGACCATGAACTCTCCTCAGACACCTAGTTCCCAGGGCGCCACGTTTGCTGCATCTGTTGTTCCGCAGGCTCATGAATGACTGGCTGCTACCTCCTCAGACCCTTCCACCAGCAACACTGCCTTTCTTGTTCAGCCAGGGTCTGTGGGAGGTGTTTCTGTAAATGTCCTGAGGGACAATGGTTCCTCAGGTTGCTCTGTTAAGCAGAGTTTGGTTCAGCCTGGTGAGTATACAGGTCGACAGATCCAAGTTAGACTTATTGATGGATCAGTGAGATTGTTCCCTGAGGCACGTATCCAGGTGGCGTCTCCATTTTTCACTGGCCTGACAACTGCAGTTGTCATGCCAGAACCTTTATTTGACCTCATATTAGGCAACATACCTGGCATCAAAAATAGTTGCTCCGATGATGACGCTACTCAGACTTCGGCTGCTGTGGTAACACGAGCCATGGTTGAGGCTCCAGACTGTGTCACCCCAGTGATCATTGAATCGCCGCAAGATCTGATGTGTAGTCAACTTGTTGTGCAAGAACAACATTCTGACCCGACACTTGCTGCCGTGTGGAACAAACAAAAGGGTCGAGTGATTAAGTATTCACGGGGTGGTCGAGCCAAGTTCCTTCGCAAACAAGGACGGCTCTACCGTGAGTCACGAACACCCGAGGGCGAGGTTCGACTGCAGTTTGTCGTTCCCGCCAAGTACCGCCTAGCAGTGTTACAATGGGATCATTGTTCAGCCTCAGGAGGTCACATGGGCAAAAGGAAGACCCAGGGCCGTATCCGAGCTGACTTTTTCTGGCCAGGGATGGGACGGGACATAGATAGTTTTGTCCGTTCCTGCAGTGTGTGCCAAAGTATCACCACTAATCAGGGACATGCCCTTCCTGTGCCGTTTGTAACCGCACCTGTAATCTCTGAGTCAGTTGAGAGACAGGGTAGTGGTGAAGTGGGTGCAGACCTGATGTCTCGCCTACTAACTGCTGACTAACATGAGCAGTTGTTGTATGCTGGGTTCCGTGATAGGCATCCTCTGTCGGAAATTTAGGAATAATTCCTCCCATTTTCTATCTGAGTTGGTGATGGGCGAATAATATTTCACCAGGGTTTCCAGCTTTTATTTGAGTAATTCAAGGACCAGCCTGGTTCTCAGTCAAAAGTGTAGACCTGACGTCTCACTTGTTGGCCCCACAGGACACAGTATGTCCAGGGCCTGTACATACACGTGTACTGTAGGTTAAGAGGGAAGTGAGAACTCTGCAGAGGCGACTTGAGGCTATGGAAGACCCGAGTTTGCACAAGGATTCTCAGCTCCCCGATACTAATATAAGTACTGTAGGTTAAGGGGGAAGTTCGAGAGAGAACTCCGCAGAGGCGACTCGAGGCTATGGAAGACCCGAGTTTGCACAAGGATTCTCAGCTCCCCGATACTAATATAAGCACTGTAGGTTAAGGGGGAAGTGAGAACTCCGCAGAGGAAACTTGAGGCTATGGAAGACCCAAGTTTGCACAAGGATTCTCAGCTCCCCGATACTAATATAAGCACTGTAGGTTAAGGGGGAAGTTCGAGAGAGAACTCCGCAGAGACGACTTGAGGCTATGGAAGACCCAAGTTTGCACAAGGATTCTCAGCTCCCTGATACTAATATAAGTACTGTAGGTTAAGGGTCTCGAGAACTCCGCAGAGGCGACTTGAGGCTATGGAAGACCCAAGTTTGCACAAGGATTCTCAGCTCCCTGATACTAATATAAGTACTGTAGGTTAAGGGGGAAGTTCGAGAGAGAACTCCGCAGAGGCGACTTGAGGCTATGGAAGACCCGAGTTTGCACAAGGATTCTCAGCTTCCCAATATTAATATAAGAACTGTAGGTTAAGGCACAGGTTGACGACCCGTGTGCAGTTCGAGGCTATGGAAGACCCGAGTTTGCACAAGGATTCTCAACTTGCCGACACTAATTGTGTGCTAAAATTAATGGCGACCTCGAGTGTACTTTTCGTAGCATGTACTGATTGCTAGGCAGAGAGAGTAATTGTAACGTAATAAGAATTTTGTCTCACTGACACTTTTGATGCTCCACCTTAATTGGTTTTGCAGGTTCAGCAATGGGTGTAGCAGTTTTGCTGTGCGGACCAGCTGATCGTCTGCCGCACGCTGCCGCCTCTTCTCCTCTGCCTTCGTCGTCGCCATATTATTATTTACTGTGTCATTTTACACGTAGGTACAGTTACACTACACCTGTCACACCTACACCGTGTATTACATACACCACGCTACACAACAATTAGTTGTCAGTGTAAATGTAGCGACTTTTCGCTCAGTTTGACCTGAGTACAGGATTTCCACCGTCGTCACGGAGCTTTTCCCTCAAGCTATCTTCTATTAACGTAAATACGAGGTTTTTTCGCTCACTGGCGACTGTGACTTTCTCCTGTAGCAGGATAGCACACACACCACAGTGTGAATCTTGTGTGACTGAGTTAGGATGTGTACATATATATATATATATCTACAAATTTTTTCCCATAAGGAAAAAATTTAATTTTGTAGGGGCGTAATGTCACGAATCAAATTCGCGACATTTCCCTTTTGTGAGAAGCCACGAACTATTAGTGGAAAACTCACTGTGTATCACTCAGCTAACCGTTTCTCCCTCCATTTCGGGGTATACTTTTCAAAACATTCGTCACTGTTTTCAAAAGTGACCGATTTAATGCACGTCAGTAAGTGCTGTACTGAGCGATACTATTGTTTCTTTATTGTTCGCCCCTGCTTGCCTCGACCGTTAGAAAATGCGGCCTACTGCTCCCCCTTTTGTTCCCACAACTTACTCAGTCGAGTGTTTGCTCTGACGGAGGAAGGACTTGTGCTCCAGCAGTGTGAGAGGTCAACCCAAGCTCCACAAGACCACAGCTCCAAGCTCCCACCCTTGGTGATACAAAGCATTCATCGTTCAGTATTTCCTTTTGTTTTCCTAGTCTTAAGAGTTTAATTAAGGTGTTTTTTCCTAGGCGTAAGTATTTAACTATTGCGTGAGTGAGTGAGTGCGATCTCATTAATTTGATTTTGAATTGTAACGTTAAATTTATTTTTTTGTAATCAATAAATTTAACAGTTCTTTTTCTTGAGCTTAATGTAAAGTAAAATCTTGTTTCATTTCTCCAAATTAAGCTTATTTTCCATATAGCTCCTAGCTTGCATAAACGTTTTACTTTCATAACTGGTACTTAGACCAGTCTTGTATTAAACTTAAAATCCGTTGTGCCTTCTAGGAGTTAAGCATCGGCAAGAACCCGATGTTAGTATTAGTTATTTATTGTCAGGGGTGAAGTAACTTTCTCCAGAGGCTAACAGTACTAATTCAGCATTTGTGAGTAATTAGTCTCTGCTGTGTACTGTTGAGAAAGTTTATAAATTCTCATTCTTAGAGAATCGTGCGAGGAAGCAGTGTAAAGTAATCATTGCTTGATGTAGCAAGACAATCATTGTCCCTGCTCTTTAATATTATTGAATATTAATATCAATTAAATAATATTTAAGCATTTATTTTAAAAACACCGTGCTATTTTAAAAACCCCGTGACAGTGTTGTTCTCATGCAAGTTGACTCAGAAGACAAGAATCGTTTCGTTGCCTATGCCAGTCGAATATTAAGCACCACAGAAAAGAATTTCAGCATTACTCATTGGGAAGCACTCGCCGTGGTCTGGTCCCTAAAACATCTCCGCGATATCATTTACGGTTACCCTTTTCATATCCACCGAAACCATCTTACTCTTTGTGACCTGTTTTGAGTATGTAATCTTACTGGTCACTTTGCATGTTTGACACTTGTTGATGACCATAATGCAATGTTTGAATATATTCTTGGAATGTCAGTATCGTGGCAGATACTCTCTCTCGTTATGTTGTCAGTCTTGACTGGTTGTGATGCACACTTAGCTTTCATTTATAACACACTCCATGGGTTCCAACGTGTTATCTATGGTTTCAGATCATATACGTTCTAGAGTCTGGTGATGAGTTTTCATTGCCAATTGTACCAGTTCCTGTGTCTGATATCTTCCTCTTTCATGACTTACTCTACAAGAGGACGGTACTCACAGATAGCAGTGTGTCTGGTCACGAAGTTAAGCAACTAGTCATTCTAACAGACTTTATTCCTGCTGCCCTCCATTTCATCCATGACACCCCTCATGTGTCACACCCAGGTAAGGACAGATGCTTACGACAGGTGTGTCTTTCATCTTACAGGCCCACAATCCGTAAGGATGTAGAAGCTCCTTGTGATTCATGTCTATCATGTGCTAGTAATAGAGAAACTACTGGTCGGCCTGGACCCATATTGCAATACCCTGTACCATCGAGGCCTTGGCAAACTGTCCTCTTGATCTTCTGAAATTATAACATACGGAATGTGGCTTCATCTAATCTATAAGTGGCAGTTTATCAAATCTCCCAGTTTCTAGTATTGGTTCCACTGTGAGACAAATCTGCTAGTACTGTTGCCCATGCCTTTGCTAATTCATTCATTTGTCTTTTCACGACTCCAGAAGTCATTCTAACAGTTAACGGGTCAGAGTCCAACTATTCAGTGCTGGAAGAAATTTGTCATCACTATGGAATTAGTAGATGTAATAACGTTGCCTGTCATCCAGCTTCTAATGGCGTCGTGGAATGCCAGAATCGGAAGTTCTTGGAGTGCCTACATCACATGGTGGGAGATGCGAGTTCCACCTGGGTGAGTGGATTCCGCTGATGGCTGCATCACTTAATGGGTCAATAAATAAGTCACTTGGCGAAACTCCATTCTTTGTCATCTACGGCTTTGACAAAAGGCTGCCATATTCTTTTTTGCAATCTAAGCCTGATACTGTCTATAGTCACGATGATTATGTCAAAGTTCATCTCTTAAATTTTCAGAAAATTCATAAATACATTCAGGATGCTTTGGCCCTCTCTAACGCAGAAATGGTACGTAAGCAACACACAGCTGGCTCCAATGTTACCATCCAAGTAGGTGATTTAGTTCATGCCCTGGACCACGAACATGTATTAAAACTTGATGGTCAGTTTCTGGTTTCTTTCCGTGTCATCTTCCATAAGGGCAACAAATTTGAAATAAAGGATCTGTCTAATGCTGAGACCAAATGGGTGCAGACCGATGACTGTAAGCATGCACTGAGGGGCATAGTGATGGACGAATCACTTGGAACTGCCTGATTTTCTTCTCAACCTGGAAATGCTCCTTCTTCTCCCATTCCTTCTCCCTGACACTCCTTCAGATTCCTCCTCTCATTCCAAGACATTGCCACCTTTCCCCACTGTTAATAACTATTGTTCAGAATTGCACTCTGCACGCAAGTGTCTTGCATAAGAACTGTCACATTAGACTCTTTTCATAATCATCTTCATAATCAGTGTCTTTAACTTGAAGTTATTTTATAGGGAAGATGTTGTGGGTCCACCTGCCGGCAGTGCTGACCCTATTAGGGTCTGCGTTGGGTGAGAACAATGGTGCCATACGTCCCGGGGTCTTGGCTGGCGTGGGAGGCGACGTAATGGTGGTGAAAGATTCAGTCTCCTTGCGCTATGAGCATGAGCCACTGGCCACCGTGGCCATTGCCCTACCCCACTTCGCAAACCAGCTGGAGCAGATACAGGCCATCCTGTCAGCCATCAAGTAGAAACACGACGGATATACGTTCTGGTATTCTCTTTACTTTCCCATCCACTGGAAACTCGAATATGTTAGGATGAAATTCTCCCACTTAAATGACACTTTCTCTAACCAAACATCTGTAGATCGTTCAAGAGTGAAGCGTGGGCTCTTTGATCTTGGGGGAGAAATTCTAAGTGGCATATCTGGTGTAGCAACAACTCGTGACCTCTCTGGATTCAAACCCGACCTTGCTGAATTAGTTGGTGCCCTTCAGTCTCAAATCTGAGTCTTCCAAGTTCAACACTCTACAGTATGCTACAGAAGGTCACGGCTCAATTAAATGACGTCACATATACATTAAGCAACTTCACAGGCATTTTTCAAAAGCAGATCTCAAAAATTAATGTTGTCTCCGAGCTCCTATAAGTCAAACTACACATGGGCAACCTACAAGTCTCCCTGGACTCTCTTCTCTTCCAGGTTACAACCTTCGTTCGTATTCTAGTTGATGCTGTCCGTGGTCGTGTCACTGCAGACATAGTACCTGTCTCTGATAAACGTTCTGTTTTGGAATGGGCTCGTTCTACCTTTGACTTATCTCCAGTGCTTTCCTTCTCGTCTGTAGAAGTCTAATACCCAGTACTTGAGGCCAGTTTCCTCACTAAAGAAATTGTTGTTCACATCCCTCTTCGTTCTTCTGTCACATTCGATCTCTTCCACATCATCCCTTTTCCGTTCTTGTTCAATAATTCCTTGTTTCAGGCCTCTGTTTCCTCGGAGTATTTCCTTCTATCCCATGGTCATTTCTCTGTTGCATCACATCCTCCAGCAATCTCCGCAGGTGTGCTCTTCCTACACCGACTTCTCGATTTTGTGCTGCCAACTTCTGAGCATCTTTCCTAGTTGCACTGCTTCCTGCGAATCTGCCTTGGTTCGTAATTTTACCATACAATCTGTCTGTTCATTAGTTCCGGCCCCCAAACTCCTAGTGCACCACGCTCGTTTGAACCTTATCCGATATATCTTCTTCAGTGTCCCAATCTCTGTTAGTATCATTTGTCCTGAAACTTCTGTTCGTTTGGTGTCTGCAGCGGGTTTGTATAAGGCTCCTGATTATTGTACTGTTAAATCAGAATCTGTGGTTTCTTATGCTACACATCATCATTATGCACTTCGCTCACACGTACATGATATTTTTCAACTCATTAATTTAACATTTCATCTCCCTTCTGACACTTTCAACCACGTCCGACAACCCATACTTGTTGGACTTTCATAATCAGAGTGATTTTGTCATGAATCAGTTTTCTTTGGCCTTAAACCGTTCATGGGCACATCCGGTCTCTGTGTTTCCCCCAGTGACTATTTCTCTCAACGAATTTTTTTGTTACTATTTGGGTAGTTCACTGCCATTTTAAGCAAATGAACAGAAGACCGCATGAGGTCCGAATTGCAACAAGATTAGTAAGGCAGTCACAGGACCTTGAAACTGGCAATTCTTAGTGACACTTCGGTGATTGCTGAAGGTGTAAAGCTTAGTTAACTTGGTACGGAAGGAAAGATAATTGTGAAAAAAGAAAATCCCTACTCAGATTAGTAAATGAATATTAAGTAATATGATGATAAAAATTATAGTAAACAAAACACCTTTAAGCAAAAACAGTGACAAAGGAAAACAGTAAATGGTGAGATAACAGTTAACGGTGAATAGTGTGGAAATAACATAAAAGAAAGTTGATATCAGAAAAAAATAACAAGAGTGTGGAAGTTATTTAGTGACTGAGACATCACTCTTACAGGCAAACCTAGTGTAATCAATTATTATGCGACCATTATTCCATGTATCATTATCATTTTCAATTCTATTTCTGTATAATGGACTTCAGCAGTGAACTTTCTTTTATGCAAGGAAGAAGGAACCAAAGGCCAGAAGCCTGCGAACTGTTCTTCAAAGAAAAATAAAAACAATACAAACGAGAGCCAAATTCAAGATGCGATCATCTCGAGATGCCTGGGCACACTGCGTTTGGAGATCGTAGGAAGTGGGAAATACAGACAGTGGGAAACAGTTCCAGAGCTGACCTGTTGCATAAATGAAGGACTGGGAGTAACGGTTAACTCTTGCAGTAGAGAGTTGGACATAAGAGGGATGAGAGTTTGTTGCTAGGCGGGTGTTACGCACCTAACGTAGAGGTGGAAGGATGCAAGCAGACAGTTCAGAGGGTCAGTGACCATTGAAGTAGCGACAGAAAAGAGATAAAGATGCAACAGTGCGACAAAGAGACAGAGGTTGAAGGGAGCCAGTAAGAGCAGGAGAGGTAATGAGACGAAAAAACTTTGACTCCACCCTACTGGAAAGAGCTGTGTGTGGGGAGCCTCCCTACACATGAGAGTTACACTCTACACAAGGGCGAATAAAACCCGTGTATAAAGTCAACAACTGTGAAGGGGTAAAGAAGGTATGCAGTCGGTAGCATACCTATCACTTGGAAACAGATTTTACTAGAGATGTAATATGATCTTTCCAAGATAAGTCACGAGTGAATGAAACCCGAAGCATGTTCAAGGATGATGCAGGATTGAGCTGGATATTATTAAACATTCGTGGGTACTCCTATGGAAGATTTTGTTGGGTTGATAGGTGTAAAAACTGAGTCTTTAATGCATTAACAACAGCAAGATTATTTTTACCCCAGTCAGAGATACGAGCCAAGTCAGACATTAGGTGTGCCATAGCCTCATCCCTTGTTTGTTGAAGTAACTGCTGAGATGGACGTTGCGTGAACCAAATGGAGAGGCAAAGGGTGGAATCATCAGTGTACAAGTGGATATGGTTAGATAAACAGCTTAGAACGTCATTGATGAATAAAAGGAAGAGAGTTGGTGATAGGACAGAGCCCTGAGGAACACCACTGTTGATAGATCTAGAAGAACGATGGCTGTCTACAACAGCAGCTATAGAATGACCAGAAAGGAAGCTATAGATGAAGGCACAGATAGAGGGATAAAAACCGTAAGACGGCAGTTTGTAAATTAAACGTTTATGCCAGACTCGACTGAAAGTCTTTGAGATGTCAAGTGCAATGGCAAAGCTTTCGCCAAAGTCCCGAAATGAGGATGACGAGGAGTTTGAAAGGTAGGTGAGAAGATCGCCAGTGGAGCGTCCCTGACGGAACCTTTGCTGACGATCAGAAAGAAGATGCTTTAAAACTTTTCTGTTAAGAATAGACTCGAAAACTTTTGAGACACAGGATGTTAAAGCAATTGGACGACAGTTAGAGGGTTGGAAATGGTCACCATTCTTTGGGACTTGCTGAATGAGAGCAAACTTCCAGTAAGAAGGAAAGGTATAATTTGACAGACAAAGGTGAAAGAGTTTACCTAGGCAGGGTGTAAGCACAGAAGCACAGTTCTTGAGGACAACAGGAAGGACTCGATCAGACCTATGTGCCTTCTTAGTTATGAGGCCAGTGATGGCAGAAAATACATCAGCTGAGGAAATTTTAATGTCAGCCATTAGGAAGTGAGACAGGGAAAGTGATGGAGGAACAGCACCAGAATCGTCTAAAGTGAAACTGGAGGAGAAAGTCTGAGCAAAGAGATCTGTTTTATCAGTAGAAGAAATAGCTACAAAGCTATCAGGGTAGAAAAGAGGAGGGAAGGATGATGAAGTAAAGTTGTGAGAGTGGTTTTTGGCAAGATGCCAGAAGGAGTGAGAAAAACTCGAGTTGGAGGGTTGAGAGCATTTCGTACGGATGAAATTATTTTTAGCAGGGCGAAGAACAGACTTAGCACGATTCCAGGCAGAAACATAAAAAACATGCGATTCAGGGGTGGGTTGGCTCTGGTGCCTTTTATAGGCCCTCTCCTTGTTGTGGACAGCATTAGAACAAACGTGAATAAACCAAGGCTTTCTTGTAGTAGTCAAAGGATATGAGAAGGGAATGCATACTTCCGTGTTCGAGAGAATAACCTCCGCAATGCGCAAGGCACACTCAGATAGCTCCTTGCCATGGAAGCAATAATCATTCCAGGGAAAATCAAAGAAGTATTGCCTGAGGGTCTCCCCATCCACAGCTCCAAGGTGCCCCAGTCGACGTTTCTTTGGAGGGTCCACATGCCATACCAGAGAGATAGGACAGGTTAAGGTAATAAGGTTGTGATCGGAAGAGCCCAGCAGAGAGGAATGATTAACAGTGTAAGCAGAAGGATTAGTTGTAAGGAAGAGGTCAAGTATGTTGGAGCTCTCTCCAATGCAGTCAGGGATACGGGTAGGGTGCTGTACAAGCTGCTCTAGGTCATTAAGGCTAGAAAAGATGTAGGCTTGTTCACCAGGTGGATCATTGAAAGGAGAGGAGAGCCAAAGGTGGTGGTGAACATTGAACTCTCACAAAATGGAGATTTCAGAGAAAGGAGAAATGGATAGAATGTGTTCCACTGTAGAAGTAAGATAGTCGAAGAATTTTTCATTGTCAGTAGAATTAGGGTATAAGTAAACAGTGCAGATATATTTAGTCAGAGAATGACAGGAAAGCCGAAGTCAGAGAGTAGAGTAATCAGAAGAATCAAGTTCAGGAACACGAGAGCAAGATAATTCGTTGCGTACATATTCACAACAGCCACCTTTGGCTTTGAAATTAGTATAAACAAAGTAGTAGGAAACAGAAAAGGGTTTGCTGTCTGTTGCCTCAGACAGCTGAGTCTCAGTTAAGAAGAGAAGGTGCTAGTTTAAATGTTGGTGAAGAATACTAGTGTACATTATTCCTATAATTACTATAATTATCATAATTATGCTTCTTGAATAATTAGTCAATTACCCACTAATTTTTATACCCAGTAACAATTATAAAAAAAGAATACATATATATACCCGGCGTAAAACCAAGTTTATATATATATATATATATATATATATATATATATATATATATATATATATATATATATATATATATATATATATATTGCACTTGAACGTGGCCATGTACCGTAAATGCTATATTTTTGTGTTTTTATTGCATCCAGCTGCTCGCATAGGAGCATTTTGCCCTGTAATTATTATGTTCCCTGGAGTGATAAGCTAACACTATTCCCTTTTCCCATTACATCCTTACTATCTTACTCATTTATTTCACCACACTCAGTATAACTAAGCTCCTTGAATATAAATTGCCCCATTGTGTCCGGAGACAATTTTTGTATAGCGAAGGGGAAAGATGTAACCATGACTTACTAATTTCCTAAACTTTTTAAACTAGAATTTACATCTACAGTAGCATACAAGTGTGGATTCTAAGTGTATTGAAGGGCTACGTGACTCCCATTAGCTCAAATCTAGCCACTGCTTTGAATTCTGCTGGATTTACATATTCTTCAAGAGGCAGTGATGCGCTCTGACTTTTGTGTGGAGTTACAGGGCTGGCGTTGTAGAGGCAATATCTACAGTACTCGTGTAAATATATATCCCCAAACCTGCACCGGACTTTGGATTTACCCCTGATGGATGTGAAGGGATTAACAGGACAGAGTGAGTTAATGGCAGCCAATCAGTGAGCCAGTGCCATGAAGTGAGCAACAGCCCGTCAGACAGTGAGAGTCAGAGGCTGTAAAGGACAGTCAATGAACAGTCAGTCAGTGGCGGACTGATAGTGACAGAGTCAGTGACACTGTCAGTGAGCGGAAGTTGGACAAAGAGAGGTATTCAGTGAGGGAGTGGCTAAGGGAGACAGTCAGTGAATGTAGTATATGGTGGGCGAGTAATAGTAAGCGAGAGAGAGAGAGAGAGAGAGAGAGAGAGAGAGAGAGAGAGAGATTTCAAGTGTCCCTCAGCTGTTCCTAGAAAGAATAAAGTCTTTCATTAATATCCTGTCTTGTCTACACGTCGTTCTCGACATATCAATGAACCCTATGGAGTAACATTAATTATTCAGTTCATACTTTTTTTTCTTTCATTTTGTCAATTTGTCTTTTTTGGTTTTGTCTCGTTTTCTGTTCAACTTTTTGACTGCCATTCTGTTTCTCTATAGATTTATTTTCCTGTCTGTCTGTCTATCATTTTGTCTTTCTGAATGTTTTTGTACTCCTGTCCTTCTATCTCCCTTTCCTCCTTTTTTTTTTCTCTCTTTCTGTCTATCTTTGTCCACATTCTTTCCACCAGTCTTTCACTTTGCTTATCATTTTGTCCGCTCCCCTGTTCTCCTGTGTTTGTATGTGTTGTAGTTTGTGTTTTATATGTCTCTTTATCTGTCTGTCTGTTTTCTGCCTGTCCATACTTCACTTTGTTCCTGTCGGTCTATGTTTCTGTCTGCCTGTGTTTCTTTCTGTCCAGGTTTCATTTTGTCTGTGTTTTTGTTTGTCTATGATGCTGTCTGCCTTTGTTTCAATCTGCCTGTGTTTCTGTCTGCCTGGGCTTCAGTCTGTTTATGTTGCTGTCTAACTGCCTGTGTTTTTGTCTGCCTATTTTATGCCTATTTTTTTCTTTGTTTATGTTGTTGTCTGTCTGCCTGTGTTTTTGTCTGCCTAATTTTTTTCTTTGTTTCTGTCTGCCTGTGTCACTGTCTTCCTGTTTTTCTGTCTGGCTATATTTCTGTTTCCCTGTGTTTCAGTCTGTCTGTGTTTCTGTCTGTGTGTCTTTCTGCCTGTTTCCGTCTGTCTATTATTCTTTCTGTCTGTATTTTTGTTTGCCTACCCCGCTGATGGGGGCCACCTTGACGTGGTGGCGGGGCTTGAAACATGGCTGGCAGTGCCACCTAGTAGGGAGGCATGCCTGCCTTTGTAGGGTTCGGTATTTGTCAGCCTCGTGGACCAAGCACTCCCTACATCACTGGTGCAGGAGGCCTTCTGGTGATGTTAGTCCCTGCCCATTTGCCATCTAGGGCAGGACTGTTGCCTCCAAAGTGTTTGCCGTGCATGACGTCCTTTAATGCTGCGAGACGGGAGTCCTGGGAGTTGATTGATGCTGCACGATGCACCCTGCAACTAGCAATACACCACTTTGATCCATTATTCTGGCTAGATGGGCGGCCTGGTTGTGCCTGACCAGGTCAATTGGATGGTCATGCGTTGGCTAGGGTCAAGTGGGCACTGGGGGGCCTGGTGATTCCTATCATCTTGGAGTCACCCTTGCCCATGTTCCCCGGTGGTTACCTGCATATACTCTCCCGCTACCTCTGGGGTCGCCAGTGGTGTTGTCCCTGGTATACGACCTCCCCTTGTTGGGCTCCATGGTGGGTGGAGGGGTGGGGGGATGAAGTTGTTTTTTCTCCTCATGGCTGAAGCTAATAACAGTATTGTTGACAACACGGCATCTGTCCCCGGACTCAGTTCGGAGGCTTCCTCCCTCAGTGCCACACTGGAGCCTTTCCAGGCCTCTGGGGACTTTCCTCCTCTGCCCCAGTGTTTAACTGGGAATAAGAGGTCATGTCAGGTTGGATTGGCTCTGGGGTCCAGCCCAGAAGCAATGTTGCCAGAGTCGTATGCCAAGTTTTTGGTAATGAAACCCTTGGTTGGCAGGTCAGTCCAAAATATTGACATTTTTGAACTACACTGTGGCTTTGTCTCAGTTTGCAGCCAGGAACCGAAAATCTATTCCCAAGGGGATGAAAGCATTCTTACTGAGGTGGCTTCCCCAGAAGAGAGCTCGCATTTACTAGCCCTTACCTTTATTTCTGGATCATCAGTATCATGTGTTCCTCATGCCAGTTTTAACCGCTGTAAGGGCGTAATTTTTTCCCGTGACCTCCTCAGATACTCAGAGGCACGGATGCAGGTGGAACTGCAGTCTTTTGGCGTAGTGAATGTCGAGCGCCTGCAGAAGAAATTCAAAGGTATTCTGACCCCAACACCGACATTTTTCCTGACATTTGATAGGTTAATACTACCTACATCTGTGAAGCTGGCCTGGCTGCCACTTCCTGTGAAGCCATATGTGCCCACCTCAAGGCAATCTTTCCACTGTCAGGGGAATGGACATGTTAGCAAATTTTGTCACCGTGCACAGACTGGCCTTCCTGGTGTCTGTGTCTCTTGTGGTGGATCAAGCCATACCAGCGACTGTACAGGACCCATAAAATGCTATCACTGTAGAGATCCTCATACTGTCTCTTCTACAAACTGTCCAAGATACCGCCTTGAAAAGGAGGTTTTATCCATTCATACATGTGAGAGGGTTTTGTTTCCTGAAGCAAAAACGAGAGCCCAGACACTCTTCTTTCAGCCGGAGGTTACTTATGCTTCTGTCCTTAGTAGAACACCAGTGCGACGAACTGTATCTCAGAAGCAGCCTCGATCCATTCCAGTACCCACTCCTTCATCTCGTGATATGCAGAATGCTGTCCCCATGGTTAGTACTGTTGGTGAGAATGATGTCTGCCTGACCACTACTCCGACTGTTTCTGCCCCTACATTGGTGGCTGACGACTTGCACATTTCTGTGGTGGTAGCAGATGTCCACATTGACCGGACTCCTTTTCCCGCCTTAGCCAGTATGCCTGAGGCTCCATCTGTACCTGGCAAACGTCACTGTTGTTCATCAGAGTCCTCTAACATGAAGACTGGCCACCTAAGGTCTCTGTTGTTGCCCCATCTGTCGACACCTCTCCTGTTCTCCTGTCCAGCAGACTGAGGGATCTAGCCAAGTGACAGCTGAAGCTGATGGTTCAGCTCTGGTCCAGTCCCCACCTGGGGATGTTGTTGGACAGTTTGTTGGTGCTTCAGATATGAAGCATAGGATGGCCTACTCAAATGATTCGAGTCCTGTGGACTCTACTTCCACTTCTGGGGCTTCTGGTGAGGGCACTGGCCGTCCTACGTCCCTAAAGGCAGACCCTAAGCAGCCTTCCAACAAACTGGTTTGCTCACTCCAAGAAGGAGCGTAGTAAAACTGACTTCCTCATTCTCTTGTTTGCCATAGGATGTTAGAAAGAGGGTGCGGGTTTCTGGTGCTGGACAAGATCCTCCAAAAGGCTTTCATAAGCATCAATCCAACCCACTCAGGAGGCAAGGTTGTGTCGCCCTTTATCCTGATTCCTTCTTCACTATGGGTACTATGGCATTCTCAGCTAGTATACTACATGGAATTGTTGAGGACTGCATAATATTTGGGAGGAGCTGCGGACCCACCTGACTTATTCCCCTTTGTGTGTGTGTCTCCAGGAAACTCTTGCAGGGTTTGCCATTCCCCATGCACTACCTGGGTACAATGCGTTTTACTCAGTGCCATCCCAGGGTCCTGTTAGGGGTAGTGCTGTTTTGGTGAGGGCTGACATCCCTCATCGGCCAGTCCAATTCCAGTCTGACCTCCAGTGTGTTGCTGTGTGGTTCTGTGCTCACCACTAATATATAATTTGTTCCATTTATTTACCACCCAACACAGTAGTTGGAAGAGTGGACCTTGAGAACCTGCTTGGCCACTTACCTATGCCCTTTCTTCTCATGGGGGCCTTTAATGGTCACCTTTGTGGGGTGACTGTCATATTAACCCCTTAACCGCGGGGCGTCACTTTCGTGACGTTCGGGCGCAATGGTTCATACCGCGGGGCGTCACTTTTGTGATTCTGTGTTATTTTGAATTATCCCGGGCTTTCAAGTGGTGGCTTGTATCATCTATCAGTAATGCCAATATCCAACACTAGTCAGCACTCCAAATCTCATCTGTACTCCCATCCATTATTGACATTTTAGCGATTTTCCCTCCTTCCTGACTCCCCTCCCTACCTGCCCTCCATTACCCTGTCCTCTCACCTCCCAGGCCTTGCTGCGCTAAGCAAATCTCCCTCAGATTTTTCCACAGATTTCATCCATTGAAATAAGCCCTATGCCCTATACTTATACAAAATAATATATACCAAAAAAAAAATAAGGTAAGTGATAGTGGTATACACCATGAATTGGCTAATTATCACCTGACAACACCTCACATGCATTCATTCACTACATTACCACGGTAATTTCCCCTTTGAATTATGCCTTGTAATCTATGTCTGTAATAAAAATATATATCAGAAAGGAAGGGAGAAGCCTAAGTGACATTTACATTCACCTGGAACTACCTATTTCTTTATGTATTGCCGAGATTTTCTACCAATAATGTATTAGCATGCAAGTTAGCAGCTGTCACCCTCATTGTCACTGTCAACCCTTGCCTTCTCAGATAAGCCGCGGCATTTAGTTCCTTGTCCTCCACTGTGGTCAAAACATGTCGCACTCGCGCCCCACCATTTCTGCCGCTTCTGCACCCATTGCAAAGGGCCCCGTGACCTCTACACCCAGAAAAAGTCGTGAGGGAAGCAGGAAAGGACTAAGTGACTCTGCAGTGGAACGTGAACTAGCAGAATTGTCAATGGTGATGATGGATAGTGATTTTGACCCTTCGGGGGAATCGTGTGATGAGCTGGGTGAGGAAATCGTGCCAGAAAATGCTAGTACGAGTGCTTCAGTGTCGAAAGTTATCCCTAGCTCCAAGGGAAAGGAGCCGTTAGTGCAGCAAGGGAAGGAATTTGGAAAGGGAGTGAAAAAGAGGCGTGTTAGCCCCAGAACAATGGCCCCGCGTTACCCAGCCCGCCATGAGTCCCGAGTTGATTCATCTCCCCGTTCCCCAAGCCCCACTTCACTCATTTCTTCCTCTTCTTCTGCTGAATTATCTCCGGAGTCTTCATTGTCGGAGTCACCACCAGCATCAACAGTGAAGGCAGGCCGAAGAGGAAGAGGTAAATCCCTGACCCATAAAAGTAGAGTTGCTACTAGAGTAAGGGCTGCTAGTGCTGTATGGCAACTCAGGGTCAGTGCGAGTGACCTTGAACAGGGTAAATCTCCCTCACAGCCACCCACCACCCTCACCCATCCTATACCGCCACGACAGGGAATCCTGGACGCCTTCGCGTGGACGGAAGGGTCCAATTTTGTGCCAGAACATTTAGTTTTTGATGAGAGTTCCTCAGGAGTACAGCCTGCCTTGACTCTTGACGATGATGCTGAGTGTGTGGACTTCCTTTTGGCCTTCCTAGATGACGAAGTCATGCAGCACATATGTGATGAGACCAACAGGTATGAATCACAACGTGCTGCAAGTGGTACAGGTGCAGCCAAGATGCAACAGTGGTCCATGCTGGGAGTGCAGGAGCTGTATGTGTTCTTCACCCTCATGCTTCTCATGCCACACTCAAAGAAGCATGAGTTGGAAGAATACTGGTCCATGGACCCCTTACTACCCTCACCCACCTTCAATAAGTACATGGCCAGAGATCGCTTCCAGAACATCATGGGAAACCTGCACTTTGCTGACAACGATGTACCTTCCCAAACCGACCCACTCTGGAAGATCCGGGAGATTCTGAGCAGAATGAAGGATAAGTTTATGTCATTCTTCCACCCCTTTCAGAAGGTTGTCATTGACGAATCCTTGGTTTTGTTCAGAGGACGTCTTCGGTTTGTTCAGTACATTCCAAGCAAACGCCATCGCTTTGGAATTAAGTTCTTTGTACTGTGCGACTGTAAGATGGGGTACATCCTTGACTTCGTCATTTATTCAGCCAGCACTGTCGATCTGGATAAAACACCCCCCCTTCTCAGGCTGTGTAGTGAAAGTGCTCCTAGAAAAGTATTTTGGTGGGAATCATGTGCTGTATACAGACAACTACTATACAGCACCGAAAATTGCCAAATACCTTTCTGAGCACGGCATTGGCTCCTGCGGCACTGTCAAAAGTAATTGTGCCCACTTCCCCAAATTCAAGGAGGCAGGAACCTCACAACGACGAGACGTGCACCTACGGAAATCTGAGAAGATGCTGGCAATACGGTGGCATGACAAGAGGGTCGTGCACATGCTCACCACCGTACATAAGGGGGAGATGACAGACAGTGGGAAGGTCGACCGTAGGACAGGCGAACCTGTGATGAAACCTGATGCTGTGTTGGACTACAATATCAACATGCGGCTGGTGGACAAGTCCAACATGATGATTGGTGAGATCGACTGCCTCAGGAAGAATACTAGGTGGTACAGGAAAGTTTTTCTGCATCTCATAGACATGACGATGCTGAACGTCTTCATCCTGTACAAGATGAAGGTCAAGCCACCCAAGTCCTTCTCCCTGAGGTTGTTCGCCAGGACTTGTGTTCAGCAGCTGCTGGAAAGATATGGTAGGGTGACAGCAGCAACTCCAAGGCACCATCCAGTAACACTTCCCGACCGACTTGGCAGAGGGCGTATATGGATCGGCACAGACTGGTGCAAATGCCTGCCACAGGCAAGAGGAAGGCTGCGATCCGCAGGTGCCAGGTGTGTGCACATACCACCCGATGCACACCTGAGCACAAACGCACCTCTTGGCAGTGCGCTGAGTGCCAGGTTCCCCTGTGTGTTACCTGCTTCTTTGATTACCACAGCCAGAAGCAGTTCTAAAAGTGCAAATGGGAAAGGAGAGTAATGTGAAAATAATGTGTAAATAGCAAGTGAAAGCAATGGATGTTCAGTACATATGATTGAACAGGGTATTATAGTTTTATCTTACTGAAAGTGACAATGAATAACATAGTGTAAGTAAAATAGAAGGGTAAATATTGAAAATACAATAGAAAATGTAAAAAGTAATGTAAGTAATTAGTAATATAAGAATATGAGTACAAATACTTTATGTTATAACAGTGAAAGTGAATCCGTGGCTCTCTACGTATTTTACTGAATGAAAAATTGAATGACTTCAGTGACAATAAACTAATACTACTGAAGGAAACTTATGGAGAAAGACTCCAGATATATATAAGTGTGATATAGTAATAGAAATATAAAGTGTGAGGGGTTTTATGAATAATAAATGACAGAGTACCAAGAGCGAACTAGCGCAAGTGGGACGGTCAGACGAGCTCGTAATTTCCATTGCTTTCACAGTGTTTTTTTTTTGGAGTATGGATCCCAAACTACTTGAAAATCATAGAGTAGTGTTTATAGTGTTTATATCTGGCTGTGGTAATCATATTACAGGTTGTCGGGAAGTGTAAAGTGGAGACTTCGTTACCCAACTTCAGAGGTCTCCACAAGTCCTATGGTAACTGACGAAGGCTCAACAAACATTCCAGGAGAAAGCTGAAGGTATGTGCCATAAGGATATATAATTTTATTAATCTAGGACTAATAACTGATTTTTGGCAAATATTTTTTGAGAGTCTGTGGGAGCCCGAATAACCCCGCGGGACACGCAAAACATTGGTAAACATGCCCGCGGTGTAGGGGTTAAGGCAGGAGTGAAATGTGTTCACTTTCAGGACAATCATTCAAAGGTCAAGGTCACAGAGCAGAGTCGTAGTTCGACACGTGTGTTGCGTGTGAACAAAGTAACAAAATTATTTGGGCTAATTTGGACCAAAACTGGTGGATGGGTTGGGGGACAACCAAAGGGTTGACCAATAGTCAGTTGAGAATAAGTGATGAAAGGTCAAGGTTCCATGGCAAATTCCACTTAAAGTTTCAAAGGGTTCAGGGTAAGATGAAATTACTGATTTAAATTTTGTAAACAGTCACTTAACCCATACATGCCGGCATTGTATTGAAGCTGGCGCACTTTCACTACAGGCATTTTCCCCAAAATAGCCTGTTTTCAAACCTTCATATCTGGAATAGTATAGCAGCTAGGGATACAAATTAAAAACCAAATTACACAACAACTCTTCATCTTACAAATGAAAGCATCCCCAGGTCTGCAAGTGGTCAAGTCGATGACTAAAGACGTGAAGAAGATGATCAACTTAGGTGCTTGAAGTGGGATTTCTTTGTTCATGTGTGCATGGCCCCGACTTGTGATAACACTTACTTATGGTCAATGGCTCTCATTCTATTTGTATTTGATATCACATTTACAGTTTAAATGACATATTTTGCATACTTCAAGGCCAACAAAGATATAAAGTTCAACCCAAAACATTTTCTACAGTGTGACTAAGGTTTTCTTTCATTACTGCTAGGGTGACTCAGATATCAACAAACTCAGCTTCATTTATCAGCTTTGAACTTTCTTTATCACTTGTAAAATACAACTATCACTTGCACGTCAAGTAGCCTATCCTTGGATAGAGGCGTAACCCGTCACGTCCCGAGGTTTTCCGCACCTCTGACATCCCCCAGTCCCGAGCCTTTTAGGAAAAAATTTTTTTTGGCTCAAACTTCCGCTTAGGTTGAGAAACGAAGGAAAATCATCAAGAAAGGGCTTATCGTGGTCCATAAGTGGTCAGAACAGGTGAGGTCCCCCGCGCCAGGTATCATATTCTTTTATGGATGTGCCAGGCGCTCACGTTTTCTGTGGTAAGGAATTCTGGGAGAAACAACACACAACACCTCTATATTTATTGAATTTGAACTAATAAACAATAACAGTAACAATATAATGGATTTCAGACACATATATATGAAAAATAAGCATTGTACCATCGCGCGAGCATAGCGAGTTAGGTCCGAGTCGTAACATGCTATATGCTAAGTTTCTTGTATCAGTCAACATATCATTTTTTCTACTTGTATACTTCTGTTTCAATGACATTTTACCAATTACAACTGTTTCTAAGTGTTTTCAGATGTTTTCATTCATTATGATAACATGCAGCATAATTTTAGCGCACATCAGCTTAGTAAGCGCACTCGCTATGACTCGTATTTCAACATACCCAATTATTTT
This sequence comes from Coenobita brevimanus, assembly GCF_032717465.1. NCBI lineage: Eukaryota > Metazoa > Arthropoda > Malacostraca > Decapoda > Coenobitidae > Coenobita > Coenobita brevimanus. The sequence goes on from NC_137066.1 coordinate 15,666,663, forward strand.
ATCACTTTCCTATTATTTTTCCCTTTACATAGAACCTTTCCTCCACCACTGTAAATGTTTTCAATTTTTTACATTCATTACGAGGGCATTTAGCGCTATGCTAGCGCATATTCACGTAGCAACCATGATCTCAAACACTCGTGTTTCATCTTCTTCTTTATTTATTCACTTCAATTATAATTTCCCACTTACATTACACACGTTTACACCCCTATACTGCACTGTACATACTTACTGGCATTATTTATTCAAGTGAGCGTGAGAATATCGCATGAAAATACCCTCACAATGAATGTTGCGACCAACATAATACTCACACACTTATATACTAATTCTTCACATATATTACACACTTTACCACTTGTTGCCTTCTATTTTCACTATTACGGGCCTTATTCATTCAACTGAGCGTCAGGATATCGCATCTCTATACACACGCTATGAATATTTGACTTAGAATATATTTCAGCACTTACAATAATTTGAACTTATATTATACCCGTAAGCATTTTCAGTAATAATAATTATATAATTACGGGCCGTATTTATTGCACTGAGTGACAGAATATCGCATCATAAAACCCTCACTATGTATGTTTCCACTTACAGCATATTTATACACTTACATACAATTTTTGCACTTCTGTTGTACCCGTATGCACTTTATACTAATATTTGGAGATCAACATGACTGCTAATTTCACTGAGCGTCTGTCTGTCGCATATACTTCATAGATTCAGCGTCCTGTCGCGTTCACACCATATCAGAATTGCATCAACGTGTGATATTCGCTGAAACATGGGTGAATACAGAGACCCACGTCACACTCCACGCACTCATGGCGGGTGTCTTTCCTCTGTGTCGTGAGTCTCACCCGGGAATTGCTACACACGTGACACCTGCGTTGGGGCCTAGGTCTGCTTGGCTGGGGAGGGATAGGAGTGGGGAAATGGCGGCCGGATATTCTCAGGGGAGTTTGTGCAATAGGGGCAGTGCGGGTGCAATGTTGGAGCCTTTCTACAGCATAACGTGCAAACATCTCTCTTGTGAGCTCCCTCACAAGCCCTTCAAAGGTTTCCTGAACTCCTGTTGTCATGACGTGAAGGTGGTGGCAATTCAGAGCAGTGATGTCTAGCAAGTGAAAGAACGGTTTCTTATACTTCATCGTGGTCCTGGCACACTCTACCGTCTGACTGGTCCACGAGGCTCATGTTTATGTTATAGTCCATGACACATTCAGGTTTCCAAATGTGACGCCTGTTCTTGCTACGGTAATCAACTGAATCAATACGATGCATCAAGGGGCAGTGAACCGTTGACAAGAGGCTTACTTCTCTATTGTGGTTCCACACAGTTGCAAGGATGTTGCTGGCTTTGAAGAAGACAACCTCATTCCTTGCAAGTTTCCGCCCTACCTTGGCCATGTGACGCCGGTTCACCTTCACGGTTCCACAGACTCCCGTTCCATGCATGTGAAGATAATGAGCGAGAAGAGGGCTAGTGTACCAGTTGTCCAGGTAGAGGATGTGAACACGATGAAGGTAGTCTTTTATCATCGTCTTTACCACTGCTCCCGACAGTCCAATACTTCGATCTTCTATTATGTCTGTCTGTGCACCGGTGTACAAGACTATGTCTTGCACGTATCCAGTCCTACAGTCGCACATAACAAAGATCTTGAACCCAAAACGGAGCCTTTTGCTGGGTATATACTGCCTAAATGAAATATTGCCTCTCCACAACACTAAACTCTCGTCTATGACGAGATCTCTATAGGGATTGAATGAGGAACGAAAAGTTTGCCTCAGGTGATCAAAGACCAACCTAATTCGCCTCATTTTATCAGTTTCATTCGCATCTGCAGGATCATGAGCATCGTAGAAATGGACGCGACTTAGAATTTGTTGAAACCGATTACGGCTCATCACTTGCCCAAATATTGGGGTAAACATAACAGGGTCCCTTGTCCAGTAAGCAGGAATTCTGTTCTTTCGCATAATACCCATCAAAAGGACCAGGGCAAAAAATAGGAACATTTCTGAAAGGGAGACAGAGTAATCATATATGATAGAATGCCTACTCCTTGTTCCCAATCTTTCACTCTCAAGGGCTGGGTGCTTGCAAAAAGGTTGGTTTGGTATACAATCTGCTTCACAAATGCCTTACTAAAAAACAGGTGGAAAAAATCCAACCTGGTGGAATTACGGTGAATTCCGGGAGCAATGCAGCCAGAGCGCCCCTGCTCAGTGAAGGGGTGGATGAGGGGAGAAAAATCAGGGTACTCATTTATGATAGAATGCCTACTCCTTGTTCCCAATCTTTCACTCTCAAGGGCTGGGTGCTTGCAAAAAGGTTGGTTTGGTGTACAATCTGCTCCACAAATGCCTCACTAAAAAACAGGTGGAAAAAATCCAACCTGGTGGAATTACAGTGAATTCCGGGACCAATGCAGCCAGAGCGCCCCTGCTCAGTGAAGGGGTGAATGAGGGGAGAAAAATCACTCCCATCCTCCCAATTCCATCCCACAAATCCCTCGTCCCCTTCATCCCCATCACCGCCTTCGTCTGGGTGGGGAGGAGATCCTGGTGGGGGAGGTGGGGGAGAAGGAGTGCAGAGGGCTTCCCCACTGTCACTCCTCTTCCCTCCGTTTTACCCTTTCCCTTTCCCTTACCCTTACGGCCTTGAGGAACATTAGGGGGCTGTGGGGATGAAGTAGTGGAATATTGGGGAGTAGAAGACATGCTGGCGAGTGGTTCCTCCCCACCTTCCCCCTCCATGACAACACCACGTGCTTTCTCACGCACCCTAGCTCGACCACGTGTTAGGGGATATTGGGGAGCATAAGACGTGCTTGGGAGTGGTTCCTCCCCACCTTCCCCCTCCCTCACAACCCCACGTGATACTGAATGCACCCGCACTCGCCCACGTGATACACTACACCGCCTCACACTACCTAGGGAGAGCAATGACTCACTCACGTCACTCTCACTTTCCCTAATCCTCCCTGTACTTTCCCTTTCACTCCCCACTCCCTCCACGGCACTTCCTAACTCCCCAAACAAAATACTAGGCCCATACCTGCTCGTCCGACATGGTGTGCGCTCTGGGCCACAATGAGTGATTACCTCACGTCCATACCACGTGGCAGCACGTCTCACGACTCCATCCTCGTCCTCGTCATCGTCATCGAAATCTGGTTCCAAATCACGTTGGGGATAGGCATAGGATGTTGCACGTGGCTTCTTGGCCTGCTGCCCCTCTCTATCAGCACGGTGAGTCACGTACTGCCGCTTCCTGGGAGACAGAACTTCCTCGTCACTGCTGGTGGTTTCTTCCTCCTGTGGCTGCACATAATCTTTATCCACAACCTCGTCGTCCAGTGGGGAATCACTGTCGCCTGTAAAGGCGTCCAGGGCGGCTTGAATTTCGCCCTCTGAGAGACCTCTCTTAGCCATGTCTGAGCAGGACCGTTGCTACCAGGTGAGTGGACGAGTGGCAGGTTAGCGCGGGTCACGCGGGGTGGCAGGTAGGGGAAGGTCATGTGAGGATACGTACCGCAATTCAAGCACGAAATTTGAAAATTGTCGAAATTATGCACTTTGCAATTGCATGACGTACCGGTACATCGCCGGGACTGGCAAATGCAAATTGTTGCAACGTACCCATACGTCGATGGGACGGGGCAGGTTAAAAGGGGTGGATGAGGCAAGTGGCCATGGGCAGCAGGGATGGAATCAAATGAGGAGGAGCCTGAAGACATCATCATACACCTGGCAAAGGCATGGGGCAGACTGACTCATGCTTGTGTGCAGTGGCAGGAGTCTCTTGCATACCTTAGTGAAAAGATCAAATGGCAGCCAGTTCATATGATGGCGGGAATACATTTGCGGCTCCTTCCATCACCCGGTGGTCCCCAGCCACCCATTTTGTAGTGACATATGCCATTTCCCAGTGGGTGGGCAATTAACGTCAATGCCAAAGGATAACATGAAGTGTCTATGTCATGTAACAAGGCCATTGTACAGTTTAGATCTGATTTAGATCAGGTTAGAATGAAAGGATTCAGTATGGGGAAGCAGTGGCTCAATTGGTAGAGAGGTGGCCTGCAGTCCTACCGGACCCAGGGTCAAATCCCCGATGGGGCAGGAAACAGTTTAAGGCTTTGAATTTCATAAAATCAAACATTATTAATCTACCCAAACCCCCGCCGACAAGTAAAAATACCCTCGCTAATACCAACACACCAGTCTTGTATGAGACAGCCCTAGCATGTATTCAATATGGATGGTGGGTGTTGGTGCCGAAATGGTGACATGTAGAGGTGTATGGTATGTATTAGGACTACTGGGCTTAGGGAGCAGGCTGTGAAGCCAATGCCCAGAGTCGGACACAGAAAAAAAAATGGCAAAGTTCAAGTTCATGGGGCAAAGTCAATAATCATCTCTTACGTCAGAGTCCTTGTTGGCTGGCACGAGTATTGCTTCTCTCTCTCTCTCTCTCTCTCTCAGTGATCTTTGATTTCATTATTCAGGCTAATCTCTCCCCCCCCCCTCTCTCTCTCTCTCTCTCAGTGCTCCTTCATTTCATTATTTAGGCTAATCTCTCTCTCTCTCTCTCTCTCTCTCTCTCTCAATTCTTTCTCATTTAATTTGGTATTTCTCTCTCTCAATTCATTATCATTTAAATATGTAATTCTCACTTCCTTCTCTCTCTCTCTCTCTCTCTCTCTCTCCAATGTTTCAAAATTTCACCGACATTCCTTCACCCTATGCAGAGTATAGAAAGGTATTCGGATATATCTATAAGAGTTTCTTATTATATGGAGGGTAAATTTGATAGTCTGTCAATCTGTCTATTGCCAGACGTCTTAATCCCGTACGGGGTGGCCACAAACAAATCGCCTCCACGTCACCCTTGTTCCCCCGCCATTTCACTGCCCTGCTCCCAACTCACACACCCTTCTCTCATATACCTCTCCACTCCATCCCTCCATCTCATCCTCGGCCTCCCCCTCCCTCTCCCCCCCTCCACCTTACTCGCATACACTCTCCTCGTCAGTCTCTCACCCTCCATCCTCTCCACATGACCAAACCACCTCAGTGTGTTCCTCCTAACGCTTCCTATCACATCCACATCCACACCAAAACGCTTCTTTATATCCCCATTTGTTAGCCTGTCTCTCCATGTGACTCCACAGGCTCCTCTTAAATAACTCATTTCCACTGCTCTCACTTTTGACTTGTGTCCTTCCAACAACGTCCAGGCTTCACTTCCATATGTTGGAGTTGGTATCATAATACTGTCATGTAGTATCTTTTTCACTTCCATGCTCATTTCCCTGTTTCTTGTCACTGCTTTCAAGGAACCAGCAACCTTTCTTCCTTGTTGTACCCTTTCAAGCACTTCACCCTCAAAACTTCCATCCTTACTCATCACACTCCTAAGTACTGAAACGTACATTTTCCACATGTGATAGACATTATAATTAATTTAGAATCTGCAATGCTGCAAACTCAGCGATGTGTTACAACCACTGAATGCAATAATGTCTTGGACATACCCTGTATGCCCGTCTCGACATATACTAATAGACTACGGAAATGGTAAAATGTAGCATTTTATTCAAGGCATATTAGAGAAGGTGGATGTTAGCAACCTGCCTTAGCAACTTTAGCTTCCAACATGTTGAGAATTGGTAATGCTGGTTAAAGGTCTAAATATGATGGTCAATGCCTAGGCCAGCCGTCCGAGCAAAGATATCCCTCTCTCCCTCATACTTCCCACCATCCTCTCGCTAAGTCCTTGGCCTCACACCACTGTTTCTGCACGCGCATTTCGGGTATTGGGGCACACCCGTACTGAAGCACCTACCATATCATTTCGGTTTGGGATAATCATAATACTGTACTTGGTTTCATAATTTGGAACATAAAACAAGAACCATTGGTAATAACATATTGTCATCTGCTATTTGTCTGTCATGACTGGAGATGTGCAGACAGTTCAAAACTCCGAATGCCACACATTTACCCCAGTGAGATTCGACGTGTGTCTGCATTACGATATTTGATTTCCCTACAGTTTATTATTTCTGCTATTACATATAACTCTGTATGGTAAATTATGAAAAAAAAAATTAAAATTGAGAGCAGGACTGGTTGCGCTTCAAAATTTATACAGAATACTGTACGAAAGTCTATTATCCTCCTCATTACGTAAGTGCTTCATGATCTGGTATTCAGCATCCGACTGTAACTAAACCTCATGCATAAATCAGTCTCCAGAGCCAGTTAAGGTTTCAGTAACACGGTATATCTAAGTGTATGTCCACATTGCCGAATATTCTGTAACTTTGTGTTACGGTACAAGGTTACAATAACATATTATGCTATGTTTTGAAACAAGTCTGGAACATTTATGGAGTTTTGTAACCAGGCCACAGCTACCACTAGGTGTGTGGTAAGGTTCCTGACAGTGTTCCGGAACGTGCAGTAACTTCGGGTAACCTTGTTTTTGTAATATGTCACTGTTACGTAGGTTACGTGACCTTGGTGTGGACGTGCACAAACAGTGTCTGTGTTTACAGTTCCGACACCCCGGCAAGTCAAAGAGGATATTTGGAGTGGGAGGGAAGGGGTAGGTGTTCAGATAGCTGGCCAGAATTATTTCACCCTGCCTTGGGTTCCGTATAGTATGTTGGTTAAGTCTCCTTTATCTCATTCAGTACAACGCGGATTACAATGCCTAGACGTAATTTTGCTTCTCATCTCTGGCTCTATCTATCGTTAACGTTTGTCGTACAATTTTGAACAATATATATATATATATATATATATATATATATATATATATATATATATATATATATATATATATATATGTTCTGTGTACCACTCCCTGCTGCGGGTGTGTGCATAAAAGACCTCTACCCTTTACTTTTCTGTAACACTATCTCTGAAGATGTAACATAGGAAAGTACTCACTGTTCTCCTTTCATTTCTCCTGTGGTTATTTTTGCATACACACACACACACACAAACACACTATATATATATATATATATATATATATATATATATATATATATATATATATATATATATATTGCTACGGAAGAGAGAAAGGTAATGTACACTTTAAGTGAGAATACCAATAATCACAAAATCACTACTGTCCCGTAAAGTTCCAGGTTCAAAACAAAAGAGTTAGGTAAAATTACAAGTTAAAGTTTAATGCTCAAACTAACAACAAAACATTCAGGACTCATAAGGATAATGTAATGGCAAAAAAAAGGTTAAATATATGGTTAACTCCAATAGCCTCTATTAACACGAAATTAGCAAGTGTAAATTTATCTAAGTCAGCCCTGATAAAATGAGAAATCCGGATAATACTCAGTGAATGCAAGATATATTATTACAGATACAAAATATTATCAAAAATGACTGACATAAAAATACATGAATCACAAAAACCTCACTAGACCTACGAATCAACACCTTATGCTATACAGTACAAGAAAAAATACAATAACACTTATACTCAAATTACACAGCAGTTAGATGGCTGGAGACTTCCTGAGCACTCGCAATAATAACAACTGTACAGGGGAGGACAGAGATGTGAGCAAAATGAGGAGTAGATCTAAGTGGCAATAATGCAGAGACTGAGCTCATTATATAGGGGCCGGCAGAGCTTGATACAATTTGTAAGAAGGACGCGCAAATGAAGCCATGGGGGCAAAGAGTTGACAATCCTGCTCTGAACAACAGAAAGAACGACTTACTCTACTATAAGCGAGGAGAGGGGGAGTGAGGTAGAACACGCTACTGATCAAACATGCAGCATACTGTACGTTAGAATTACACAAGGGATGATGAAATCATAGGCTATGTAACACCTTCCCACAAAGAAAAAGAAATTTCTATCTATCTATCTATATACCTAGGCTGCTTCCCCCAAGGAAAGGGAGGTAGCCGAGACAGGACGACTCACTCTCCATTTACTCATCCATTCAAACACATTCATTCGCATCTTAGCCCCAAAGGGGATAACGGACAGATCCTCACTGCATCACACCGCACAAGGGTCAACTGCGCAATGCAAGCAGTGACATCCACAGCAGGGCCCGACAGCAGAACTGGTTTACCCCTGCCACATCATAACAGACCCATCCCCTTACCCGCACCTGACCTGACTAGCTGATCAGACCAAATGCGGGAGAATATCCCCTCAGGGCTGCGTCATCACTTATTCATTCACAATTTCTCTCCATTTATTTCAGTCACGCACAGCCACTCTTCCTTGCTCAACAGACATCCCTCTCGCATCCAGCGCTCTCTTCACACTGTCCATCCATCCTATTCGTGGTCTTCCTCTCAGTCTTACACCTCTCACATCAGATCTAGTTATCTTTTTCACCAATCGCTCATTATCCATTCTCTCCATATGCCCAAACCATTGCAACACCCTCTGCTCAACTCTACCAGCCATCTCCCGAACAACTCCAGTTCTCCTTCGCACTTCATCATTTCGCACTCGATCCATACGCGTCACTCCACACATACTCCTCAGACATCTCATCTCCATTACATTCAAACTTTTCCTCTCTGCTACACCCATATTCCATGTTTCAGCCCCATATAACGCAGTCGGTACCACAACACCCTCATACAGCCTTCTCTTTACATCCATTCTAAGCGAACGACATTTAAACACTTTTTTTCATTCCTCCCAGCACCTTTCCTACTTCATTTATTCTAAACTTCACTTCTGCATCTATTCTTCCATCCACAGCAACATGTGACCCTAGATATTTAAAACAATCTACCTCCTCAAGCAACTCACCATTCAAAACTATATTCATCCCCCTACCATCTATCAACCTCGTACACTTCATCACTTTACTCTTATTCTCATTTACTTTCAATTTCCTCCTTTCACACACCCTTCCAAACTCCTCTACCAACTGTCTCAATCTCTCCTCTGAATCAGTCACCAGTGCAGTATCATCTGCAAACAGCAGCTGCTTCAGATTCCACTCTCCTCCATCAACATTTACCAGACTCAGACCACCTAAAACTCTTGCATTTACAAAGGAAATTTCTAATTACTCTAAAACAATCTGTCTAAAGTCTAGATAAGCAATCTGCAATAACATTTTCTTTCCCCTTGATATCTTGTATGTCTAATGAATACTCCTGAAGAAGTAGACTCCATCTTGTCAATCTCTGATTTTTATCTTTAAACTCACTAAGGAATTTCAGTGGGTTATGATCGGTATAAATGACTATGGGGTCAAAACCAGAACACAAACAAAATGAAAAATGCTGTAAACCCAAAATCAAGGCCAAAAGCTCTTTCTCAATAGTTGAGTAGTTCTTTTGAGGTGGAGTGAACTTCTTACTGTAATAAGATACAGGGTGTTCAATACCCTGATCATCCTCTTGCAGCAAAACAGCCCCAGCTCCTGTATCACTTGCATCAACAGCCATCTTAAAAGGCTTAGCAAAATTTGGAGTAGCGAGCACTGGCTGACTTAATAGGATAGCTTTAAGTTTGCTGAAAGATGATTCACAGTTATCAGTCCAGACAAATTTAACTCCCTTTTTCAGTAGATCTGTAACTGGTGATACAAGAATTGAAAAGTTAAGAACAAATCTCCTGTAATAACCTACCATTCCCAAAAATTTTTGTAGCTCTTTCCTACTTTTAGGTCTGGGAAGATCACTTATAACCTGAACCTTAGCTGCTGCTGGTGCAACAAGTCCATCACCAATTACGTACCCAAGGTACTGAACCTTAGCTTGACCAAACTCACACTTTGATAAATTAGCTACAAGATTAGCCTGAACCAAACGCTCAAGAAATTTACTGACATGGCATAGGTGATCTTTCCAGTTGTCACTGAAGATTACAACACACCCTGCCAAACCCTCTGGTACAACATCCATGAGCTTCTGAAATGTGGCTGGTGCATTCTTCATACCATATGGCATTACAGAACATGCAAAAGTCTTTCCTAGTGTTACAAAACATGAGATCTCCCTAGCACGTTCAGTCATAGGTACTTGCCAGTATCCCTTTAACAAATCAAACTTACTTATGTACCTAGCCTTTCCGATCTTGTCTATGCAATCTTCCACGCGAGGGAGAGGGTAAGTGTCTGTTTTGGTTATCTGATTAACACGTCTGTAGTCGATGCAAAGCCGCTGTGACCCACCTGGCTTAGGGACAAGAGTGACAGGAGAACTCCACTCGCTCTGACAGGGCTCAATCATCCTGTGGTCCAACAGGTAGCCAAGCTCCTTCTCGATGAGAGGAACTTTCACTGGGTTCACACGGTAAGGAGGCAGTTTAATTGGCTTTGCGTCTCCAACATCGACATCATGCATCAACACAGTGGTTCTTCCTGGAGTGTCACGGAACACTTGCGGGTACTCCTGCAGTAATGCCGAAAACTCCTGCCTTTCCTCGGGAGGTAGATGAGAAAGCTTAGTCTGGAGATCATTCATGATATCAGGATTCTTCCCCAAACTATCACTCAGGCTCATGCTGCATGGGAGAACTTCACTTGCAGACTCGGGTGGAACAGCTACAGTGCAGACTGGGTTATTTTCGTCCTGCCTGTGATATAACTTTAGCATGTTGATGTGACATGTGACAAAGTTGCTTGTTCTTTCTACGATTTGGTGTGGCGATGACATAGTTGACATCACTGAGTTTCTTCTCCACGAAATAAGGACCACTAAACTTGGCTTGAAGAGGTTGCCCATGCACCGGTAGCAGAATCAAAACCTGATCTCCTGGCTGAAAGTGGCGTAACCTGGACTTCTTATCATACCAAGTCTTCATCTTCTCCTGAGCAGCTCCTAAATTCTCTCTCGCCAGCTGTAAAGCAGTGGACAGCCGTTCTTTGAACTTCATCACATACTCCAGCAGGTTGACGTCATCTTCCTCCGACAGCCAGCATTCCTTGAGTAACTTAAGGGGTCCTCTTACTTTATGGCCAAACAGTAGTTCAAAAGGTGAGAAGCCCAGTGATTCATTTGGAGATTCTCTTGCGGCAAATACAATGAATGGAAGACCTTTATCCCAGTCTTTCTGATGTTCCAAACAGTATTTCTTGAGCATCGATTTGAGTGTTTGATGATATCTCTCCAACGCTCCTTGGGTCTGGGGATGGTAAGCTGAAGACGTGATCTGGGTGATGCCCAACTCTTTCAGAGGCTGCTTGAAAACATTTGACATGAAATTACTTCCCTGGTCTGACTGTACCTCCTTGGGCAGACCATACTTGGTGAAGAACCCTAGCATTTCCTTAACCACGTTCTTTGCTGAGATATTTCTAAGTGGAATGGCTTCAGGATAACGAGTAGCCATATCAATCAGGGTCAACACATAAGAAAATCCTAAAGAAGTCTTAGGAAGAGGGCCCACAATATCCACCAACACACGGGTGAAAGGCGCCTCAAAAGGAGGAATGGGAACTAGAGGTGCAACCTTTTCGGTCTGATTATACTTCCCCACAACTTGACAGGTGTGACAAGACTTACAATACCAGGAAACATCCCTGAAGATACCTGGCCAGTAGAAGTGTTTCAAAATGAGTGCCAGTCTTCCTCACTCCAAGGTGTCCTGCCAAACTGGAATCATGAGCCACTCTAGTGATATCCTGCCTACAAACACGAGGGATGACAACTTGATGTACAACCTCCCATTCACAGTCGGCTGATGCTGATGGGGGTCTTTACTTCCTCATAAGTACTCCTGACTTTATATAATAACAAGTAGAAGCACCAGCTGACTCTTCCTCACTGCAAGGAGAGGTAGCTAGACCTTTCAACTCAGGGTCAGCAACCTGGAACTTAACCAACTCTTGACGAGACAAATTTTGAGTGGTCCAAATTAGCAAGAAAAGTGTCAGCTAGGATAACATCATCATCATCATCATTATCCTCTAAGTCACCAGTAACTTTAGACTTAGTCCTAGTGACAGCACATGCAGAGAACACATCAGGGACATCACAATCCTGGGCCGCAGCCACTGGCTCACTAGACAACTGAGGAGCTGGACACAATTGACTTCCACCAATATCATTTCCAAGTAAGAAAGTTACACCTGACATTGGGAGTGTCTCAACCAACCCAACAATAACGGAACCATTAACAAAACCAGACTCTAAATTCACTCTGCACAGAGAGACAGAGAAGTAATTATTCCCTACACCTTGTAAGATTACAGTTTCATCAGAGGAATTAACATTAGAGCCTAGAACACTGGTCAGCATAAGGATTGGCAAGCACCTGTATCACGATATATTTTAACTGATTTCCTGTCATTACTGTCCGGAGGACTGACAAAACCTTCAGACAGGAAATTAGCACATGAACTCTTGAGAGTGTCACCCACGTTACTGCTCAAAAGAGGAGCTCCATCATGAGAATTTAATTTACCCCTCAAAGCAGGTTCAGTTAACTCAGTTAAAGAATTCTGGGAATTCTCAAGGGTGGACACTAGACCAATTGACTGAATATTTAAAGACTCCTTTTTGTTCACATCACGCTGTCTCCTGAAACATTTCTCCGTAGTATGACCAAGCTTACTACAATAAGTACATTTACTTTTCTGAAATCTAGAGGTGAAGCTGGTATTTACTTTCTGAGAAACATCATCTTTATTCTTTTTCCTGTTACCTGTACTCTGAGTAGGGCAACGTACTTACTCTCAGCTTTCCCTTTTTCTTTAGAATATCTCTTGTGAGTGAGAACATATTCATCAGCTAAAACTGCAGCATCAGACAAATTATCTATTCTTCTCTCGTCAAGATATAGGCTTACATCCTTATTAATACACCTTTTGAAGTCCTCCAGCAAAATCATCTGCTTAAATCTGTCAAAATCAGAATCCACATTCTTAGAATTTAACCACTGCTCTAACAGATCTTCTTTGATTTTTGCATACTCAACATGGGATTGCTTATCTTGCTTATAAGTTGTCCTAAATTTTACTCTATAGGCTTCAGGAACAAGCTCATAGGCCTTAAGAATCAAGCTCTTAACTACATCATAATTATCAGATTGATCCTGAGGCAAAGATGCATAAGTTACCTGAGCTTTACCGGTGAGAACAGTTTGAAGGAGTACTGGCCAATACTTTTTGGGCCAATTAAAACCTGTAGCTACCCTCTCAAACAACTAAAAATACTTTGTTAAATCAGATTCATTAAAAGGAGGGACAAGTTTAACAATTTTAGCCACATCAAAATCATCAGAGCTAGATGATCCAGTTCCACCTTGTTTCATGCGATACTCATAGTCTGCCTGAATCCTAGCTAGTTCAATTTGTGCCTGAGCCTGTGGCTGTGCCTCCTGAATACGAGCATTTGTCTGAAATTCAGCCTCCTGAATACGAGCCTGAGACTCCGCCTCCTTTGCCTGAGACTCAGCCTCCTTAGCACGAGCCTGAAACTCAGCTTCCTTAACACGAGCCTCCTGCAGAGCTAGCTGTAACTTAGCTATTTCAATCTGCGTTTGCTCATTTGGGGGAGTTATATTAAACAAGCTTTTATTAATCATGCCAACAATTTGATCTTTAGAATGATGAGAGTGAACTGCAATTCCCAATTGTTGAGCAACAAGCTTAAGTTCATTCTTTGTTCTGTTTTCTACATCACACACTGTTTGCACATTTGACATCGCAAAATATCAAGCAATATCCTTATGATAATATCCTGAATATCCTGATAAGAGGTCGCCAAATTTATGTTACGGAACAGAGAAAGATAATGTACACTTTAAGTGAGAATACTAAAAATCACTACTGTCCCGTAAAGTTCCAGGTTCAAAACAAAAGAGGTAGGCAAAATTACAGGTTAAAGTTTAATGCTCAAACTAACAACAAAACATTCAGGACTCATAAGGATAATGTAATGGCAAAAAGAAGGTTAAATAGATGGTTAACTGCAATAGCCTCTATTAACACGAAATTAGCAAGTGTAAATTTATCTAAGTCAGCCCTGATAAAATTAGAAAACCGGATAATACTCAGTGAATGCAAGATGTATTATTACAGATACAAAATATTATCAAAAATATGACTGACATAAAAATACATGAATCACAAAAACCTCACTAGACCTACGAATCAACACCTTATGCTATACAGTACAAGAAAAAAATGCAATAACACTTATACTCAAATTACACAGCAGTTAGATGGCTGGAGACTTCCTGAGCACTCACAATAATAACAACTGTACAGGGGAGGACAGAGATGTGAGCAAAATGAGGAGTAGATCTAAGTGGCAATAATGCAGAGACTGAGCTCATTATATAGGGGCCGGCAGAGCTTGATACAACTTGTAAGAAGGACGCGCAAATGAAGCCATGGGGACAAAGAGTTGACAATCCTGCTCTGAACAACAGAAAGAACGACTTACTCTACTATAAGGGAGGAGGGGGGGAGTGAGGTTGAACACGCTCGTGATCAAACATGCAGCATACTGTACGTTAGAATTACACAAAGGATGATGATATCATAGGCTATGTAACAATATATATATATATATATATATATATATATATATATATATATATATATATATATATATATATATATGTATATATATATATATATATATATATATATATATATATATATATATATATATATATATATATATATACACACACAGTACTTTTTCTAATTGGAATAATGACTGAGAGAAGAGGAGGAGACAGAAAAAGTTGGCACTTGATGTGTGAATGATGTAACGGGTTGGTTGAGAATTCAGTGAGGAGAAGGATAATTGAGATGAACTGAAGGATATACACCTGAAACGGTTATGCATTAGCAATTCTGTTATACACACAAAGAACAACATAAATATCAAAGACGGTGAGCCTTCATAGAATGCTGAAAGGAATCTGATTGAATATGTACTTTTAGAGAGAAAAATGCTTGAGGACAGTGTTAACATGATGTCATTTTGAAGGACGATGATATGTATCCGAATTTGGTTTGTTACGTGAAAGCAGGGTAGAAAGTTTACGATGAGATCGGTCGTCAGTGTAAAAGGGCAAAAGAGGGGAAGCTTAGAAACAAACCAAAGCCTGCCGGTGAATTTGAATCAAATGGATTTGGAATATACGGAGTGTCTGGTTAGGAATGCTAATGCTTGTGTGGTGTTCCAAGCTTGGCAGCTCAAAGCTTGCTGAGACATATAGGTTGAATGAACAGGTTAGGGAAAAGCGGATGAAGAGAATTAAAAAAAAGGGAGGGAGGGGATTTGTACTGAAAGGAGAAAGAAGAATATTAGGAGTATGAAGGATGTAAAGAGCTCAGTAAATGAGGAAAAGATAATGACGAGTGTTGTATAGGTAGAAAAGTGAATGTAACCTATGAAAATAGAAAACCTTTTTGGCTAGAGGTTCAGGAGTGCAAACATGACGGTGGAATAAGGCTTGAAGATTTGGGGGATGGGGTGGATAACACTAACAAATTACAGCAAAATAATGCACGAATGGAATTAAATTTTTTGACAGGTTGATAATGGAAATAATAAAGCAGAGCGATGTTAAAGATGATTGGTTTTGATCAGACAGAAACAAGGAATGCAGTATCTGTTAGTGAGTCTTTACACAATAGTGAAGAATGTGTAAAGAGGCAGCAAAGGAAGGCAGCAGGTGAGCTGACGTAGATAGAGATCGTAAAATATGCCGGAAAGAGAGAGAGAGAGAGAGAGAACTAAAAGTAGCTTCTTACAAGGGGCAACCTGAATGAGTGGATTTGTACCGGGTGAGTGAAAGTTTTATTTGTGTTCTTGGTCGAAGGTAAAGGGGAAGAGTGTAAGTGCAACAAAGAAAAAAAAGCGTGAGATAAATCAGCGTAGTGTTGTAGGAAATATGTATGGAAGGGTAATTATAGAGGAGACTATAAAGAATATATCAGAATGCCTGGTAATTGAAGAATAATATTATGACAAAATTAAAATAGTAGAATTATGAAATGATTTATGTATGTATCGTGTGAATGCTATACCAGTGAAATCCGTGAAGATATTCTGTGATCTTAGTGAGCATAAGTAGTAACTGAGGGTCAAAGCGAGTGCTATAACATCAACTGGAGTGAGACGAGGGTATTCGTAATCCCCATGATCTCTCTCTCTCTCTCTCTCTCTCTCTCTCTCTGCATATACAGTAATGCCTACACACACACACACACACACACACACACACACAAATGTATATATATATATATATATATATATATATATATATATATATGTGTGTGTGTGTGTGTGTGTGTGTGTGTGTGTGTGTGTGTGTGTGTGTGTGGAGAGAGAGAGAGAGAGAGAGATGCAGAAACCTCAGTTCCTCTTGAGAAGTCACAGGGAAATGAAAGTAGAGACAATAAATACATTCACATATTACATCTTCAAAGAGTGACAGAAACATGAGGGTGGGTGTCTTACGCGCACACCTGCTGCAGGAAGGGGGACTTGACATGATATGACATGACCTCCTCTCACCTCGGGTAAATTAACATACTTAACCACTGCTAGCCATTATAATGTTAGCCTGTGAGGTACTATATCGCGATTAATATTGTAAATAATTTATCACATTTAAAACGGGAGTAGCTCTTATTTACACTGTTTTTATATGTGCCAAATATTAAGCAGGATTCAAAAACATTTCTTTCATGGAAGCATTTGAATCTTCTTAGAATCGTAGAGCTTGCCCAATCAATGTGGTTATCAATGGATGCCACTCTGTTGGGCAGTCCTTACATAATACTTAGGGTGTGGGATCCTTGTTTCAAATTCTTTTTTTTGGGGGGTTGGGATGGGGTGGGGGAGAGGGGACTGTTCTGTGTAAAATTTTTTACACTTTTCACATAGATTTTTATATCCAATAACTTATGGCCTGTTCCTGTTGAGGGATTTCTTGATATTTTCATACGTGAAAGCTACCTGTATGTAGTAATACATAGGAAGTACAGATAACATGAGGCCTATTGACCCAGGACGAGGTTATTTGCTGCAAGAACAGTTAATTCTATCGTGATCTGACCAACTTGGAAAAGAAATGACTGGAAAAGATGTAGGCTATCACCCATCATCCGGTAAAATCGTCAGAAAAACGGAAGAAACCACACCATGCTTGGTACAAGGAACCAGCATGGAAATTTTTATACGTGGCAGAAGACGTATAATTATGAACTGATATTTTCTCTAGCTGATAGATTTGTAATTTTATTTTTCAGTATATGAACAACTAAAAAAAAAAAAATCATGGATCAGGACAAGGGTTCTTTGGTTGGTCTGGCATTCAGGTCTATTTGTTTTGCCTCCGTAGAAGCGTTTCCCTGCTGTATTATGACACTGGGCTGGTATACTAAGTGGATAGTTAAGTGTAGCCTATTCATTTGTAGTTCTTCATGTAGAAATTCGGGGTATGAGATCTAATATGCTTTCAAGTATATAGATATGAAGACATATATTTTAACATCATTGTGATGATTTGAATAATAATGCACATAGGACATTATAATTGTAGGTTTTCTGTGTACTTTTGTCTTCAGAACACCTTTATTCCTTATAACTTCTACATCCAAGAAAGACAAGTTATTATCCATTTCCATTTCATCAGTAAATTTCACGCATGGAACTGATGAATTTTGCTGAAGTAGAATTTCATTAATGGGAAGGTTGTTAGGCCAAATATGTTTCCAAAAAAACTAACAACTGAATTCCTAGAAAGTGTGTGAAGGGCTCAGAAAAATTAATGAAAAATTACTCTCTGTATATAATAAAAGCTGACAAAAGTAATACCTTAATAATTTGAACAAGTGTGAAAACAAAGAAAAAGTAAGTGAACTCCTACAAGATACCAGTACATACTGTGAACTAAAAAATAGGCAACGCTATGCTGTTGCAACACTCCATCTGACCAAGCACATACTCCCCACCTCCAAGCACACCTAACCAAGAGCATGACTGCCCTCACCCCTCATCTTTTCTTTTAAACGTGGGCGTAAGGAGAACGCCTTGAGGACACTCAACCTGGGCCTTTCAGATTCATTGCGCAGGTTGCATTGAATTTTTATTTTTCATTTTCAAAAAAAAAAAATATATATATATATAAGACACAGCATTCTACCTATCAAAAAGTACCAGTTCACTATGAGATACAAAACAATGTGAAACTTCATGACTCTATACTAATTCTGAGTTCTGTCCTGGAAACGAAATCTCTACGTCCGGCCAGCCACCCTGTTGCCCTTCTACCCAACTCTATGGACGGACGCCTGCTGACCCCAGTGAGAACAACACCCTCATCTGACTGTGTCAAGTGGGGGATAAAAACGACCCAATGAAAATCAAAGAAGAAAATTCCATAAGGAAATAAAGAATTAAATGAATGGCAGGAAGGATTATCAGAGTGTGGCATATAAGCTTTCTGAGTGATACGTGTTATTCTTGTCCCCTATTGTTGGCACTATTTCTGACTCCTTTGTACAAAACGATGAGGATCTGGTTTGGAAGCTGAAACTCCCTTAATGATATTTTGTACCTTTACACACTAGTTAGT
Source organism: Coenobita brevimanus (assembly GCF_032717465.1). Classification (NCBI taxonomy): domain Eukaryota; kingdom Metazoa; phylum Arthropoda; class Malacostraca; order Decapoda; family Coenobitidae; genus Coenobita; species Coenobita brevimanus. The sequence goes on from NC_137066.1 coordinate 15,685,261, forward strand.
TATAATGTCAAATCATTACTCTGCCATTTTTTGGTTCAAGATGTGTTTGCTTTCCTACCATATGTTCTGAGTAGAAACACTGATGATATTCCCAGTGAAAACATCACTAAACCAATAAGACCGTGACTAAATAATTCATATTTTGTAATACTGATGGCAAACATTATGCACAAAAATTTGGCATGGCCATGGGTAATCCCATCTCCCCTATAATGGCAAAGATGTTCATGAAACGCTTTGAGAGTAATTTGTTGACCTCAGTAAAGAAGAAAAGCATAGTTTTTCCCAGTATGTTGATGACATCCTATGCTTTTGTCCCAACAACCTTCCCATTGATGAATTTCTAATGAATCTAATTTCGTTAGTCCCAATCATAAAGTTTACTCATGAAGTGGAAATGGATAAACTGCCCCATTTGGATGTAGGGATCGTCTGGGATAAAGCTGTTTTGAAGCCAAAGGTATATGGAAAACCTATAAATATAATGTTCTATGTGTATTGTTATTCCAATTATCACAGTAATGTTAAAGGATCTGTCTTCATATCTATATACTTGAGAGCATTTAGGAATTCAGACCAAGAATTTCTAAATAAAGAACTACAATTGATTCAGAGCATGGGGAAGAAATTTAGATATTCACTCAGCATACTAACCCAGAGCCATAAGTCAGCAAAGGAACGCTTGTATGGAGCCAAAACTAATAGGCCAGAACGTCAAACCAGCCAAAGAACCTTTGTCCTTCTGTGCCATCAAAAATTTTCTTGATGTTATTGACATAATGAAAAAAATACTGCACATGTAGGCGATGAAGCAATTCAGGTGTTGTACAGAAAATTCCATGCAAAAACTGTAATAAGTTTTATACACGATAATAGGGAAAAGGCCAGGAAACCAGGATCTCACAGCATAAGTATGATGAAAGGACGGCCCAACTGAGTAGCATCCAGTGATAGCCACCCTGATTGTGGAAGTTCTAAGATTCTATCTGAAATGGAACTGAATCCTCCTTAATATCGGGCACATAAAAGAATAAAGTAAATATAAGTTATGTCCATTTTACATGTCATAACATATTTTAAAAACTGACGATGAAAAAGCATAACCCAGGACTAGCATTCATTCTTTAGACTTGCTATGGTTAGGGATTAAAGAACAGCCGCGATCAGATGAGGTCATGTCATGTCAAGTTAAGTAAGGTCTCCTTCCCTGCTGCAGGTGTGTGTATAAGACCTCCACCCTCATGTATCTGTCACTTAGTCTCAAAATGTAAGATACGAAAATACTTATTGTCTCTAATTTCATTTACCTGGGGTTAATTTACATATAGATAGATATGAAATAGACAGACTGATAGATACAAAAGTAGATGGACAGACAGGTATACATATATATATATAAGAGTATGTGCATGACTGTGCTGCCCATTTATCTGAGCATGTTGTTGTTAGTTCCCCCAGTTTCATAATCATTTTCTCTTTTAATTGTTTTTGGACCCCGCCTGACTCACGTGTACCTTTCTATTTATCTATCTATCTGTCTATTATTATTCACTTATTTACTTATTTATTTATTCCATTCCATATGCATATCTATCTACCTATTATCAACTCCCATCTCCCTCATTCCTTCTCACCAACCCCTCTTCGCTCACCCATCTCCTCTCTATCATTATTCCTCTCTCTCTCTCTCTCTCTCTCTCTCTCTCTCTCTCTCTCTCTCTCTCCTTCCTGCTCCTCTTTCACCTACCCCTCCCTCCCCTTTCTTTTTCCCCTCCTTCTCCTCTCCCTTGATGGATGCTCGAGAAGTTGGCTGACTCGCGGCATCACAAATTGCGGCAGACACATTTTTGCAATTTAGGAGCCTCCTGTGGGGAATATGAGAGAGAGAGAGAGAGAGAGAGAGAGAGAGAGAGAGAGAGAGAGAGAGATGAGGCAGGGGAATCGATGAGGTAGAAGAAGGAAAGGAAAGGAAATGGGGAGAAAAAAAAAGACGTGTAACTGCTGTTTAGAAGATGGAAGAAAGTTGAAAAGAAGAGGAGAGAAAATAGGAAAGGGGAAGGGAATGATAAGTAAATACACTGGTTGAGATGACGATGAGAAGGAAGGGGATGAAAGGGGAAAAATAAGGAAGTGTGGGGAGGTAAAGATGGGAGAAAGTGAAAACAAAATTCTGGGTTTGAGTCTTATGGAGGAAAAGAAAAGGAAAAAGTTGAGGGAGGGAAAAGGGTAGACGAACAGAAATGAATAACATGGCTGGATACAAGGGAATATGAAAGATGGGAGGAAAGATGATGCGAAGAGAGAGTCAAGAATGAAAAGGGGAAGAAGAGGTAAGGGAGAGGGGATGAAAAGAAGGAAGATGGAGAGGAGGGAAGAAAAGAAAGAAAACAGTCTTGTTGAAAGAACAAAAGTGAAGGGGAAGAAGGGGGAAGGGAAAAGGAAATGGAGGGTAGGGAAAGAGAAAGAAGGAAGGAAAAGAAATATGAAGAAGAGAGTAGGGTTAAGGAAAGGGGAATGAGACAAATGGAGAAAGAAAATTATAAGGCTGAGTAGAAGTAAAGGGACAAGCAAGGAAGGGAAATGACAGAGAGAGATAAAAAAAAAAACATGGGGGACGGGGAAAAGGAAGAGATGGACTGAGAAGGTAGGGAGAAGCAGTTGTAGAACACAAAAGGTAAATAGATAAATGAATAAAAGAAGCAGCAGAAGTGGAGGGAAATAGAGATGGGAGGAAGAAAGGACAAGAGAATCAATCAATCAATCAATCATTTCCTGTGGCACCCCACGGGGTGCATAGGGCCTCGATGAACTCTCTCCACCAATATTTGTCTCTTGCCATCTCCTTCAGGTCCCACCAACACTCCTCTCCTGCTTCTCTTTTCATTGTCCTCAACCAGGTTTCCCTCGGCCTACCTCTACCTCTTCTTCCTCTAGCAGTCCACTCTGGCACATCCTGTATTAAACTGCCTTCTTTTCTATATATGTGCCCGAGCCAATTCCAGCAAGAGAGTCTCACATATTCATTAACTGATTCCACTCTCGTAATATCCCTTACTCTTTCATTTGTAACTCTGTCTTGCCACTTTACCCCAAGAATCCTTCTCAGTATTTTATTCTCAAATCCTAATACTTTCTGATATGTTGCAATTGTACTGTACCATGACTCATGCCCATAAATTAAACTCGGTCTAACCATGGACTTGTAAATTTTCACATTAGTATGTACCGAAAGCATATTATTATTCCAAACAGATTTCAACATTCCAACAGCTTGCCAAGCCTGTCTAATCCTCTCCTCAATTTCATTGTTGAATGATCCATTAGATGATACAATCGTTCCCAGATATTTAAAGTTTTCTACGTTCTTCACGACATTATTCCCAATTACACAATCGATTTGGTTCTCCACGTTCATATTAATAATTTCAGTCTTTCCAAGCAATTCTTATTACCAATCCCACTTTTTTTTTGCTCCTTCCTCCACCAGACAATCAAGCACCCGTTTTTGACATTTTCGTAAATACTTCCACAAATCAGTACAATATCATCAGCATAGTCCAAATCCATCAGCTTCTTATTTTCTTTCCAGTTAATTCCTGCACCCTGTTCTCACTTACAACCCTTTCTCATAACATAATCCATAACCAAAACAAAAAGCAAGTGGCGAAAAGAACCTCTTAAGTCACGCCTGACCCTAACTTCAAATGGATCACTCAAAGAACCACCCACCATTACCTTACAAAAAGTACCCTTCATGCAGGCTTCTAATAATATTTAAGCAATCTTCTCTTGTATACCATAGAATCTCATAATTTTCAAATATAGCTCCACGTGAAACACTTATTAAACGCTTAACTTTTTTCAAATCCACAAAACACATATTAAGTGGCATTTTTCTTCATTTCATTAGCTTGTTGCATTAGATGCCTTACAAT